>NW_012109730.1:498876-518374 GCF_000951045.1 Mandrillus leucophaeus | reverse complement strand
AACAAACGTTTCTGAAAAAGTTCGTTTTGATGTGTGAATTCATCTCACCATGTTACAACTCTCTTTTCAGGGATCGGTTTGATAACACTGTTTTCGTGGAACCAGTAAAGGGATATTTGGGAGCGCATTGTGGCCTAAAGTGAAAAAGGCAATATCTTCAGGTAAAAATTAGAAAGAAGCTTTCTGAGAAACTGCTCTGTGATGTGTGAATTCATCTGACAGAGCTATGCCATTCTTTTCATTGCGCAGTTTGATAACACTTTTTCGTGGAATCAGCAATAGGATATTTGGGAGTGAATTGAAGCCTATGGTGACAGAGGAATTATCCTCAGATGAAAACCATAAAGAAGCTTTCTGAGAAACTACTTTGTGATGTGTTAATTCATCTCACTGCGTTACACATATCTTTTAATGGATTGCATAGAAGCCTACGTTGACAATGGAAATATCCTCAGATAAAAACCAGAAAGAAGCTTTCTGAGAAAGTTCTTTCTGATGTGTGAATTCATCTCATGGAGAAACAACTTTGTTTTCATGAAGCAGTTTGCTAACACAGTTTTCGTGGAATCTTCAAAGGGCTATTTGGGAGCACATTGAGGCCTAGGGTGACAATGGAAATATCCTTATAGAAAAACCAAAAAGAAGCTTTCTGAGAAACTGCTTTGTCATATTTGAAATCAACACACAGAATCACACTGTTCTTTTCACGGAGCAGTTTGTTTACACTGTTTTCTTGGAATCTGCAATGGGATATTTTGGAGCGCATTGAAGCTTATGGTGACAAAGGAAATATCCTCAGACATAAACTAGAAAAAAGCTTTATGAGAAACTGCTTTGTGATTTGTGAATTCATCACACAGAGTTACACGAATCTTTTCATGGATGAGTTTTTAGCACTCTTTTTGGGGAATCTGAAAGGGACATTTTGGGTCACATTGAAGCTTATGGTGTATAAGGAAATATCCTCAGATAAATGCTGGAAAGAAGCTGTCTGAGAAAGTTCTTTGTGATGTGTTAATTCATGGCAAAGAGTTACAAATTCCTTTTCATGGAGTACTTTGTTAACACAATTTTTGTGGAATCTGCAAAGGGATATTTGGGAGCGCATTGAAGCCTATAGTGAAAAGGAAATATCCTCATAGAATATCTAAAAAGAAGCTTTTTGAGAAACCATTTTTTGATGTGTGAATTCAACTCACAGGGTTACACTGTTCTTTTCATTGAACATATTTCTAAGACTGTTTCCTTGGAGTCTGCATTGGGTTGTTTTGGAGTGCATTGAGGTTTATTGTGAAAAAGGAAGTACCTTCAGACAAAAACTAGAAAGAAACTTTCTGAAGAACTCCTTGGTGAATTGTAAATTCATCTCACAGAGTTACAGAATTCTTTTCATGGATTAGTTTGATAGTGCTGGTTTTGGGAAATCTGAGAAGGGATATTTTGGATTGCATTAAAGCCTATAGTGTCAAAGGAATATCCTCAGATAAAAACTAGAAAGAAACTTTCAGAGAAACTTCTTTGTGATGTGTGAATTCATCTCACAGAGTTACAACTTTCTTTTCATGGAGCAGTTTGCTAACACTGTTTTCACGGAATCTGCAAAGAGATATTTGGGCACGCATTGAGGCCTATGGCAAAGAAGGAAACATCCTCATAGAAAAAACTGAAAGAAGATTTCTGAGAAACTGCTTTGTGATGTGTGAAATCAAGTCACAGAGTTACATGGTTTTTTTCATTGAGCAGTTGCTAACACTGTTTTCTTGGAATCTGCAATGGCATATTTGGGAGTGCATTGAAGACTATTGCAAAAAACAAAATATCTTCAGACAAAAACTAAAAAGAAGCTTTCTGAGAAACTGCTTTGTGATGTGTAAATTCATCTCACAGAGTGTTACACTGTTTATTCATTGATCAGTTTGCTACAGTGTTTTCTTGGAATCTGCAATGGGATATTTGGGATATTTAGGAGTACATTGCAATGGGATATTTGGGAGTATATTGAAAAAGGAAATATCCTCAGATAAAACCAGAAAGAAGCTTTCTGAGAAAGGTCTTTCTGATGTGTGAATTCATCTAACAGAATTACACCTTTTCATTCATGTAGCAGTTGACTTTCACAGTTTTCATTTAATCTGCAACAGGATATTTGGGAGTGCATTTAGGCCTATAGTGAAAAAGGAAAAATCCTCAGATAAAATCTAGAGAAAAGCTTTCTGAGAAACTGCTTTGTGACGTTTGAATTTGTCTCATAGAGATACGCCATTCTTTTCATTGAGCAGTTTGATAATACTGTTTTCATGGAATCTGCAAAGTTATATTTGGCAGCGCATTGTGGAATATAATAAATAAGAAAACATCCTCCGATAAAAACTACAAAGAAACTTTCTGTGATAATGCATTGTGATGTGTGAATTCCTCTCACTGAGTTACAGCGTTCTTTTCATTGAGCAGTTTGCTAATACTCTTTTCATGGAAACTACAAAGTGGTACTTGGCGATTGCATTGAAGTCTATAGTGAAAAAAAGAAAACCTCAGATAAAAACTAGAAAGAAGCTTTCTGAGAAAAAGCTTTGAGGTGTGTGAATTCATCTCACAGAGTTACACTGTTCTTTTTGTTTATAAGTCTGCTAAAATTGTTTTCTTGGAATCTGCAAAGGGATAATTCGGAGCTCATTGAAGCTTATGGTGAAAAAGTAAATATCCTCAGACAAAAACTAGAAGGAAACATTCTGAGAAATGGCTTTCTTATTTGTGAATTTATCACACAGTGCTACACAATTCTTCTCATGGATCAGTTTGATAGCACTGGTTTTGGGGAATCTGAGCAGGGATATTTTGGATTGCAAAGAAGCCTATGGTGACAGGGGAAATATTCTCAGATATAAACTATAAAGAAGCTTTCTGAGAAAGTTATTTGTGATGTGTGAATTCATCTTACAGTTTTACAGTTTTATTTTCATGGAGAAGTTTGTTAACACTGTCTTTGTAGAATCTGCAAATGGACATTTGGGAGTGCATTGATGCCTTTAGTGAATAAGGAAATATTCTCATAGAAAAACTAGAAAGAAGTTTTCTGAGAATCAGCTCTGTGATGTTTGAATTCAACACACAGAGTTTCACTGTTGTTTTCATGGAGCAGTTTTCTAACACTGTTTTCTTGGGATCTACAATGGCATATTTCGGAGTGCATTGAAGCTTAGTGTGAAAAAGGAAATATCCTCAGACAAAAACTAGAAAGAAACTATCAGAGAAACTGCTTTGTGATGTGTGAATTCATGTCAGAGAATTACACTGTTCTTTTCATTGAGCAGTTTGCTAACATTGTTTTCTTGGAACCTGCAATGGGATATTTTGGAGCGCATTGAAACTTATGGTGACAATGGAAATACCCTCATATTAAAACTAGAAAGAAGCTTTCTTCGAAATTGATTTGTGTTGTGTTAATTCATCTCACAGAGTTACACGATTGTTTTCATGGATCAGTTTTGTAGCACTGATATTGGGGAATCTAAGAAGGGATATTTTGGATCGCATTGAAGCCTGTGGTGACTGAGGACATATCCTCAGAAAAAAACTAGAAAGAAGCTATCTGAGAAAGTTCTTTGTGGTGTCTGAATTCATCTCAAAGAGTTACACCTTTCTTTTCATGGGGAAGTTTGCTAACACACTTCTCATGGAATCTGCAAAGAGATATTTGGGAATGCATTGAGGCCTATAGTGAAAAAGGAAATATCCTCACAGGAAAACCAAAAAGAAACTTTTTGAGAAACTGCTTTGTGATATGTGAATTCATCTCACAGAGTTACACCATTCTTTTCTTTGAGCAGTGTGGTAACACTTTTTCGTGGAATCTGCCTTGGAATATTTGGGAGCACTTTGAAGCCCAATGTGACAAAAGAAATATCTTCATAGAAAAATCCAAAAAGGAGCTTTCTGAGAAGTTGCTTTGTAATGTAAGAATTCAATTCACAGAGTTACACTCTTCCTTTCAATGAGGAGTTTTTTGAAACTGTTTTCTTGGAATATTCAATGAGATATTCCGGAGCGCAATGAAACCTGTTGTGAAAAAGGAAATATAATCAAACTAAAACTAGAAAGATATTTTCTGAGAAACTACTTTGCGATTTTTTAATTCATCTCAGTGAATTTCACGATTCTTTTCTGGATCAGTTTGATAGTACTGTTTTTGGGGAATCTGAGAAGGGATATTTTGGATATCATTGAAGTCTTTGGTGACTAAGGAAATATCCTCAGATAAAAACTGGAAAAGCGCTTTCTGAGAAACAGCTTTGTGATGTGTGAACTCACCTCACAGAGTCACACCACTGCTTTCATGGAGCAGTGTGGTAGTACTGTTTTTGGGGAATCTGAGAAGGGATATTTTAAAAAGCATTTAAGCCTATGGTGACAAAGAAAATATCCTAAGATAAAAATTGAAAGAAGCTTTCTGAGAAAGTTCTTTGTGATGTTTGAATTCATCTCACAGAGTTACAACTTTCCTTTCATGGAGAAGCTTTCTAACACTGTTTTTGTGGAATCTGCAATAGGATATTTGGGGGCACATTGAAGCCTATGGTGACTGATGAAATATCCTCAGAGAAAAACCAAAAATAATCTTTCTGAGAAATTGTTTTGTGATGTGTAATTCATCTCACAGATTTACACATTTTCTTTCATGAAGCAGTTTGCTAATACTATTTTCATGGAATCTGAGCAGGGATATTCACGAGTGCATTGAAGAATATGTTGAAAAAGGAAATATACTCATTCAAAAACTAGAAAGAAGGTTTCTGTGAAACTGCTTTGTGATATGTCTATTCATCTCACAGAGGTACATCATTCTCTTCATTGAAAAGTTTGCTAACACTTTTCTCATGGAATCTGCAATGGGATATTCTGGAGCACAATGAGGAAGATGGAGAAAAAGGAAATATCCTCAGATAAATACTAGAAAGAAGCTGTCTGAGAAACAGTTTTGTGATGTGTGAATTCATCTCACACAGTTACACCAATTTTTCATGGAGCAGTTTGGCAGTATTGTTTTTGGGGAATTTGAGAAGGGATATTTTGGATGTCATAGAAGCCTAGGGTGACAAAGGAAATATTTTCAGATAAAAACTAGAAAGAAGTTTTCTCAGAAACTTCTTTGTGATGTGTGTATTCACCTCACAGAGTATCACCTTTCTTTCCATGGAGCAGATTGCTAACACAGTTTTCATGGAATCTGCAAGGAGATGTTTGGGAGTGCATTGAGGCCTATGGTGAAAAAGGAAATATCCTCAGAGAAAAAGTAGAAAGAAGCTTTCTGAGAAACTGCTTTTGTGATGTGTGAATTCATCTTACAGATTTACACTGTTCATTTCATTGAGCCGTTTGCTAACACTGTTTTCCTGGAGTCTACAATGGGATATTTTGGAGTCTACAATGGACATTTCCTGGAGTCTACAATGGGATATTTTGGGATATCATTGAAGCTCATGGTGACCAAGGAAATATCCTCATATAAAAACTAGAAAGAAACTTTCTAAGAAACCAATTTGTGATGTGTTAATTCATCTCACAGAGTTACACGATTCTTTTCATAGATCAGGTTTTGAGGAATCTGAAAAGGGATATTTTGGATTACATTGAAGCCTATGGTGACAAACGAGATGTCCTCAGATAAAAACTAGAAAGAACCATTTTGAGAAAGTCATTTGTGATGTTTGAATTCATGTCACAGATTTACACCTTTCCATTCATGAAGCTGTTTGCTAACACTGTTTTCTTCGAATCTGCGAAAGGATATTTGGGAGTGCATGGATGCCTATAGTGAAAAAGGAAATATACTGAGATAAAAATTAGACAGAAGACTTCTGAGAAACTGCTTTGTGATGTGTGAATTCATCTTACAGAGATACACCGACCTTTTCATTGAGCAAATTGATAACACTGTTTTTGTGGAATCTGCAATAGGATATTTGAGAGCACATTGAAACCTGTGGTGACAAAGGAAATATCCTCAGTTAAAAACCAGAAAGAAGCTTTCTAAGAAAATGCTTTGTGTTGTGTCAATTCATCTCAGAGGGTTACGCCTTTGTTTCCATGGAGCAGTTGGGTAACAATATTTTCGTGGAATCTGCGATAGGATGCTTGGGAGCAAATTGAAGCCTATGGTGACTAAGCATATATCTTCAGAGAAAAACCAAAAAGAATCTTTCTGAAAAACTGCTTTGGGATGTGTGAATTCATCTCACAGATTTACACTTTTCTTTCACAGAGCAGTTTGCTAATACTATTTTCATGGAATCTGAAAAAGGATATTCACGAATGTATTGAGGAATATGTTGAAAAATGAAGTATACACATACAAATACTAGAGAGAGCTTTCTGTGAAACTGCTTTGTGATGTGTCATTTCGTCAATTCATCTCACAGAGTTACCCCATTCTTTTCATTGAGAAGATTGTTATCACTTTTTTCGTGGAATCTGCAATGGAATATTCCAGAGTGCATTAAGAAATATGGAGAAAAAGGAAATATCCTCAGATAAATACTAGAAAGAAGCTGTCTGAGAAACAGCTTTGTGATGTGTGAATTCATATCACATAGTTGCACAATTCTTTTCATGGAACTGTTTCACAGCACTGTTTTTGGGGAATCTGAGAAGGGATATTTTGGATTGCATTGAAGCCTAGGGAGACAAAAGAAACATCTTCAGATAAAAATTAGAAAGAAGCTTTCTCAGAAACTTCTTTGTGATGCGTGTATTCACCTTAGAGAGTATCACCTTTCTGTTCATGGAGCAGATTGCTAACACAGTTTTCATGGAATCTGCAAAGGGATGTTCAGGAGCGCATTGAGGTCTATGGTGAAAAAGGAAATATCCTCACAGAAAAAGTAGAAAGAAGCTTTCTGAGAAACTGCTTTGTGATGTGTGAATTCATCTTACAGATTTACACTGTTCATTTCATTGAGCCGTTTGCTAACACGTTTTCCTGGAGTCTACAATGGGATATTTTGGAGTGCATTGAAGCTTAGGGTGACCAAGGAAATATCCTCATATAAAAACTAGAAAGAAACTTTCTGAGTAACTGTTTGTGACGTGTTAATTCATCTCACAGTGTTACACGATTCTTTTCATGGATCAGTTTGGTAGCACTGTTTTTGGGGAATCTGAGAAGGGATATTTTTGATCACATTGAAGCCTGTGGTGACAAGGAGATATTCTCAGATAAAAACTAGAAAGAATCTTTCTGAAAAAGTTCTTTGTGATGTTTTAATTCATGTCACAGATTTACACCTTTCTATTCGTGAAGCCGTTTGCTAACACTGTTTTCTTTGAATCTGTGAAGGGATATTTGGGAGCACATTGAGGCCTATAGTGAAAAAGGAAACTTTCTCAGATAAAAACTAGAAAGAAGATTTCTGAGAAACTGCTTTCTGATGTGTGAATTCATCTTACAGAGTTACACCCTTCTTTTCATTGAGTAGTTTGATAGCACTGTTTTGTGGAATCTACAACAGGATATTTGAAAACGCATTAAAGCCTATGGTGACAAAGGAAGTATCCTCAGTTAAAAACCAAAAAGCATCTTTCTATGAAACTGCTTTGTGTTGTGTCAATTCATCTCACAGAGTTACACCTTCTTTTCATGGTACGGTTTGACAACACTATTTTCGTGGAAGCTGCAAAGGGATTTTTGGAAGCAATTTGATGCCTATGGTGGAAAAGCAAGTATCCTCAGATAAAAAGTGAGAGAAGCTTTCTGAGAAATTGTTTTGTAATGCGTGAATTCATCTCACAGAGTTACGCTGTTCTTTTCATTGAGCAGCTTGCTAAAACTGTTTTCTTGCAATCTTCAATAAGATATTTAAGAGCGTATTGAAGCTTTTGGTGAGAAAAGAAATATCCTCACATAAAAACTAGAAAGAATCTGTCTGAGAAATCAGTTTGTCATGTGTTAATTCATTTCACAGCATTACACGATTCTTTTCATGAATCAGTTTTGGAGTACTCTTGTTCGTGAATCTGAGAAGGGATATTTGTAATCGCGTTGAGACCTGTGGTGACAAACGAAATATCCTCAGATAAAAACTAGAAAGGATCTTTCTGAGAAATTTCTTTGTGTTGTTTAAATTCATCTCACAATGTTACATTTCTTTTTATGGAGTAGTTTGCTAACACTGTTTTTGTGGAATCTGCAAAGGGATATTTGGGAGTGCATGGAGGATTATGGTGATAAAGGAAATAACCTCTGAGAAAAACCAAAAAGAAGATTTCTGTGAAACTGCTTTGTAATGTGTGAATTCATCTCACAGAGTTACACTGTTCTTTTCATTGAGAAGTTTGCTAACACTTTTTGCGTGGAATCTGCAAAGGGATATTTGCGAGCGCATTGAGACCTATGGTGGAAAATAAAATATCCTCAGACAAAAAATATAAAGAAGCTTTCTGACAACCTGCTATGGGATTTGTGAATTGATCTCATAGAGTTACACATTTATTTTCATGGAGTAGTTTGGTAGCACTTTTGTTGGGGAATCTGAAGAGAGATATTTGAATCCCATTGAAGCCTATGGTGAAAACAAATTATCCTCATATAAAAACTAGAAAAAAAGCTTTCTGAAAAACTGTTTTGTGATGTGTGTTTTCAACTCACAGAATTACACGAGTCTTTTCATGGATTAATTTGGTAGCACGGTTTTTGGGGAATTTGAGAAGGGATATTTTCGATTGCATTGAAGCCTATGGTGACAAGTGAAATACCTTCTGATAATAACTACAAAGGATCTTTCTGAGCAAGTACTTTTTGATGCGTGAATTCTTCTCTCAGAGCTACACCTATCTTTTTATGGAGCAGTTTGCTAGGCGTTTTCAAGGAATCTGCAAAGGGATATTTTGGAGTGCATGGAGGATTATGGTGAAAAAGGAAATGTCCCCTGATAATAACCGAAAAGAAGATTTCTGTTAAACTGCTTTGTGATGTGTGAATTCAACTCACAGTGTCACATCATTCTTTTCCTTGAGCAGTTTGTGAACACTGTTTTTGTGCCATCTGCAAAGGGATATTTGGGAGTGCACTAATTCCTGTAGTGCAAAAGGAAATAACCTCAGAGAAAAAGTAGAAAGAACCTTTCTGAGAAACTGCTTTGTGATGCGTGAATTCATCTCACTAAGTTACATCATTCTTTTCATTGAGCTGTTTGATAACACTGTTTTCGTGAAATATGCAATAGGATATATGGGAGCGCATTGAAGCCTAACGTTACAAAGGCAACATCCTCAGACAAAAAACAAAAAGAAACTTTCTGAGAAACAGCTTTGTGATGTGTGAGCTCATCTCACAAAGTTACACTATTTTTTTCATTGATCAGTTTGCTAATACTGTTTTTTTGGAATCTACAAGGGGTTATTTTGGAGAACATTGAAGCTTATGGTGACAAAGGAAATATCCTCAGACAAAAATTAGATAGAAGTTATCTGAGAAACTGCTTTTTATTTGTGAATTCACCTCATAGAGTTACACTGTTCTTTTCATTGAGCTGTTTGATCACACTCTTTTAGTGAAATCTACAAAAGGATATTTTGGAGCACATTGAGGCCTATGATGACAAAGGAAAATCCTCAGATAAATACTAGGAGGAAGCTTTCTGAGAAACTGCTTTGTGATGTATGAATTCATGTCACAGATTTACATGATTCTTTTCTTGCAGCCATTTGCTAACACTGTTTTTGAGGTATTTGCAATAGTATACTTGGGAGCTCATTGAAGCCTATGGTGACAAAGGAAATATCCTCAGACAGAAACCATAAAGAAGCTTTCTGAGAAACTGCTTTGTGATATATGAATTCGTCTCACAGATTTTCACCTTTCTTTTCATGGAGCAGTTTGCTCACACCATTTTCGTCGAATCTGCAAAAGTATATTCACAAGCGAATTGAGGCCTATGGTGGAAAAGGAATTATCCTCAGACAAAAGCTAGAAAGAAGCTTTCTGAGAAACTGTTTTGTGCTTTGTGAATTCATCATACAGAGTTACACGATTCTTTTCATGGACAAGTTTGGTATCACTGTTTTTGGGGAATCTGAGAAGGAATATTTTGGATCGCATTGAAGTTTATGGTGACAAAGGAAATATCCAAAGATAAAAATTCGAAAGAAGATTTCTGAGAAACTGCTTTGTGATGGTTGAATTCATCTCACAGAGTTACTTCTTTCTTTTCCTACAGCTGCTTGCTTTCACTTATTTCATGGAATGTGTAATAGGATAATTGAGAGCACATTGAATCCTATGGTGACAAAGGAAATATCCTCAGGTAAAAAATATAAGGAAACTTTCTGAGAAATCACTTTGTGATTTTGAATTCTTCTCACAGAGCTACACAATTCTTTTCATTGAACAGTTTGCTAACACTCTTGTGGTAGAATCTGCAAAGGGTATTTGGGAGCGCATTGAGGCCTATGATGAAAATGGAATTATCCTCTGATAAGAAGTAGAAAGAAGCTTTCTGAGAAATTGCTTTTTGATGTGTCAATTCATCTCACGGTGTTACACTGTGCTTTTTAAAGAGCAGTTTGCTAACACTGTTTTCTTGGAAACTGCAGTGGGATAATTCAGAGTGCAATGAAGCTTATGGTGACAAAGGAAGTGCCCTCAGATAAAAAGTAGGAGCAGATTTCTGAGAAGCCACTTTGTGATGTGTGAATTCATCTCAAAGAGTTACAGGATTCTTTTCATGGATCAGTTTGGTAGCACTGTTTTGAGGTATCTGAGAAGGGATATTTTGGATGGCATTGAAGCCTATCATGACAAAAAAAAATATGCTCTGATAAAAACTAGATAGAAGGTTTCTGAGAAACTGCTTTGTGATGTGTGAATTCATCTTAAAATGTTACAGCTGTATTTTCATGGAACACTTTACTAACACTGTTTTCATGGAATATCCAACAGGATATTTGGGAGCACATTGAAGCCTATGGTGACAAAGGAAATACCCACAGAAAAATACTACAAAGAAGCTTTCTGAGAAACTGTTTTGTGATGTGTCAATTCATCTCAGAGGGTTTCACTGTTCTTTTTATTGAGCAGTTTGTAACACTCTTTTCTATGAATCTGCAATGGGATTTTTCATAGCACATTGAAGCCCATGGTGTCATAGGAAATATGCTCACAGAAAAAGTAGAAAGAAGCTTTCTTAGAAATCACTTTTTGATGTGTTCATTTATCTCACAGAGATACACGATTCTTTTCATGGATCAGTTTGGTAGCACAGTTTTTGGGGAATCTGAGAAGGAATATTTTGGATCGCAATGAAGCCTATGTTGACAAAGAAAATATCCTCAGATAAAAACTAAAAAGAAGGTTTCTAAGAAAGTTCTCTGTGATGTGTGAATTCATGTCACAGAGTTACACCTTTCTTTTCATCAAGCAGATTTTTAGTACTGATTTTGGGGATCCTGAGAAAGGATATTTTGGATGGCATTGAAGCCTATGGTGACAAAGAAAACATGTCAGATAAAAATTAGACAGAAGCTTTCAGAGAAATTGCTTTGTGATGTGTGAATTCATCTGACAGAATTATACCTACCTTTCCATGGAGTCGTTTGTCAACACTGTTTTCGTGGAATCTCCAAAGGGATATTTGGAGGACATTGAGGCCGATACTGAATAAAGAAATATCCCCAGATAAAAACTAGAAAGAAGCTTTCTGAGAAACTGCTTTGTGATGTGTGGATTTATCTCACAGAGATACACGATTTTTTTCATGGATCACTTTGGTAGCACTGTTTTTGGAGAATCTGAGAAGGGATATTTGGGATCGCATAGAAGCCTACGGTGAAAAAGGAAATATCCTCAGATAAAAACTAGATAGAAGCTTTTTGAAAAAGTTCTTTGTGATGTGTGAGCTCATCTCACAGAGTTACACCATTCTTTTCATTGGGCAGCTTGTGGAAATTCTTTTTGTGGTATCTGCAAAGGGATATTTGGGAGCACATTGAGGTCTATGGTGAAAAACGAAATATACTCAGATAAAACTGGAAAGAAGCTTTCTGAGAAAATGCTTTGTAATGTGTGAATTCATCTCACAGATCTGCTCTGTGCTTTTCATTGAGCAGTTTGCTAACACTGTTTTCTTGGAATCTGCAATGGTATATTTCAGATCGCATTGAAGCTTATGGTGACAAAGGAAATATCCTTATATATAAACTAGAAAGAAGCTCTCTGAGAAACTGCCTTGTGATGTGTGCATTTATCTCACAGAGTTACACTCTTCTCTTCATTGAGCAGTTTGTTAACACTGTTTTCGTGGAATCTGCAATATGATATTTCAGAGCACATTGAAGCTTATGGTGATAAAGGAAATATTCACAGAAAAAAACTAGAAAGAAGCTTTCTGACACACTTTTTTGTGATTTGTGAATTCATCTCATAGAGTCACAGCTTTCATTTCATTGAGTAGTTTGCTAACACTGGCTTTGTGGAATCTGCAAAGGGATATTTGGGAGCGCATTGCAGCCTATGGTACAAAACGAAGTATTCTCAGATAAAAAACTGGAAAGAAGCTTTCTGAGAAACTGCTTTGTGTTGTGTGAATTCATCTCACAGAGATACATCATTCTTTTCATTGAGCCGTTTGATAACTTTTTTTGTGGAATTCACAACACGATATTTAGGAGCGCATTGAAGTCTATTATGACACAGGAAATACCCTCATATAAAAACTAGAAAGAAGCTTTCTGAGAAACTACTTTGTGATGTGTGAATTCATCTCACAGAGCTACAATGTTCTTTTCATTGAACAGTTTGATAACACTAACTCTGTTTTCGTTGAATCTGCAATGGTGTGTTTCGGAGCACATTGAAGCTTATGGTGACAAAGGAAATATCCTCAGAAAGAAGCTAGAAAGAAGGTTTTTGAGAAACTGCATTGTGTTGTGTGAATCCATCTCTCAGAATTACACAATACTTTTCATGCAGCAGTTTGGTCGCACTGTTTTTGGGGAATCTGAGAAGGGATAATTTGGATTGCTTTAAAGTCTATGGTGACAAAGCAAATATCCTCAGTTAAAAACCAGAAAGAAGCTTCCTGAAAATCTTCTTGGTGATGTGTGAATTCATCTCACAGGGTCACAACTTTCTTTTCTAGGAGCAGTTTGCTAACACTGTTTTCGTGGAATGTACAAAGGGATATTTACGAG
The DNA here is from genome assembly GCF_000951045.1 of Mandrillus leucophaeus. Taxonomy (NCBI): domain Eukaryota; kingdom Metazoa; phylum Chordata; class Mammalia; order Primates; family Cercopithecidae; genus Mandrillus; species Mandrillus leucophaeus. The sequence continues at coordinate 505,192 of NW_012109730.1, read as the reverse complement.
TGCATTGAGTCTTACAGTGAAAAAGAAATTATCCTCAGATAAAAACTAGAAAAAAACTTTCAGATAAAGTTCTTTGTGATGTGTGAATTCATCTTGCAGATTTACACCTTTCTTTTCATTGAACAGTTTGCTAATTCTGTTTTTGTGGAATCTGCAAAGGGATATTTGGGAGTGCATTGAGGCCTATAGTGAAAAAGGAAATATGCTCAGATAAAAACTAGAAAGAAGCTTTCTGAGAAACTGCTTTGTGGTTTATGAATTCATCCCACAGTGTTACATAATTCTTTTCGTGGAGCAGTTTGGTAGCACTGTTTGTGCGAAATCTGAGAAGGTATGTTTTGGATCACATTGAAGCCTGTGTTGACAAAGAAAATATCCTGAGATGAAAACTAGAAAGAAGCTCTCTGAGAAACTGCTTTGTGATTAGTGAATTCATCTCACAGAGTTAAGCCATGTTTTCATTTGAGCCTTTTGATAACACTATTTGCCTGGAGTCTGCAATAGGATATTTGGGAGTGCAAAGAAGAATATGGTGACAAAGTAAGTATCCTCATTGAAAAACCAAAAAGACGCTTTCTGAGAAACCACTTTGTGACGTGTGAATTCATCTCACAGCATTACACTGTTCTGTTCATTGATCAGTTTGTTAACACTGTTTGCTTGGAGTTTGCAATGAGATATTTCTGATTGCATTGAAGTTTATGGTGACAAAGCAAATATCCTGAGACAAAAACTAGAAAGAAGCTTTCTGTGTAACTGCTTTGTGATTTCTGAAAGCATCTCACAGAGTTACACCTTTCTCTTCATGGAGCAGTTTGGTAGCCCTGTTTTAGGGTAATGTGAGAAGGGATGTTTTGGATCACTTTGAAGCCTATGGTGTCAAAGGAAATATCCTCAGATTAAAACTAGAAAGAAGCTTTCAGAGAAACTTCCTTGTGATGTGTGTATTCACCTCAAACAGTTACACTGTTGTTTTCAAGGAGCAGTTTGCTAAAACTGTTTCTAGGAATCTGCAATGGGATATTTCGGGGTGCATTGAAGCTTATGGTGACAAAGGAAATACATTCATATAAAAACTAGAAAGAAGCTTTCTGAGAAACTGCTTTGTGATGTGCTAATTTATTTCACAGAGTTACACAATTCTTTTCACGGATCAATTTTTTAGCACTGTTTTTGGGGAATCTGAGTAGGGATATTTTGGATATCATTGAAGCCTAGGATGGCAATAAATTATCCTCAGATAAGAACTAGAAAGAAGCTTTCTGAGAAAGGCTTTGGTGATGTCTGAATTCATCACACAGTGTTACACCTTGGTTTTCATGGAGCAGCTTGCTAACACTGTTTTCATGGAATCTGCAAAGGGATATTTGGGACCACATTGAGGCCTACAGTGAAAAAAATATTATTCTCAGTTAAAAACTAGAAAGAAACTTTATGAAGAACTGCTTTGTGATGTGTGAATTCATCTCACAGAGATACACTGTTCATTTCATGGAGCAGTTTGGGATCAGTGTTTTTGGGGAATTTGAGAAGGGTTATTTTGGATCGCGTTAACGCCTATGGTGACAAAGGAAATATTCTCTGATAAAAAGTTATAAAGATGCCTTCTGAGAAAGTTCCTTGTGCTATGTGAATTCATGTGGCCGATTTAACCCTTTCTTTTCATTTAGTAGTTTCCTAACACTGTTTTCCTGGAATCTGTAAAGGGATATTTGAGAATGCATTGAGGCATATGATGAAGAAGGAACTATCCTCAGATAAAATCTAGAAAGAACCTTTCTGAGAAACAGCTTTGTGATGTGTAATTTCATCTCCCAGAGTTACATCATTATTTTTGATGAGCAGTTTGATGACACTGTTTTTGTGGAAACTACAATAGCATATTTGGGAGTGCATTGAAGCCAATGGTGACAAAAGAAATATCCTCAGATACAAAACAAAAAGAAGCTTTCTGAGAAACTGCTTCGTGATGCGTGAATTCATCTCTCTGTGTTACACTGTTCTTTTCATCGAACAGTTTGCTATCACTGTTTTCTTGGAATCTGCTATGGGATATTTCAGAGCGCATTAAAGCTTATGGTGACAGAGGAAATATCCTCAGACAGAAGGAAACTTTCTGAAAAGCTGCTTCATGGTTTATGAATTCATCTCACAGAGTTACACGATTCTTTTCATGACGGAGTTTGTTAGCACAGTTTTTGGTCAATCTGAGAAGGTATATTTGGATCTCATTGAGGCCTATGGTGACAAAGGAAATATCCACAGACAAAAACTAAAAAGAAATTTTCTGAGAAACTGCTTTGTGATGTGTGAATTCACCTCACAGTGTTACACCTTTCTTTTCATGAAGCAGTTTGCTAACACTGTTTTCCTGGAATCTGCAAAGGGATACTTGGGAACGCATTGAGGCCTATAGTGAAGAAGGAAGCATCCTCAGATAAAAACTAGAAGGTACGTTTCTGAGTTCCTCTCTTAGTTCACCTCACAGAGTTACACCATACTTTTCATGGAGCAGTGTGTCAAAACTGTTTTCGTGGAGTATGCAAGGGGACATTTGGGAGCCAATTGAGGCCTATAGTGATGAAGGAAATGTCCTTAGATAAAAACTAGAAAGAAGCTTTCTGAGAAACTGCCTTGTGATGTGTGAATTCATCTCACAAAATTACACCATTCCTTTCAATGAGCAGTTTGATAACACTGTTTTCGTGGAATCTGTTATAGGATATTTGGGAGGGCATTGAAGCCTATAGTGACAAAGGTCATATTCTCAGATGAAAACCAAGAGGATGCATTCTGAGAAACTGCTTTGTGTTTTATGAATTCATGTTACAGAGTTACACGATTCTTTTCGTGGAGCAGTTTAGTAGCACTATTTTGGGGAATCTGAGAAGGGATATTTTGGATCGTTTTGAAGCCAATGGTGACAAAGGAAATATAATCCGATATTAACTAGAAAGAGACTTCCTGAGAAACTGCTTTGTGGTGTGTGAATTCATCTCACAGAGTTACACTATTCTTTTTATTGAGCAGTTTGCTAACACTGTTTTCTTGGAATTTGCAATGGGATACTTCAGAGTTCTTTGAGACACATGGTGACAAAGGAAATATCCTCATATAAAAACTTGAAAGAAGCTTTCCGAGGAACCACTTTCTGATGTGTTAATTCATCTCACAAAGTTTCACGATTCTCTTCATGGAACAGTTTCTTAGCAGTGTTTTTGGGAAATCTGAGAAGGAATATTTTGGATCGCATTGAAGCCTATGTTGACAAATTAAATATCCTCAGATAAAAAGTAGAAAGAAGCATTCTGGGAAAGTTCTTTGTGATGTGTGAATTCATCTCACGGAGTAGCACCTTTCTTTTCCTGGAGTAGTGTGCTAACACTTTTCTCATGGAATCTGCAATGGGATATTCTGGAGCTCTTTGATGCATATAGTGAAAAATGAAATTTCCACAGATAATAAGTAAAAGAAGCCTTCTGAAAAACAGCTTTGTGGTGTGTGAATTCATCTTACAGAGTTTGACTGTTATTTTCAGTGAGCAGCTTGATAACACAGTTTTCGTGCAATCTGCAATAGGATATTTGGGAGTGCATTGAAGCCTGTGGTGACAAATGAAATATCCACAGGTAAAAGTCCAAAAAGAAGATTTCTGTGAAACTGCTTTGTTATGTGTGAACTCATCTCACAGAATTACACCATTCTTTTCATTGAGAAGTTTACTGACACTTTTTTTGATTAATCTGGTATGGGATAATTAGGAGCGCATTGATTAATATGGTGAAAAAGGAAATGTATTAAGATAAAAACTAGAAAGAAGTTTTTTGAGAGACACCTTAGTGATATGTGAATTCATCTCACAGAGTTACACCATTCTTTTCATGTAACAGTTTGGTAGCACTCTTTTTGGGAAATCTGAGAAGGGACACTTCAGGTCACATTGAAGCCTATGGTGACAAAGGAAATATCCTCAATTAAAAACTAGAGGGAAGATTTCTGAAAAACTACTTCATGATGTGTGAATTTATCTCAGAGAGTTACACTGTTATTTTCATTGAGCAGTTTGATAACACTGTTTTCGTGGAAACTGCAATAGGATATTTGGTAGAGCACTGAAGCCTTCCTATGGTGACAAAGGAAATATCCTTCGACAAAAACCAAAAAGAAGCTTTCTGTGAAACTGCTTTGTGGTGTGTGAATTCAACTCACAGATTTACACTTTTCTTTTTATGGAGCATAGTGCTAACACTATTTTCCTGGAATTCTCCAAAGGGATATTCATGAGCACATTGAGGCAAATGGTGAAAAAGAAATTATCCCCAAATAAAAATGGAAAGAAGTTTTCTGAGAATGTTCTTTGCAATGTGTGAATTCACGTCACAGAGTTGCACCTTTCTTTTCATGTAGCAGTTTCCCAGCACTGTTTTTTTGGAATCAGCAAAGGGGTATCTGTGAGAGCTTTGAGACCTATGGTGAAAAAGGAAATATCCTCACATAAAAACTAGAAAGGAGCTTTCTCAGAAACTAATTTCTGATGTGTAAATTCATCTCACAGAGCTACACTGTTCTTTTCATTGAGAAGTTTGCTAACACTGTTTTCTTGGAATTTGTAATGGGATATTTAGGAGTGCATTGAGGCTTATGGTGATAAAGGACATATCTTCATATATAAAATAGAAATAAGCTCTCTGAGAAACCACTTTGTGATATGTTAATTCATCTCACAGATTTACACGATCCTTTCCATGGTTCAGTTTGCTAAAACTGCTTTCCTGGATTTGCAAAGGGATATTTAGGAACGCCTTGATGGCTATGGTGAAAAAAGAAACATCCTCAGATAAAAACTAAAAAGAAGCATTATGAGAAACTGCTTTGTGATGGGTGAATTCATCTCTCAGAGATACACCTTTCTTTTAATTGAGTAGTTTGATAGCACTCTTTTTGGGGAATCTGCAAAGGGATATTCGGGATCTCATAGAGGCTGATGGTGAAAAAGGAAATATCTACAAATAAAAACTGAAGGGAAGGTTTTTGATAAACTATTTTCTGATGTGTGTATTCATCTCACAGAGATAAACCATTTTTTTGATTGACCAGTTTGGCATCACTGTTTTTTGGTGTCTGAGAAGGGATATTTGGGAACGCATTGAGGTTGATGGTGGAAAAGTAAATATGCTGCACAGATGAAAGGTAGAAAGGAGGCTTCTGAGAAATTCTTTGTGATGGGTGAATTCATCTCCCAGAGGTAAGCAATATTTTTCATTGAGCAGTTTGTTAACCCTGTTTTTGTGGAATCTACAAAGGGATATTCGAAGCACAGAGAAGCCTATGGTGAAAAAGGATGTATCCTCAGATAAAAACTAGAAAGGAGCTTTCTGAGAGACTGTTTTGTGATGGATGAATTCATCACTCAGGGTTAAATCTTTCTTTACATTGAGCAATTTGGTAACACTGTTTTTGTGGAATTGGTAATGGGATATTTGGGAGCACACAGAGTCCTAAGGTGAAAGAAGAAAATTCTCCAGGTAAAAACTGGAGAGATGCTTTCAGAGAAAATCCTTTGTTATTTGTGCATTCATCTCATACAGCTAAACATTTCAGTTGAGGGAGCACTTTGGCATTACTGTTTTTGTGGTGTCTGAGAAGGGATATTTGGGAGTATATTGAAGCATATGGTTTAAAAAGAAATATCCATATATAAAAATTAGAAAGAAGCTTTCTGAGAAACTCCTTTGTGATGTGTGAATTCATCTCACTGAGTTACACTCTCCTTTTCATTGAGTAGATTACTAACACTGTTTTCTTGGAATCTGCAATGGGATATTTTGGAGCGCATTGTAGCTTGTGGTGACAAAGGAAATATCCTCATAAAAAAACTAGAAGGAAGCATTCTGAGAAGCTGCTTTGTGATGTGCTAATTCAACTCACAGAGTTCAAAATTCTTTTCATGGAACAGTTTGGTAGCACTGTTTTCGGGGAATCTGAGCAGGGATATTTTTAGTTGCATTGAAGTCTATGGTGACTAAGGAAATATCTTCAGATAATTACTAGAAATAATCTTTCTGATAAACTTGATTCTGATGTGTGAATTCACCACACGAAGATAAAACTTTCTTTCCATGGAGTAGTTTCCAGCAATGTTTTTGGGGAACTTGAGAAAGGATATTTTGAATTTCATTGAAGCATGTGGTGACAAAGGAAATATCCTCAGATAATACTAGAAAGAAGCTTTCTGAGAAACTGCTTTGTGATGTATGAATATATCTCACAGAGTTACACTGTTATTTCCATAAAGCAGTTTGCTAACACTGTTTTC
>NW_012109730.1:497281-497619 GCF_000951045.1 Mandrillus leucophaeus | reverse complement strand
GGCTTCCTCAGGAGAAAGCTGTAACTCTGTGAGATGAATTAACACAACACTAAGCAGTTTCTCAGAAACCTTCTTTACAGATTTCACCTGAGGATATTTCCTTTTTCACCGTCGCCCTCTATGGGTATGGAAATATCACTTTCAAATTTCACAAGAACAAGCTGAACGAAAGGATTCTTGAGGGGAAGCTGTAACACTGGGAGATGAATTAACAGAATACTAAGCAGTTTCTCAGAAAGCTTCTTTCCAGATTTCATCTAAGGATATTTCCTTTTTCACCGTCGCCCTCTATGGGCGTCGAAATATCACTTTGCAAATTCCACAAGAACAGGCTTAGC
>NW_012109730.1:496517-497231 GCF_000951045.1 Mandrillus leucophaeus | reverse complement strand
TTATCGGAGGATATTTCCTTTGGCCCTATAGTCTTCAAAGGGATCCGAAATATCAGTACTGAGATTCCACAGAAATAAGGCTAGGAAACAGATCCACGAAATACAGATGTAACTCTGTGAGTGGAAGTCACACAGCACAAAGCAGTCTCTCAGAAAGCTTCTTTCCAGTTTTTGTCTGAGGATATTTTCTTTTTCACCATAGCCCTCTTAGGGCTTCCAAATATCACTTTGGAAATTCCACAAGACCATTCTTATTGAACGGCTTCTTGAGGGGAAAGCTGTAACTCTGTCAGATGAATTAACAGAACACTAAGCAGTTTCTCAGAAAGCTTCTTTCCAGATTTCATCTGAGGATAATTCCTTTTTCACCGTCGCCCTCTATGGGCATCGAAAAATCACTTTGCAAATTCCACAAGAACAGGCTTAGCGAAAGGCTTCTTGAACAGAAAGCTGTAACACTTGCAGATGAATTAACAGAATACTAAGCAGTTTGTCAGAAAGCTTCTTTCCAGATTTCATCTGAGGATATTTCCTTTTTCACCGTCGCCCTCTATGGGCATCGAAATATCACCCTGCAAATTCCACAAGAACAGGCTTAGCGAAAGGCTTCTTGAGGGGAAAGCTGGAAGTCTGTGAGATGATTTCACAGAACCGAAAGAAGTTTCTCAGAAACCTTCTTTCTCTTTGTTATCGGAGGATATTTCCTTTGGCCCT
>NW_012109730.1:495342-496467 GCF_000951045.1 Mandrillus leucophaeus | reverse complement strand
CTTAGCGAAAGGCTTCCTAGGGGAAAGCTGGAAGTCTGTGAGATGATTTCACAGAACACAAAGAAGTTTCTCAGAAAGCTTCTTTTTCTGTGTTGTCGGAGGATATTTCCTTTGGCCTCGTAGTCTTCAAAGGGATCCGAAATATCAGTTCTCAGATTACACAGAAATAAGGCTAGCAAACAGATCCACGAAACACAGATGTAACTCTGTGAGTGGAAGTCACACATCACAAACCAGTTTCTCGGAAAGCTTCTTTCCAGTTTTTTCTGAAGATATTTTCTTTTTCACTACAGACCTCTATTGGCTTCCAAATATCACCTTGCAAATTCCACAAGAACAAGCTTAGCGAACGGCTTCTTGAGGGGAAAGCTGTAACACTGTGAGATGAATTAACAGAACACTAAGCAGTTTCTCACAAAGCTTCTTTCCAGATTTCATTTGAGGATATTTCCTTTTTCACCGTCGCCCTCTATGGGCATCGAAATATCACTTTGCAAATTCCACAAGAACACTCTTAGCGAAAGTCTTCTTGAGGGGAAAGCTGTAATACTGGGAGATGATTTCAAGGAACACAAAGAAGTTTCTCAGAAAGCTTCTTTCTCTTTGTTATCGGAGGGTATTGCCTTTGGCCCTATAGTCTTCCAAGGGATCCGAAATATCAGTTCTCAGATTCCACAGAAATAAGGCTAGGAAACAGATCGACGAAATACAGATGTAACTCTGTGACTGGAAGTCACACATCACAAAGCGGTTTCTCAGAAAGCTTCTTTCCAGTTTTTCTCTGAGAATATTTTCTTTTTCACCATAGCCCTCTTAGGGCTTCCAAATATCACTTTGAAAATTCCACAAGAACAGGCTTGGCGAGCGGCTTCTTGAGGAGAAAGCTGTAACACTGTGAGATGAATTAACAGAATACTAAGCAGTTTCTCAGAAAGCTTCTTTCCAGATTTCATCGGAAGATATTTCGTTTTTCACCGTCACCCTCTATGGGCATCGAAATATCACTTTGCAAATCGCACAAGAACAGGCCTAGCGAAAGGCTTCTTGAGGGGAAAGCTGGAAGTCTGTGAGATGATTTCACAGAACACAAAGAAGTTTCTCAGAAAGCTTCTTTCTCTTTGTTAT
>NW_012109730.1:491875-494832 GCF_000951045.1 Mandrillus leucophaeus | reverse complement strand
TGTAACTCTGTGAGTGGAAGTCACACATCACAAAGCAGTTTCTCAGAAAGCTTCTTTCCAGTTTTTCTCTGAGGATATTTTCTTTTTCACCATATCTCTCAGAGTTACACTGTCCTTTTCATTGAGCAGTTTGTTACCACTGTTTTCTTGGAATCTGCAATGGGATATTTTGGAGTGTGTTGAAGCGTATTTTGACAGAAGGAATATCTTCAGACAATAACTAGAAAGAGTTTCTGGGAAACATCATTGTGAAGAATGAGTTCATCTCACAGAGTTACACCACAGTTTTTATGTGTAAGTTTGATAGCACTGTTTTTGGGGAATCTGAGAAGGGATATTTTGAATCACCTTGAAGCCTATGTTGACAAAGCAAATAACTTCAGAAAAAAAGTTGGAAGAAGCTTTCTAAGAAACCTGTTTGTGATGTGTGAATTCACCTCACCGAAGTACACCATCCTTTTCATGTAGCAGTTTGCTAACACTGTTTTCGTGGAATCTGCAAAAGGGTATTTGGGAGCACATTGAGGACTATAGTGAAAAAGGAAATATGTTCCAATGAAAACCAGAAAGAAATTATCTGAGAAACTGCTTTGTGATGTGTGAATTCATCTCACAGACTTACACCGTACTTTTCATTGGGCAGTCTGATAACACTGTTTTCGTGCAATCTGTAATAGGATACCTGGGAGTGCATTGAAGTCTATGGTGACAAAGGAAATATCCTCAGAGAAAAACCGAAAAGAAGCTTTCTTAGAATCTGCTTTGTGATGTGTAAATTCATCTCACAGAGTTACAACATTCTTTTCATTGAACAGAATGCTATCACTCTTTTCGTGGAATTTGCAATAGGATATTTTGGAGCGCATTGAAGCCTACGGTGAAAAATGAAATATTTTCAAATAACTAGAAAATAGTTTTCTGAGAAACTTCTTTGTGATGTTTGAATTCATCTCACAGAGTTACACTGTTTTTTTGATTGAGCAGTCTGCTACCACTGTTTTCTTGGAATCTACAATGGGATATTTCAGAGCGCATTGAAGCTTATTTTGACTAAGGAAACATCCTCAGATAAAAACTAGAAAGAAGCTTTCCAAGAAACCACTTTGTGATGCGTGAGTTCATGTCACAGACTTACACCACTGTTTTCATGGAGTAGTTTGGTAACACTGTTTTTGGGGAATCTGAGAAGGGATATTTTGAAACACCTTGAAGCCTAAAGTGACAAAGAAAATATCTTCAAATAAAAACTAGAAAGAAGCTTTCTAAGAAACTTCTTCATGATGTGTGAATTCATATCACAGAGGTACACCTTTCTCTTCATGTAGCAGTTTGCTAACACTGTTTTCATGGAAACTGCAAAGGGATATTTGGGAGCACATTGAGGACTACAGAGAAAAATGAAATAAACTCAGATAAATCTAGAAAGAAATTGTCTGAGAAATTACTTTTTGATGTGTGAATTCATCACACAGAGTTACACCGTATTTTTCATTGGGCAGTGTCATAACACTGGTTTCATGGAATCTATAATAGGTTACTTGGGAGCACATTGAAGCCTATGGTGACTAAGGCTATATCCTCAGATAAAAACCGAAAAGAAGCTTTCTGAGAAACAGCTTCGTGGTGTGTGAATTTATCTCACAGAGTTACACTATTATTTTCATTGAGAAGTTTGCTAATACTGTTTTCATGGAATCTGCAAAGGGATATCTGGGAGTCATTGAGGCCTGTAGTGTAAAAGGAAATATCCTCAGATTAAAAACTAGAAAGAAGCTTTCTGAGAAACTGTTTTGTGATGTGTGAATTCACCACACGGAGTTACACCATTCTTTTCATTGAGCTATTTGATAACACCATTTTTGTGGAATCTGCAATAGGATATTTGGGAGGGCATTGAAGCCTATGGTGAAAAAGGAAACATCCTCAAGTAAAAACAAAAGGAAGCTTTCTGCGAAACTTCTTTGTGATGTTTGAATTCATCTCACAGACTTACAATGTTCTTCTCATTTAGCAGTTTGGTAACACTATTTTCTTGGAATCTGCAATGGGATATTTTGGAGTGCACAGAAGCTTATGGTGACAAAGGAAATACCCTCATATAAGGAGTAGAGAGAAGCTTTCTGAGAAACTACTTTGTGATGAGTTAACTTATCTCCAGAGCTACATGATTCTTTTCATTTAAAAGTTTGGTTGCACTGTTTTGGGGGAATCTGAGAAGGAATATTTGGGATGGCATGGAAGCCTATAGTGACAAGGTAAATATCCTCAGATAAAAACTAGAAGGAGGCTTTCTGAGAAAGTGCTTTGAGATGTGTGAATTCACCTAATGGACTTACACCATTCTTTACACAAGCGAGAGCTGAAGCAGGGCGAGGCATCGCCCCACCTGGGAAGCGCAAGGGGGAAGGGAATCCCTTTTCCTAGCCAGGGGAACGGAGACACACAACACCTGGAAAATCGGGTACCTCTCACCCCAATACTGTGCTTTAATCAAACGGGCACAACAGGAGAGTATATCCCACACCTGGCCGGGAGGGTTCCACACCCACGGAGCCTCCCTCATTGCTAGCACAGCAGTCTGTGATCTAACCACAAGGCAGCAGCGAGGCTGGGGGAGGGGTGCTCGCCATTGCTGACGCTTAAGTAGGTAAACAAAGCCGCTGGGAAGCTCGAACTGCGTGGAGCTCACAGCAGCTCAAGGAAACCTGCCTGTCTCTGTAGACTCCACTAAACAACAACAAAACCAGCAGAAACCTCTGCAGACGCAAACGACTCTGTCTGACAGCTTTGAAGAGTGCAGTGGATCTCTGAACATGGAGGTTGAGATCTGAGAAGGGACAGACTGCCTGCTCAAGTGGGTCCCTGACCCCTGAGTAGCCTAACTGGGAGACATCCCCGACTAGGGGCAGTCTGACACCCCACACCTCACAGGGTGGAGTACACCCCTGAGAGGAAGC
>NW_012109730.1:490236-491825 GCF_000951045.1 Mandrillus leucophaeus | reverse complement strand
TTCCACAAGAACAGGCTTAGCGAAAGTCTTCTTGAGGGGAAAGCTGGAAGTCTGTGAGATGATTTCACAGAACACAAACAAGTTTCTCAGAAAGCTTCTTTCTCTTTGTTATCAGAGGATATTTCCTTGGCCCTGTAGTCTGTAAAGGGATCCGAAATATCAGTTCTCAGATTTCACAGAAATAAGACTAGGAAACAGATCCATGAAATACATGTGACTCTGTGAATGGAACTCACACAACACAAAGCAGTTTCTCAGAAAGCTTCTCTCCAGTTTTTCTCTGAGAATATTTTTCCTTTTCACCGTAGCCCTCTATAGGCTTCCAAATATCAGATTGCAAATTCCACAAGAACAGGCTTAGCGAACGGCTTCTTGAGGGGAAAGCTGGAACTGTGTGAGATGAGTTAACAGAACACTAAGCAGTTTCTCAAAAAGCTTCTTTCCAGATTTCATGTGAGGATATTTCCTTTTTCAGCATCGCCCTCTATGGGCATCGAAATATCACTTTGCAAATTCCAAAAGAGCAGGCTTAGCGAAAGGCTTCTTGAGGGGAAAGCTGGAAGTCTGTGAGATGATTTTACATAACACAAAGAAGATTCTCAGAAAGCTTCTTTCTCTTTGTTATCGGAGGATATTACCTTTGGCACTATAGTCTTCAAAGGGATCCGAAATACCAGTTGTCAGATTCCACAGAAATGAGGCTAGCAAACAGATTCACGAAATACAGATGTAACTCTGTGAATGGAAGTCACACATCACAAAGCAGTTTCTCACAACGCTTCTTTCCAGTTTTTCTCTGAGGATATTTTCTTTTTCACCGTAGCCCTCTATTGGCTTCCAAATATCACATTGCAAATTCCACAAGAACAGGCTTAGCGAACGACTTCTTGAGGGGAAAGCTGTAACTCTGTGAGATCAAATAAAAGAACACTAAGCAGTTTCTCAGAAAGCTTCTTTCGAGATTTCATCTGAGGATATTTCCTTTTCCACCGACGCCCTCTATGGGCATCGAAATATCACTTTGAAAATTTCACAAGAACAGGCTTAACGAAAGGCTTCTTGAGGGGAAAGCTGAAAGTCTGTGAGATGATTTCACAGAACACAAAGAAGTTTCTCAGATAGCCTCTTTCTCTTTGTTATCGGAGGATATTTCCTTTGGCCCTAGAGTCTTCAAAGGGATCCGAAATGTCATTTCTCAGATTCCTCAGAAATAAGGCTAGCAAACAGATAAACGAAATACAGGTGTAACTCTGTGAGTGGAAGTCACACATCACAAAGCAGGTTCTCAGAAAGCTTCTTTCCAGTTTTTCTCTGAGGATATTTTCTTTTTCACCATATACCTCTATGGGCTTCCAGATATCACTTTTCAAATTCCACAAGAACAGGCTTAGTGAACGGCTTCTTGACGGGAAAGCTGTAACTCTGTGAGACGAATTAACAGAACACTAAACAGTTTCTCAGAAAGCATCTTTCCAGATTTCCTCTGAGGATATTTCTTTTTTCACCATCGCCCTCTACGGGCATCGAAATATCACTTTGCACATTCCACAAGAACAGGCTTAGCAAAAGGCTTCTTGAGGGGAAAGCTG
>NW_012109730.1:489833-490186 GCF_000951045.1 Mandrillus leucophaeus | reverse complement strand
GAAATACAGATATATCTCTGTGAGCGGAAGTCACACATCACAAAGCAGATTCTGAGAAAGCTTCTTTCCAGTTTTTCTCTGAGGATATTTCCTTTTTCACCATAGCCCTCTATGGGTATCGAAATATCACTTTGCAAATTCCACAAGAACAGGGTTAGCGAAAGGATTCTTGAGGGGAAAGCTGGAAGTCTGTGAGACGATTTCACAGAACACAAAGAAGTTTCTCAGAAAGCTTCTTTCTCTTTGTTATCGGAGCATATTACCTTTGGCCCTATGTTTTTCAAAGTGATCCGAAATACTAGTTGTCAGGTTTCACTGAAATGAGGCTAGCAAACAGATCCACGAAATACAGA
>NW_012109730.1:489183-489783 GCF_000951045.1 Mandrillus leucophaeus | reverse complement strand
AGCAAACAGATCCACGAAATACAGACGTAACTCTGTCAGTGGAAGTCACACATCAAAAATCAGTTTCTCAGAAAGCTGCTTTCCAGTTTTTTTCTAAGGATATTTTCTTTTTCACCATAGCCGTCTATGGGCTTCCAAATATGACTTTTCAAATTCCACAAGAACAGGCTTAGCGAACGGCTTCTTGAGGGGAAAGCTGTAACTCTGTGAGATGAATTAACAGATCAGTAAACAGTTTCTCAGAAAGCTTCTTTCCAGATTTCATCTGAGGATATTTCCTTTTTCACCGTCGCCCTCTATAGGCATCGAAATATCACTTTACAAATTCTACAAGAACAGGCTTAGCGAAAGGCTTCTTGACGGGAAACCTGGAAGTCTGTGAGATGATTTCAAGGAACACAAAGAAGTTTCTGTGAAGCTTCTTTCTCTTTCTTATCCGAGGATATATCCTTTGGCCCCATAGTCTTCAAAGGGATCCGAAATATCAGTTCTCACATTCCACAGAAATAAGGCTAGAAAACAGATCCACGAAATACAGATGTAACTCTGTGCTTGGAAGTCACAAATCACAATGCAGTTTCTCAGAAAGCTTCTTTCCAG
>NW_012109730.1:488505-488987 GCF_000951045.1 Mandrillus leucophaeus | reverse complement strand
GCTTCCTTCCAGATTTCATCGGAGGATATTTCTTTTTCCCCGTCACCCTCTATGGGCATCGAAATATCACTTTGCAAATTCCACAAGAACAGGCATAGCGAAAGTCTTCTTGAGCGGAAAGCTGGAAGTCTGTGAGACAATTTCACAGACAACAAAGAAGGTTCTCAGATGCTTCTTTCCCTTTGCTATCCGAGGATATTTCCTTTGGCCCTATAGTCTTCATAGGGATCCGAAATATCAGTTCTCAGATTCCAGAGAAATAAGGCTAGCAATCAGATCCACGAAATACAGATGTAACTCTGTGAGTGGAAAGCACACATCAAAAAGCAGTTTCTCAGAAAGCTTCTTTCCAGTTTTTCTCTGAGAATATTTTCTTTTTCACCGTAGCCGTCTATGGACTTCCAAATATGACTTTTCAAATTCCACAAGAACAGGCTTAGCGAACGGCTTCTTGAGGGGAAAGCTGTAACTCTGTGAGATGA
>NW_012109730.1:486724-488455 GCF_000951045.1 Mandrillus leucophaeus | reverse complement strand
TCCAGATTTCATCTGAGGATATTTCCTTTCTCACCGTCGCCCTCTATAGGCATCGAAATATCACTTTGAAAATTCCACACTAACAGGCGTAGCGAAAGGCTTCTTGAGGGGAAAGTTGAAAGTCTGTGAGATGATTTCACAGACAACAGAAAAGTTTCTCAGAAAGCTTCTTTCCCTTTTTTATCGGAGGATACTTCCTTTGGCCCTATAGTCTTCAAAGGGATCCGAAATATCAGTTCTCAAATTCCACAGATAAGGTTAGCAAACAGATCCACAAAACATAGATGTAACTATGCCAGTGGAAGTCACACATCACAAAGCAGTTTCTCAGAAAGCTTCTTTCCACTTTTCCTCTGAGGATATTTTCTTTTTCACCATATCCCTCCATGGGCTTCCAGATATCACTTTGCAAATTCCACAAGAACAGGCTTAGCGAACGGCTTCTTGAGAGGAAAGCTGTAACTCTGTGAGATGAACTAACAGAACAGTATGCAGTTTCTCAGAAAGCTTCTTTCCTGATTTCATCTGAGGATATTTCCTTTTTCACCGTCGCCCTCTATGGGCATCGAAATATCACTTTGCAAATTCCACAAGAACAGGCTTAGCGAAAGGCTAATTGAGGGGAAAGCTGGAAGTCTGTGAGATTATTTCACAAACACAAAGAAGTTTCTCAGAAAACTTCTTTCTCTTTTTTATCGGAGGATATTTCCTTTGGCCCTAGAGTCTTCAAAGGGATCCGAAATATCAGCTCAGATTCCACAGAAATAAGGCTAGCAAACAGATCCATGAAATACAGATGTAAGTCGGTGAGTGGAAGTCACACATCACAAAGCAGTTTTTCAGAAAGCTTCTTTCCAGTTTTTCTCTGAGAATATTTTCCTTTTCACCATAGCCCTCTATGGGCTTCCAAATACCACTTTGCAAATTCCACAAGAACAGGCTTCGCGAACGGCTTCTGGAGGGGAAAGCTGTAATTCTGTGAGATGAATTAAGAGAACACTAAGCAGTTTCTCAGAAAGCTTCTTTCCAGAGTTGATCTGAGGATATTTCTTTTTTCAGTATCGCCCTCTATTTCCATCGAAATATCACTTTGCAACTTCCACAAGAACAGGCGTAGCGAAAGACTTCTTGAGGGGAAAGCTGGAAGTCTGTGAGATGATTTCATAGACAACAAAGAAGTTTCACAGAAAGCTTCTTTCTCTTTGTTCTCTGCCGATATTTCCTTTGGCCCTATAGTCTTCTAAGGGATCCTAAATGTCAGTTCTCAGATTCCACAGAAATAAGGCTAGCAAATAGATCCACGAAATACAGATGTAACTCTGTGAGTGGAAGTCTCACATCAAAAGCGGTTTCTCAGAAAGCTTCTTTCCAGTTTTTCTCTGAGGATATTTTCCTTTTCATCATAGCCCTCTGTGGGCTTCCAGGTATCACTTTGCAAATTCCACAAGATCAGGCTTAGCGAACGGCTTCTTGAGGGGAAAGCTGTACTCTGTGAGATGAATTAACAGAACACTAAGCATTTTCTCCGAAAGCTTCTTTTCAGATTTCATCTGAGGATATTTCCTTTTTCACCATCGCCCTCTATGGACATTGAAATATCACTTTGCAAATTCCACAAGAACAGGCTTAGCCAAAGGCTTCTTGAGGGGAAAGCTGTAAGTCTGTGAGATGATTTCACAGAACACAAAGAAGTTTCTCAGAAAGCTTCTTTCTCTTTGTTATCGGAGGATA
>NW_012109730.1:485312-485667 GCF_000951045.1 Mandrillus leucophaeus | reverse complement strand
CTTTTTCACCATAGCACTCTACGGGCTTCCAAATATCACTTTTCGAATTCCACAAGAACAGGCTTAGCGAGCCTCTTCTTGAGGGGAAAGCTGTAACTCCGTGAGATAAATTCACAGAACACTAAGCAGTTTCTCAGAAAGCTTCTTTCCAGATTTCATCTGAGGATATTTCCTTTTTCACTGTAGCTCACTTTGGGCTTCCAAATATCACTTTGCCAATTCCAAAAGAACTGTCTTAGCGAAAGGCTTTTTGAGCGGAAAGCTGTAACTCTGTGAGAAGATTTCAGAGAACACAAAGAAGTTTCGCAGAAAGCTTCTTTCTCTTTGTTATCGGAGGATATTTCCTTTGGCCCTA
>NW_012109730.1:483856-485262 GCF_000951045.1 Mandrillus leucophaeus | reverse complement strand
AAAGAAGTTTCGCAGAAAGCTTCTTTCTCTTTGTTATCGGAGGATATTTCCTTTGGCCCTAGAGTCTTCAAAGGGATCCGAAATATCTGTTCTCAGATTCTACAGAAAAAAGGCTAGCAAAGTGATCCACGAAATACAGATGTAACTCTGTGAGCGGAAGTCACATATCTAAACGCAGTTTCCTGGAAAGCTTCTATCCAGTTTTTATCTGAGGATATTTCCTTTACCACCTAAGCCCTCTATGGGCTTCCAAATATCACTTTGCGAATTCCACAAGAACAGGCTTAGCGAGCGGCTTCTTGAGGGAAACGCTGTAACTCTGTGAGATGAATTCACAGAACACTAAGCAGTTTCTCAGAACGCTTCTTTCCAGATTTCATTGGAGGATATTTTGTTTTTCACCATAGCCCTCTACGGGCTTCCAAATATCACTTTGCAAATTCCACAAGAACTGTCTTAGCGAAATGCCTCTTGAAGGGAAAGCATTAACTCTGAGATGATTCAACAGAAAACAAAGAAGTTTCTCAGAAAGCTTCTTTCTCTTTGTTATCGGAGGATGTTTCCTTTGGCCCTATAGTCTTCAAAGGGATCCGAGATATCTGTTCTAAGATTCCACAGAAATAAGGCTAGCAAAGAGATCCACGATTTACAGATGTATCTCTGTGAGCGGAAGTCACACATCACAAAGCAGTTTCTCAGAAAGTTTCTTTCCAGTTTTTCTCTGAGGATATTTCTTTTTCAACATAGTCCTCTATGGGCTTCCAAATATCACTTTGCGCATTTTACAAGAACAGGCTTAGCGAGCCACTTCTTCAGGGGAAAGCTGTAACTCTGGGAGATGAATTCACAGAACACTAAGCAGTTTCTCAGAAACCTTCTTTCCAGATTTCATTGAAGGATATTTCCTTTTTCACCATAGCCCTCTGTGGGCTTTCAAATATCACTTTGCAAATTCCACAAGAACTGTCTTAGCGAAAAGTGTCCTGAGGGGAAAGCTGTAACTCTGTGACATGATTTCACAGAACACAAAGAAGTATCTCAGAAAGCTTCTTTCTCTTTGTTATCGGAGGATATTTCCTTTGGCCCTATGTTATTCAAAGGATCCGAAATATCTGTTCTCAGATTCCACGGAAAAAAGGCTAGAAAAGAGATCCACGAAATACAAATGTAACTCTGTGACCAGATGTCACACATCACAACGCAATTTCCTAGAAAGCTTCTAACCAGTTTTTATCTGAGGACATTTCCTTTTTCACCATAGCCCTCTACGGGCTTCCAAATATCACTTTGCGAATTTCAAAAGAACAGGCTTAGCGAGCGGCTTCTTCAGGGAAAACTGTAACTCTTTGAGATGAATTAAAAGAACACTGTGCAGTTTCTCAGAAAGCTTCTTTCCAGATTTCATC
>NW_012109730.1:482926-483806 GCF_000951045.1 Mandrillus leucophaeus | reverse complement strand
TCTGAGGATATGTCCTTTTTCACCATAGCCCTCTATGGGATTCCAAGTATCACTTTGCGAATTCCACAACAACAGGCTTAGCGAGCGGCTTCTTCAGGGGAAAGCTCTAACTCTGTGGGGTGAATTCACAGAACACTAAGCAGTTTCTCAGAAATCTTCTTTCCAGATTTCATCTGAGGCTATTTCCTTTTTTACCCTAGCCCTCTATGGGCTTGGAAATATCACTTTGCAAATTCCACAAGAACTGTCTTAGCGAAAGGCTTCTTGAGGGGAAAGCTGTAACTCTGTGAGATGATTTCATACAACACAAAGAAGTATCTCAGAAAGGTTCTTTCTCTTTGTTATCGGAAGACATTTCCTTTGGCCCTATAGTCTTCAAACGCATTCGAAATATCTGATTTCAGATTCCACAGTAATAATGCGAGCAAAGAGATCCACGAAATACAGATGTAACTCTGTATGTGGAAGTCAAACATCAGAAAGCAGTTTCTCAGAAAGCTTCTTTCCAGCTTTTCTCTGAGGATATTTCCTTTTCCACCATAGCCCTCTATGGCCTTCGAAATATTACTTTGCAAATTCCACAAGAACTGACTTAGCCAAAGTCTTCTGGAGGGAAAAGCTGTAACTCTGTGAGATGATTTCACAGAACACAAAGAAATTTCTCAGCAAGCTTCTTTCTCTTTGTTATCGGAGGATATTTCCTTTGGCCCTCTACTCTTCAAAGGGATCCGAAATATCTGTTATCAGATTCCTCAGAAATAAGGCTAGCAAAGAGATCCACGAAATACAGATGTAACTCTGTGAACGAAAGTCACACATTACAAGGCAGTGTCCCACAAAGCTTCTTTCTAGTTTTTCTCTGAGGATATTTTCTTTTTCA
>NW_012109730.1:480152-481578 GCF_000951045.1 Mandrillus leucophaeus | reverse complement strand
CTCTGTGAGATGAATTCACAGAACACTAAGCAGTTTCTCAGAAAGCTTCTTTCCAGATTTCATCGGAGAATATTTCCTTTTTCACCATAGCCCTCGGTAGACTTCAAATATCACTTTGTAAATTTCAGAAGAAGTGTCTTAGCGAAAGGCTTCCTGAGGGGAAGATGTAACTCTCTGAGTTGATTTCACAGAACATATAGAAGTCTCTCAGAAAGCTTCTTTCTCTTTGTTATCGGAGGATATTTCCTTTCGCCCTATAGTCTTCAAAGGGATCCGAAATATCTGTTCTCAGCTTCCACAGAAATAAGGCTAGCGAAGAGACCCACGAAATACAGATGTAACTCTGTGAGTCGAAGTCACACATCACAAAGCAGTTTCTCAGAAAGCTTCTTTCCAGTTTTTCTCTGAGTATATTTCCTTTTTCACCATAGCCCTCGATGGGCTTCCAAATATCACATTGCGAATTCCACAAGAACAGGCTTAGCGAGCGGCTTCTTGAAGGGAAAGCTCTAACTCTGTGAGATGAATTCACAAAATATTAAGCAGTTTCTCTGAAAGCTTCTTTCCAGATTTCATCGGAGGATATTTCTATTTTCACCGTAGCCATCCATGGGCTTACAAATATCACTTTTCAAATTCCAAAAGAACTGTTTAGCGAATGTCTTCTTGAGTTGAAACCTGTAACTCTCTGAGATGATTTCACAGAACACAAAGAAGTTTCCCAGAAAGCTTCCTTCTCTTTGTTATGGGAGGATATTTCCTTTGGCCCTGTAGTCTTCAAAGCGATCCGAAATATCTCTTCTCAGATTCCAGAGAAATAAGGCTAGCGAAGAGATCCACGAAATACAGATGTAACTCTGTGAGTGGAAGTCACACATCGCAAAGCAGGTTCTCAGAAAGCTTCTTTTCAGTTTTTCTCTGAGCGTATTTCCTTTTTCACCATAGCTCTCTAGGGGCTTCCAAATATCACTTTGCGAATTCCACAAAAACAGGCTTAGCGAGCGACTTCTTGAGGGGAAAGCTGTAATTCTGTGAGATGAATTCACAGAACACTAAGCAGTTTCTGAGAAAGAATCTTTCCAGATTTCATCGGACAGTATTTCCATTTTCACCATTGCCCTCTATGGGCTTCCAAACATCACTTTGAAAATTCCTCAAGAACTGTCTTAGCGAAAGGCTTCTTGAGGGGAAAGCTGTAACTCTCTGATATGATTTCACCGAACACAAGGAAGTTTTTCAGAAAGCTTCTTTCTCTTTGTTATCGGAGGATATTTCCTTTGGCCCTATAGTCTTCAAAGGTGTCCGAAATATCTGTTCTCAGAATCCACAGAAATGAGGCTAGCAAAGAGATGCACGAAACACGGATGTAACTCTGTGAGTGGAAGTGATACATCACAAAGCAGTTTTTCAGAAAGCTTCTTTCCAG
>NW_012109730.1:479545-480102 GCF_000951045.1 Mandrillus leucophaeus | reverse complement strand
TCAGAAAGCTTCTTTCCAGTTTTTCTCTGAGGATATTTCCTTTTTCACCATAGCCCTCTACGGGCTTCCAAATATCATTTTGCGAATTCCACTAGAACAGGCTTAGCGAACGGCTTTTTGAGGGGAAAGCTGTACTCTGTGAGATGAATTCACAGAACACTAAGCAGTTTCTCAGAAAGTTTCTTTCCAGATTTCATCGGAGGATATATCCTTTTTCACCGTAGGCCTCTATGGGCTTCCAAATATCACTTTGCAAATTCTACAAGAACTGTCTCAGCGAAAGGCCTCTTGAGGGGAAAGCTGTAACTCTCTGAGATGATTTCACAGAACACAAAGAAGGTTCTCAGAAAGCGTGTTTCTCTTTGTTATCGGAGGATATTTCCTTTGGCACTATGGTCTTCAAAGGGATCCGAAATATCTGTTCTCAGATTCCACAGAAATCAGGTTCGCAACGAGATCCACGAAATACAGATGTAACTGTGTGAGTGGAAGTCACACATCACAAAGCAGTTTCACAGAAAGCTTCTTTCCAGTTTTTCTCTGAGGATATTTCCTTT
>NW_012109730.1:470466-472735 GCF_000951045.1 Mandrillus leucophaeus | reverse complement strand
TCTTCAAAGGGATCCGAAATATCTGTTCTCAGATTTCACAGAAATAGGGCTAGAAAGAGGTCCACGAAATACAGATGTAACTGTGTGAGTGGAAGTCACACAACACAAAGCATTTTCTCAGAAAGCTTCTTTCCAGTTTTTATCTCAGGATATTTCCTTTTTCACCATTGCCCTCGATGGGCTTCCAAATATCACTTTGCAAATCCCACAGGAACTGTCTTAGCGAAAGGCTTTTTAAGAGGAAAGCTGTAACTCTGTGAGATGAATTCACAGAACACTAAGCAGTTTCTCAGAAAGATTCTTTCCAGATTTCATCGGAGGATATTTCCTTTGTCACCACAACCCTCTATGGACTTCCAAATATCACTTTGCAAATTCCTCTAGAACTCTCTTAGCGAAAGGCTTCTTGAGGGGAAAGCTGTAACTCAGTGAGATGATTTAACGGAACACAAAGAAGTTACTCACAAAGCTTTTTCTCTTTGTTATCGGAGGATATTTCCTTTGGCCCTATACTCTTCAAAGGGATCCAAAATATCTGTTCTCAGATTCCACAGAAATAAGGCTAGCAAAGACGTCGACGAAATACAGATGTAACTCTGGGAGTGGAAGTCACACATCACAAAGCAGTTTCTCAGTAGGCTTCTTTCCATTTTTTCTTTGAGGATATTCCCTTTTTCACCATAGCCCTCTATGGCCTTTCAAATATCACTTTGCGAATTCCACAAGAACAGGCTTACCATACGGCTTTTTGAGGGAAAAGCTGTAACTCTGTGAGATGAATTCGCAGAACACTAAGCAGTTTCTCAGAAAAGTTCCTTCCAGATTTCACCGGAGGATATTTCCTTTTTAACTTTAGCCCTCTATGGGCTTCCAAATATCACTTTGCAAATTCCTCAAGAACTGTTTTAGCGAAAGTCTTCTTCAGGGGAAAGCTGTAACTCTTTGACATGATTTCACAGAACACAAAGAAGATTTTCAGAAAGCTTCTTTCTCTTTGTTATTGGAGGATATTTCCTTTGGCCCTTACTCTTCAAAGGGATCCGAAATATCTGTTCTCAGATTCCACAGAAACAAGGCTAGCAAGGAGATCCACGAAATACAGATGTAACTGTGAGTGGAAGTCACACATCACAAAGCAGTTTCTCAGAAAGCTTGTTTTCAGTTTTTCTCGGAGGATATTTCCTTTTTCACCATATCCCTCTATGGGCTTCCAAATATCACTTTGCAAATTCCACAAGAATAGGCCTATCAAGCGGCTTCTTGAGGCGAAAGCTGTATCTCTTTGAGATGGAATCACAGAACACTAAGCAATTTCTTAGCAACGTTCTTTTCAGATTTCATCGGAGGATATTTCCTTTTTCACCATAGCCGTCTATGGGATTCCAAATATCACTTTGCGAATTCCACAAGAACAGGCTTAGCGAGCGGGTTCTTGAGGGCAAAGCTGTAACTCTGTTACATGAACTCACAGAACACTAAGTAGTTTCTCAGAAATATTGTTTCCAAATTTCATCGGCTGATATTTCGTTTTTCACCATAGCGCTCATTGGGCTTCCAAATATGACTTTGCAAATTTCACAAGAACTGTCTTAGCGAAAGGCTTCTTGAGGGAAATCTGTAAGTCTGTGAGATGATTTCATAGAACACAAAGAAGTTTCTCAGAAAGCTTCTTTCTCTTTGTTATCGGAGTATATTTCCTTTCGCCCTATAGTGTTCAAAGGGATCCGAAATATCTGTTCTCGGATTCCACAGAAATAAGGCTAGCAAAGAGATCCACGAAATATAGACGTAACTCTGTGTGTGGAAGTCACACATCACATAGCAGTTTCTCAGAAAGCTTCTTTCCACTTTTTCTCTGAGGATATTTCCTTTTTCACCATAGCCCTCTATGGGTTTCCAAATATCATTTGCGAATTCCACAAGAACAGGCTTAGCGAGCGGCTTCTTGAGGGGAAAGCTGTAACTCTGTTAGATAAATTCAGAGAACACTAAGAAGTTTCTCAGAAAGTTTCTTTCCAGATTTCATCGGAGGATATTTCCTTTTTCACCATAGCCCTCTATATGCATCCAAATATCACATTGCAAATTCCACAAGAACTGACTTAGCCAAAGGCTTCTTGAGGGGAAAGCTGTAACTCTCTGAGATGACTTCACAGAACACAAAGAAGGTTCTCAGAAAGCTTCTTTCTCCTTGTTATCGGAGGATATTTCCTTTGGCCCTATAGTCTTCAAAGGGATCCGAAATATCTGTTCTCAGATTCCACAGAAA
>NW_012109730.1:466062-467323 GCF_000951045.1 Mandrillus leucophaeus | reverse complement strand
CTCTGAGGATATTTCCTTTTTCACCATAGCTCTCTAGGGGCTTTCAAATATCACTTTGCGAATTCCACAAGAACAGGCTAAGCGAACGACTTTTTGAGGGGAAAACTGTAACTCTGTGAAATGAATTCAGAGAACACTAAGCAGTTTCTCAGAAAGGTTCTTTCGAGATCGCATCGGAGGATATTTCCTTTTTCACCATAGCCCTCTCCTGGCTTCCAAATATCACTTTGAAAATTCCACAAGAGCTGTCTTAGCGAGAGGCTTCTTGAGTGGCAAGCTGTAACTCTTTCAGATGATTTCGCAGAACACAAAGAAGGTTCTCAGAAAGCTTCTTTCTCTTTTTTATCGGAGGATATTTCCTTTGGCCCTAGCGTCTTCAAAGGAATCCGAAAAATCTGTTCTCAGATTCCACAGAAATAAGTCTGGCAAAGAGATCCACGAAATACAGATGTAGCTCTGTGAGTGGAAGTCACACATCACAAAGCAGTTTCTCAGAAAGCTTCTTTCCAGCTTTTCTCTGAGTTTATTACTTTTTTCAGCAGAGCCCTCTATGGGCTTCCAAATATCACTTTGTGAATTCCACAAGAACAGGCTTAGCGATCGGCTTCCTGAGGGGAAAGCTGTAACTCTGTGAGATGAATTCACAGAACACTAAGCAGTTTCATGAAAAGCTTCTTACAGATTTCATCGGGGAATATTTCTTTTTTCACCATAGCCCACTAAGGACTTCCAAATATTACTTTGCAAATACCACAAGAACTGTCTTAGCGAAAGGCTTCCTGAGGGAAAGCTGTAAATCTGTGAGTTGATTTCATAGAACACAAAGAAGTTTCTCAGAAAGCTTCTTTCCAGATTTCATGGGAGGATACTTCCTTTTTCACCATATCCCTCTATGGGCTTCCAAATATCACTTTGCGAATTCCACAAGAACAGGCTTAGCGAGTGGCTTCTTGAGGGGGAAACTGTAACTCTGTGAGATGAATTCACAGCACACTAAGCAGTTTCACAGAAAGCTTCTTTCCAGATTTCATCGGAGGATATGTCCTTTTTCACCATAGCCCTCTACGGGCTACCCAATATCACTTTCCAAATTTCACAAGAACTGTCTTAGCGAAAGGCTTCTTCAGGGGAAAGCTGTAACTCTGTGACATGATTTCACAGAACGGAAAGAAGTTTCTCAGAAAGCTTCTTTCTCTTTGTTATCGGAGGATATTTCCTTTGGCCCTACAGTCTTCAAAGGGATCCGAAATATCTGTTCTCA
>NW_012109730.1:462332-463539 GCF_000951045.1 Mandrillus leucophaeus | reverse complement strand
GATTTCACAGAACACAAAGAAGTTTCTCAGAAAGCTTCTTTCTCTTTGTTATCGCAGAATATTTCCTTTGGCCCTTCAGTCTTCAAAGGGATCCGAAATATCTGTTCTCAGATTCCACAGAAATAAGGCTAGCAAGGAGATTCCCGAAATACAGATGTAACTGTTTGAGTGGAAGTCACACATCACAAAGCAGTTTCTCAGAAAGCTTCTTTCCAGTTTTTCTCTGAGGATATTTCTTTTTTCACCATAGCCCTCTTGGGGCTTACAAATATCACTTTGCGAATTCCACAAGAACAGGCTTAGCCAGCGGATTCTTGAGGGGAAAGCTGTAACTCTTTGAAATGAATTTACAGGACACTAAGCAGTTTCTCAGAAAGCTTCTTCCAGATTTCATTGGGGACCATTTCCTTTTTCACCATAGCCAACTATGGGCTTCCAAATATCACTTTGCAAATACCACAAGAACTGTCTTAGCGAAAGGATTCTTGAGTTGAAAGCTGTAAATCTGTGAGATAATTTCAGAGAACACAAACAAGTTTCTCAGAAAACTTCTTTCCCTTGGTAATCGGAGGATATTTCCTTTGGCCCTATAGTCTTCAAAGGGATCCGAAATATCTGTTATCAGATTCCACAGAAATAAGGCTAGCAAAGAGATCCACGAAATACAGATGTAACTCTGTGAGTGGACGTCACACATCACAAACCAGTTTCTCAGAAAGCTTCTTTCCACTTTTTCCGTGAGGATATTTCCTTTGTCCCTATAGTCTTCAGGGGGATCCGAAATATCTGTTCTCAGATTAGGCAGAAAGAAGGCTAGCAAAGAGATCCACGAAATACAGATGTAATTCTGTGAGTGGAAGTCACACATCACAAAGCAGTTTCTCAGAAAGCGTCTTTCCAGTTTTTCTCTGAGTATGTTTCATTTTTCACCATAGCGCTCTAAGGGCTTCCAAATATCAATTTGTAAATTCCACAACAACTCTCTTAGCGAAAGGGTTCTTAAGGGGAAAGCTGTAACTCTGTGAGATGATTTCACACAACACAAGAAGTTTCTGAGAAAGCTTCTTTCTCTTTGTAAATGGAGGATATTTCCTTTGGCCCTATAGTCATCAAAGGAATCCGAAATATCTGTTCTCAGATTCCACTCAGATTCCACAGAAATAAGGTTAGGAAAGAGATCCACGAAATACAGATGTAACTCTGTGAG
>NW_012109730.1:461753-462282 GCF_000951045.1 Mandrillus leucophaeus | reverse complement strand
CACGAAATACAGATGTAACTCTGTGAGTGGAAGTCACACATCACAAAGCAGTTTCTCAGAAAGCTTCTTTCCCGTTTTTCTCTGAGGATATTTCCGTTTTCACCATAGCCCTCTATGGGCTTCCAAATATCAGTTTGCGAATTCCACAAGAACAGGCTTAGCGAGCGAATTCTTGAGGGGAAAGCTGTAATTCTGTCAGATGACTCCACAAAACATTAAGCAGTTTCTCAGAAAGCTTCTTTCCAGATTTCTTTGGAGGATATTTCCTTATTCACCATAGCCCTCTACGGGCTCCCAAATATCACTTTGCGAATTCCACAAGAACTGTCTTAGCGAAAGGCTTCTTGAGGCAAAAGCTGTAAGTCTGTGAGATGATTTCACAGAACACAAAGAAGTTTCTCAGAAAGCTTCCTTGTCTTTGTTATCGGAGGATATTTCCTTTCGCCCTATAGTCTTCAAAGGGATCGGAAATATCGATTCTCTGATTCCAAAGAAATAAGACTAGCAAAGAGATCCACGAAATACAGAT
>NW_012109730.1:460525-461703 GCF_000951045.1 Mandrillus leucophaeus | reverse complement strand
AGTTTCTCAGAAAGCTTCTTTCCAGATTTTCTCTGAGGATATTTCCTTTTTCACCATAGCCCTCTACGGGCTCCCAAATATCACTTTGCAAATTCCACAAGAACAGGCTTAGCGAGCGGCTTCTGGAGGGGAAAGCTGTAACCCTGTGAGATGAATTCACAGAACCCTAAGCAGTTTCTCAGTAAGCTTCTTTCCAGATTTCATCGAAGGATATTTCCTTTTTCACCATAGCACTTTGTGGGCTTCCAAATATCACCTTGCAAATTCCACAAGAACTGTCTTGGCGAAAGGCTTCTTGAGGGAAAAGGTGTAACTCTGTGAGATGATTTCATAGAACACAAAGAGGTTTCTCAGAAAGCTTCTTTCTCTTTTTTATCGGAGGATATTTCCTTTGGCCCCATAGTCTACAAAGGGATCCGAAATATCTGTTCTCACATTTCACAGAAATAAGGCTAGCAAAGAGATACACGTAATACAGAGGTAACTCTGTGAGTGGAAGTAACACATCACAAAGCAATTCCTCAGAAAGCTTCTTTCCAGTTTTTCTCTGAGGATATTTCCTTTCTCACCGTAGCCTTCTATGGGCTTCCAAATATTACTTTGGGAATTCCACAAGAACAGGTTTACCGAGCGGATTGTTGAGGGGAAAGCTGTAACTCTGTGAGATAAATTCATAGAACACTAAGCAGTTTCCCAGAAAGCTTCTTTCCAGATTTCAGCTGAGCATATTTCCTTTTTCACCATACCCCTCTATGGGCTTGAAAATATCACTTTGAAAATTCTCCAAGAACTGTCTTAGCGAAAGTTTTCTTGAGGGGAAAGCTGTAACTCTGTGAGATGATTTCACAGAACACAAAGAAGTTTCTCGGAAAGCTTCTTTCTCTTTGTTACCGGAGGATATTTCCTACGGCCCTGTACTCTCCAAGGGGATCCGAAATATCTGTTCTTACATTCCACAGATATAAGGCTAGCAAAGAGATACATGAAATACAGATATAACTCTCTGATTGGAAGTTACGCATCACAAGGCAGTTTCTCACAAAGCTTCTTTCCAGTTTTTCTCTGAGGATATTTCCTTTTTGACCAGAGCCCTCTATGGGTTTCCAAATATCACTTTGCAAATACCACAAGAACTGTCTTAGCGAAAGGCTTCTTGAGGGGAAAGCTGAAACTCTGTG
>NW_012109730.1:456958-458502 GCF_000951045.1 Mandrillus leucophaeus | reverse complement strand
GAGGATATTTCCTTTGGCCCTATAGTCTTCAAAGGGATCCGAAATATCTGTTCTCAGATTCCACAGAAGTAAGGCTAGCAAAGAGATACAGGAAATACAGATGTAACTCTGTGAGCGGAAGTCACACATCACAAAGCAGTTTCTCAGAAAGATTCTTTCCAGGATATTTCTCTGAGGATATTTCCTTTTTCATCATAGAACTCTATGGGCTTCAAAATATCACTTTGCGATTCCACGAGAACAGGCTTAGGGAACGGCTTTTGGAGGGGAAAGCTGTAACTCTGTGAGATGAATTCACAGTGTACTAAGCAGTTTCTCAGAAAGCTTCTTTCCAGAGTTCATCGGAGGATATTTCCTTTTTCACCATAGCTCTCTACGGGCTAACATATATCACTTTGCAAATTCCACAAGAACTGTCTTAGCGAAAGTCTTCTTGAGGGGAAAGCTGTAACTCTGTGAGACGATTTCAGAGAACAGAAAGAAGTTTTTGAGAAAGCTTCTTTCTCCTTGTTATCGGAGGATATTTCCTTTGGCCCTATAGTCATGAAAATAATCCGAAATATCTGTTCTCAGATTCCACAGAAATAAAGCTAGCAAAGAGACCAACGAAATACAAATGTAACACTGTGAGTGGAAGTCACACATCACAAAGCAGTTTCTCAGAAAGCTTCCTTCCATTTTTTGTCAGACGATATTTCCTTTTTCACCATAGCCCTCTGTGGGCTTCCAAATATCACTTTCCGAATTCCACAAGAACAGGCTTAGCGAGCCGCTTCTTGAGTGAAAAGCTGTAACTCTGTGACATGAATTCACAGAACTCTAAGCGGTTTCTAAGAAAGCTTCTTTCCAGATTTCATCGGAGGATATTTCCTTTTTAATCGTAGCCGTCTATGGGCTTCCAAATACCACTTTGCAAATTCCACAAGAACTGTCTTAGCGAAAGGCGTCTTGAAGGGAAAGCTGTAACTCTGTGAGATGATTTCACAGACACAAAAGAGTTTCTCAGAAATCTTCTTTCTCATTGTTATCGGAGGATATTTCCTTTGGCCCAATAGTCTTCAAAGGGATCCGAAATATCTGTTCTCAGATTCCACAGAAATAAGGCTAGCAAAGAGATCCACGAAATAAAGATGTAACTCTGGGAGATGAATTAACAGAACTGCCAATTCCACAAGAACTGCCTTAGCGAAAGGCTTCTTCCGCGGAAATCTGTAACTCTGTGAGATGATTTCACAGAACACAAAGAAGTTTCTCAGAAAGCTACTTTCTCTTTGTTATCAGAGGATATTTCCTTTGGCCCTATAGTCTTCAAAGGGATCCGAAATATCTGTTCTCAGATTCCAGAGAAAGAATGTAAACAAGAGATCCACGAAATACAGATGTAACTCTGTGAGATGAATTAACAGAACACTAAGCAGATTTTCACAAAGCTTCTTTCCAGATTTCACCTGAGGATATTTCCTTTTTCACCATAGCCCTCTATGGGATTGCAAATATCACTTTGACAATTCCACAAGAACTGCCTTAGGAAAAGGCTTCTTGAG
>NW_012109730.1:455724-456898 GCF_000951045.1 Mandrillus leucophaeus | reverse complement strand
TCAGATTCCACAGAAATAAGGCTAGCAAAGAGATCCACGAAATACAGATGTAACTCTGTGAGATGAATTAAGAGAACACTAAGCAGTTTCTCAGAAATCCTCTTTCCTGATTTCATCTGAGGATATTTCCTTTTTCACCATAGCACTCTATGGGCTTCCAGTTATCACTTTGCGAATTCCAGAAGAACTGTCTTTGTGAAAGGCTTCTTGAATTGAAGGCTGTAACTCTGTGAGATGATGTCAAAGAACACAAAGATGTTTCTCAGAAAGCTTCTTTCTGTTTGTTATCGGAGGATGTTTCCTTTGGCGCTATAATCTTGAAAGGAATCCGAAATATCTGTTCTCAGATTCCACAGAAATAAGGTGAGCAAAGAGATCCACGAAATGCAGATGTAGCTCTGTGAGATGAAGTAACAGAACACTAAGCAGTTTCTCAGAAAACTTCTTTCCAGATTTCATCTGAGGATATTTCCTTTTTCACCAAAGCCCTCTATGGGCTTCCAACTGTCGCTTTCCCAATTCCACAAGAACTGTCTTAACGAAAGGCTTCTTGAGGGGAAATCTGTAACTCTGTTAGGTGATTTCACAGAACACAAAGAAGTTTCTCAGAAAGCTTCTTTCTCTTTGTATCGGAGGATGTTTCCTTTGGCCCTATAGTCTTCAAAGGCATCCGAAATATCTGTTCTCAGAATCCACAGAAATAAGGCTAGCAAAGAAATTCACGAAATACAGATGTAATTCGGTGAGATGAATTAGCAGAACACTAAGCAGTTTCTCAGAAAGCTTCTTTCCATATTTCATCTGAGAATATTTCCTTTTTCACCATAGCCCTTTTTGGGCTTCCAGGTATCACTTTGACAATTCCACAAGAACTGCCTTAGGGAAAGGCTTCTTGAGAGGAAAGCTGTAACTCTGTGAGATGATTTCACAGAACACAAAGAAGTTTCTCAGAAAGCTTCATTCTCTTTATTTTCGAAGCATGTTTCATTTGACCCTATAGTCTTCAAAGGGAACCTACATATCTGCTCTCAGATTCCGCAGAAATAAGGCCCCAAAGAGATCCACGAAATACTGATGTAACTCTGTGAGATGAATTAACAGAACACTAAGCACTTTCTCAGAAAGATTCTTTCCAGAATTCATCTGAGGATATTTCCTTTTTCACCATAGCCCT
>NW_012109730.1:454034-454278 GCF_000951045.1 Mandrillus leucophaeus | reverse complement strand
TTCTTTCTCTTTGTTATCAGAGGATATTTCCTTTGGCCCTATAGTCTTCAGAGGGATCCGAAATATCAGTTCTCAGATTCCACGGAAATTAGGCTAGTAAACAGATCCACGAAATACAGCTGTAATACTGTGAGTGGAAGTCAACATCACAAAGCAGTATCTCAGAAAGTTTCTTTCCAGCTTTTCTCTGAGGATATTTTCTTTTTCACCATAGCCTTCTATGGGCTTCCAAATATCACTTTGC
>NW_012109730.1:451882-453984 GCF_000951045.1 Mandrillus leucophaeus | reverse complement strand
GAAAGGCTTCTTGAGGGGAAAGCTGTAACTCTGTGAGATGATTTCACAGAACACAAAGAAGTTTCTCAGAACGCTTCTTTCTCTTTGTTATCGGAGGATATTTCCTTTGGCCCTATTGTTTTCAAAGATGTCCGAAATATCCGTTTTCAGATTCCGCAGAAATAAGGCTAGCAAACCGATCGATGAAATGCAGATGAAACTCTGTGAGTAGAAGTCACACATCACAAAGCCGTTTCTCAGAAAGCTTCTTTCCAGTTTTTCTTTGAGGATGCTTTCTTTCTCACCATAGCCCTCTATGGGCTTCCAAATATCGCTTTGCAAATTCCACAAGAACAGGCTTCGCGAACGGCGTCTTGAGGGGAAAGCTGTAACTCTGTGAGATGAATTAACAGAACACTAAGCAGTTTCTCAGAAATCTTATTTCTAGTTTTCTTCTGAGGATATTTCCTTTTTCACAATAACCCTCCATTTTCTTCCAAATATCACTTTGCAAATTCCACAAGAACAGTCTTAGCGAAAGACTTCTTGAGGGGAAAGCTGTAACTCTGTGAGATGATTTCAGCTAACACAAAGAAGTTTCTCAGAAAGCTTCTTTCTCTTTGTGCTCAGAGCATATTTCCTTTGGCCCTATAGCCTTCAAAGGGATCAGAAATATCAGTTCTCAGAATTCACAGAAATAAGGCTAGCAAAAAGATCCGTGAAATAGAACTGTAACACTGTGAGTGGAAGTCAAACATCAGAAAACAGTTTCTCAGAAAGCTTCTTTCCAGTTTTTCTCTGAGGATATTTTCTTTTTCACTATGGCCCTCTAAGGGCTTCCAAATATCACTTTGCAAATTATACAAAAACAAGCTTAGCGAACGGCTTCTTGAGTAGAAAGCTGTAACTCTGGGAGATGAAGTAACACAACACTAAGCAGTTTCTCAGCAAGCTTCTTTCCAGTTTTCATCTGAGGATATTTCCTTTTTCACCATAGCCCTCCACGGACTTCCAAATACCACTTTGCAAATTCCACAAGAACTGTCTTAGAGAAAGGCTTCTTGAGGGGAAAGCTGTAACTCTGAGAGATGATTTCACCGAACACAAAGAAGTTTCTCACAAAGCATCATTCTCTTTGTTATCGGAGGATATTCCCATTGGCCATATAGTCTTCAAAGGGATCCGAAGTATCAGTTCTCAGATTCCACAGAAATAAGGCTCGGAAACAGACCCACAAAATACAGATGTAATTCTGTGGGTGGAAGTCTCACATCACAAAGCGGTTTCTCAGAAAGCTTCTTTCCAGTTTTCATCTGAGGATATTTCCTTCTTCACCTTAGCCCTCCTTGAGCTTCCAAATATCACTTTGCAAATTCCAAAAGAAAAGTCTTAGCGAAAGGCTTCTTGAGGGGAAAGCTGTAACTCTGTGAGATGATTTCACAGAACACAGAGAAGTTCCTCAGAAAGCTTCTTTCTGTGTGTTGTTGGCGGATATTTCCTTTGGCCCTATAGTCTTCAAAGATGTCTGAAATATCCTTTCTCAGATTCCACAGAAATAAGGCTAGCAAACTGATCGATGACATGCAGATGAAACTCTGTTAGTGGAAGTCACACATCATAAAGCAGTTTCTCAAAAAGCTTTTTCCAGGTTTTCTCTTAGGATATTGTCTTTTTCACCGTAGCCCTCTATGAGCTCCCAAATATCACTTTCCAAATTTCACAAGAACAGGCTTAGCAAACGGCTTCTTGAGGGGAAAGCTCTAACTCTGTGAGATGAATTAACAGAACACTAAGCAGTTTCTCAGAAAGCTTCTTTCCAGTTTTCGTCTGAGGATATTTCCTTTTTCACCGTAGCCCTCCACGGCTTCCAAATATCACTTTGGAAATTCCAAAAGAACAGTCGTAGCGAAAGGCTTCTTGAGGGAAAAGCTGTAACTCTGTGAGATGATTTCACCGAACACAAAGATGTTTCTCAGAAAGCTTCTTTCTCTTTGTTATCGGAGGATATTTACTTTGGCCCTACAGTCTTCAAAGGGATCCGAAATATCAGTTCTCAGATTCCACAGAAATGAGGCTAGCAAACAGATCCACGAAATACAGATGTAACTCTGTGAGTGGAAGTC
>NW_012109730.1:449503-451725 GCF_000951045.1 Mandrillus leucophaeus | reverse complement strand
TCTGAGGGTATTTCCTTTTTCACCAAAGCCCTCTATGGGGTCCCAAATGTCACTTTGCAAATTCCACAAGAACAGTCTTAGCGAATGGCTTCTTGAGGGGAAAGCTGTTACTCTGTGTGATAAATTAACAGAACACTAAGTAGTTTCTCAGGGAGCTTCTTTCCAGTTTTCATCTGAGGCTATTTCCTTTTTCACTATAGCCCTCCATGGGCTTCCATATATCACTTTGCAAATTCCACAAGAGGCGGCTTAGCGAACGCCTTCTTGAGGGGAAAGCTGTAACTCTGTGAGATGAATTAACAGAAAATTAAGCAGTTTCTGAGAAAGCTTCTTTCCAGTTTTCATCTGAGGATATTTCCTTTTTCACCATAGTCTTCCATAGACATCAAAATATCACTTTGCAAATTCCGCAAGAAAAAGCTTAGCGAACGGCTTCTTCAGGGGAAAGCTGCAACTCTGTGATATCAATTAACCGAACACTAGGCATTTTCACAGAAATTTTCTTTCCAGTTTTCATCTCAGGATATTTCCTTTTTCACCGTAGCCCTCCATGGGCTTCCAATATCACTTTGCAAATTCCACAAGAACACTTTTAGTGAAAGGCTTCTTGAGGGGAAAGCTGTAACTCTGTGAGATGATTTCGCAGAACACAAAGAAGTTTCTCAGAAAGCTTCTTTCTCTTTGATATCGGAGGATATT
Organism: Mandrillus leucophaeus; assembly: GCF_000951045.1. NCBI lineage: Eukaryota > Metazoa > Chordata > Mammalia > Primates > Cercopithecidae > Mandrillus > Mandrillus leucophaeus. The sequence goes on along the minus strand of NW_012109730.1, from coordinate 451,026 downwards.
TCCTTTGGCTCTATAGTCTTCAAAGGGATCCGAAATATCGGTTCTCAGATTCCACAGAAATAAGGCTTGGAAACAGATCCACGAAATATAGGTGTAACTCTGTGAGTGGAAGTCACACATCACAAAGCAGTTTCTCAGAAAGCTTCCTTCCAGTTTTTCTCTGAGGATATTTTCTTTTTCACCATAGCCCTCTATGGGCTTCCAAATATTACTTTGCGAATTCCACAATAACAGGCTTAGCGAACGGCTTCTTGAAAGGAAAGGTGTAACTCTGTGAGATGAATTACCAGAACACTAAGCAGTTTCTCAGAGGGCTTCTTTCCAGTATTCATCTGAGGATATTTCCTTTTTCACCATAGCCCTCCAGGGGCTTCCAAATATCAGTTTGCAAGTTCCACAAGAAGAGTCTTAGTGAAAGGCTTCTTGAGGAGAAAGCTGTAAATCTGTGGGATGATTTCACAGAACACAAAGAAGTTTCTCTGAGGGCTTCTGTCTCTTTATTACCGGAAGCTGTTTCCTTTGGCCCTACAGTCTTCAAAGGGATCCGAAATATCACTTCTCAGATTCCACAGTAATAAGGCTAGCAAACAAATCCACGAAATACAGATAAAACTCTTTGAATTTAAGTCACACATCACAAAGCACTTTCTCAGAAAGCTTCTTTCCACTTTTTCTCTGAGAATATTTACTTTTTCACCATAGCCCTCTATGGGCTTCCAAATATCACTTTGCAAATTCAACTAGAACAGGGTTAGCAAACGGCTTCTTCAGGGGAAAGCTGTAACTCAGTGAAATGAATTAACAGAACATTAAGCAGTTTCTCAGAAAGCTCCTTTCCAGTGTTCATCTGAGGATATTTCTTTTTTCACCATAGCCCTCCATGGGCTTCCAAATATCACTTTGCAAATTCCACAAGAACAGTCTTAGCAAAAACCTTCTTCACGGAAAAGCTGTAACTCTGTGAGATGATTTCAAGGAACACAAAGAAGTTTGTCAGAAAGCTTCTTTCTCTTTGTTATCGAAGGATATTTCCTTTGGCTCTATAGTCTTCAAAGGGATCCGAAATATCAGTTCTCAGATTCCACAGAACTCAGGCTAGCAAAGAGATCCACGAAACACAGATGTAACTCTGTGAGTGGAAGTCACACATCACAAAGCAGTTTCTCAGAAAGCTTCTTTCCAATTTTTTCTCTGAGAATATTTTCTTTTTCACCATAGCCCTCCATGGGCTTCCAAATATCACTTTGCAAGTTCCACAAGAACAGTTTTAGCGAAAGGTTTCTTGAGGGGAAAGTTGTAACTCTGTGAGATGATTTAACCGAACACAAGATGTTTCTCAGAAAGCTTCTTTCTCTTTGTTATCGGAGGATAATTACTTTGGCCCTATAGTCTTCAAAGGGATACGAAATATCCGTTCTCAGATTCCACAGAAATAAGGCAAGCAAACAGTTCCACGAAATACAGCTGTAATTCTGTGAGTGGAAGTCACACATCACAAAGCAGTTTCTCAGAAAGCTTCTTTC
>NW_012109730.1:445789-447171 GCF_000951045.1 Mandrillus leucophaeus | reverse complement strand
AGATCCACGAAATACAGATGTAACTGTGTGAATGGAAGTCACACATCACAAAGCAGCTTGTCAGAAAGCTTCTTTCCAGTTTTTCTCTGAGAATATTTTCTTTTTCACCATAGCCCTCTATGGGCTTCCAAATATCACTTTGCAAATTCAGAAGAACAGGTTTGTTGAAGGGCTTCTTGAGGGGAAAGTGTAACTCTGTGAGATGAATTAACAGAGTACTAAGCAGTTTCTCAGAAAGCTTCTTTCCAGTTTTCATCTGATTATATTTCCTTTTTCACCATAGCCAACTATGGCTTCCAAATATCACTTTGCAAATTTCATAAGAAGAGTCTTAGCGAAAGTCTTCTTGAGGGGCAAGCTGTAACTCTGTGAGATGATTTCACCGAAACAAAGAAGTTTCTCAGCAAGCTTCTTTCTCTTTGTTATCGGAGGGTATTTCCTTTGGCCCTATGGCCTTCGAAGGGTTCTGAAATATCAGTTCTCAGATTCCACAGAAATAAATGTAGGAAAAAGAAGCAGGAAATACAGCTTTAACTCTGTGAGTGGAAGTCACACATCACAATGGAGTTTCTCAGAAAGCTTCTTTCCAGTTTTCATCTGAGGATATTACCTTTTTCTCCATAGCCCTTTATGGGCTTCCAAATATCACATTTAAAATTCCAGAAGAACAGGATTAGCAAACGGCTTCTGGAGGGGAAAGCTGTAACTCTGTGACATGAATTAACAGAACACTAAGCAGTTTCTCAGAAAGCTTCTTTCCAGTTTTCATCTCAGGCTATTTCCTTTTTCACCCAAGCCCTCCATGGGCTTCCATATATCACTTTGCAAATTCCACAGGAACAGTCGCAGCGAAAGGCTTCTTGAGGGGAAAGCTGTAACTCTATGAGATGATTTCACAGAACACAAAGAAGTTTCTCACAAACCTTCTTTCTCTTTGCTATCGGAGGATATTTACTTTGGCCCTATAGTCTTCCAGGGAATCCGAAATATCACTTCTCAGATTCCACAGAAATAAGGCTAGCAAACAGATCGACGAAATACAGCTGTAACTCTGTGAGTGGAAGTCACACATCACAAAGAAGTTTCTCAGAAAGGTTCTTTATAGTTTTTCTCTGAGAATATTTTCTTTTTCGCCATAGCCCTCTATGGGGTTCCAAATTTCACTTTGTAAATTCCACAAGAAGAGGCTTAGTGAACGGCTTCTTGAATGGAAAGCTGTAACTCTGTGAGATGATTTAAGAGACTACTAAGCAGTTTCTCAGAAAGCTTCTTTCCAGTTTTCATCTCAGGATATTTCCTTTTTCACCGTAGCCCTCCATGGGCTTCCGAATATCACTTTGCAAATTCCACAAGAACAGTCTTAGTGAAAGGCTTCTTGAAGG
>NW_012109730.1:442266-445654 GCF_000951045.1 Mandrillus leucophaeus | reverse complement strand
ACAGAACACAAAGAAGTTTCTCAGGAAGCTTCTTTCTCTTTGTTATCGGAGGATATTTCCTTTGGCCCTATAGTCCTGAAAGGGATCCGAAATATCACTTCTCAGATTCCACAGAGATAAGGCTAGCAAACGGATCCACGAAATACAGGTGTAACTCTGTGAGTGGAAGTCAAACATCACAAAGCAGTTTCTCAGAATGCTTCTTTCCAGTTTTTCTCTGAGGATATTTTCTTTTTCACCATAGTCCTCTATGGGCTACCAAATATCATTTTGCAAATTCCACGAGAAGAAGGTTAGCGAACGGCTTCTTGAAGGGAAAGCTCTAACTTTTTGAGTTGAATTAATAGAACACTAAGCAGTTTCTCAGAAAGCTTCTTTCAAGTTTTCATCTGAGGATAGCCCTCCATGGCCTTCCAAATATCACTTTTCAAATTCCACAAGATCAGTCTTAACAAAAGAATTCTTGAGGGGAAAGCTGTATATCTGTGAGATGATTTCACCGAACACAAAGAAGTTTCTCAGAAAGTGTCCTTCTCTTTGTTATCGGAGGACATTTCCTTTGGCCCTATAGTCTTCAAAGGGATCCGAAACATCAGTTCTGAGATTTCACAGAAATAAAGCTAGGAAACAGATCAATGGAATACAGCTTCAACTCTGTGAGTGGAAGTAACACATCACAAAGCAGTTTCTCAGAAAGCTTCTTTCAAGTTTTCATCTGAGGATATATCCTTTTTAACCATAGCCCACTAGGGGCTTCCAAATATCACTTTGCAAATTCCACAAGAACAGACTTAGCGAACGGCTTCTTCAGGGAAAAGCTGTAACTCTGTGAGATGAATTTACAGAACACTAAGCAGTTTCTCAAAAAGCCTCTTTCCAGTTTTCATCTGAGGCTCTTTCCTTTTTCGCCATAGCCCACCATGGGTTTCCATATATCACTTTGCAAATACCGCCAGAACTGTCTTAGCGAAAGGCTTCTTGAGGGGAAAGCTGTAACTCTGTGAGATGATTTCACAGAACACAAAGGAATTTCTCAGAAAGCTTCTTTTTCTTTGTTATCAGAGGATATTTCCTTTGATCCTATAGTCTTCAAAGATATCCGAAATATCCGTTATCAGGTTCCACTGAAATAAGGCTAGGAAACAGATCCACGAAATACCACTGTAACTCTGCGAGTGGAAATCACACACCACAAAGGAGTTTCTCACAACGATTATTTCCAGTTTTTCTCTGAGGATATTTTCTTTTTCACCCGAGCCCTCTACGGGCTTCGAAATATCACTTTGCATATTCCACAAGAACAGGCTTAGCGAACGGCTCCTTGAGGGGAAAGTTGTAACTCTGTGAGATGAATTAACAGAACACTAAGCACTTTCTCAGAAAGCTTCTTTCCGGTTTTCACCTGAGGATATTTCCTTTTTCAACGTAGCCCTCCAGGAGCTTCCAAATATCACTTTGCAAATTCCACAAGAACAGTCTTAGCAAAAGGCTTCTTGAGGGGAAAGCTGTAACTCTGTGAGATGATTTCACTGAACACAAAGAAGTTTCTCAGAAAGCTTCTTTCTCTTTGTTATCAGAGGATATTTCTTTCAGTCTATAGTCTTCAAAGATATCTGAAATATCCCTTTTCAGATTCCACAGAAATAAGGCTAGCAAACAGATCCGTGAAATGGAGCTGTAATTCTTTGAGTGGAAGTCACACATCACAAAGCAGTTTCTCGGAAACTTCTTTCCACTTTTTCTCTGAGGATATTTTCTTTTTCACCATAGCCCTCCACGGGCTTCCAAATATCATTTTGCAAATTCCACAAAAATAGTCTTAGCGAACGGCTTCTTGAGGGGAAATCTGTAACTCTGTGAAATGATTTCACAGAACACAAATAAGTTTCTCAAAAAGCTTCTTTCTCTTTGTTATCGGATGATACTTCCTTTGTCCCTATGGTCTTTAAAGGGATCCGAAATCTCAGTTCTCAGATTCCACAGAAATAAGGCTAGCAAACAGACCAAGAAATACAACTGTAACTCTGTGAGTGGAAGTCACACATCAAAAAGTACTTTCTCAGAAAGCTTCTTTCCAATTTTTCTCTGAGGATATTTTCTGTTTCACCAAAGCCCTCTATTGGCTACCAAATATCTCTTTGCAAATTGCACAAGAACAGGCTTAGCGAACGGCTTCTTGAGGAGAAAGCTGCAACACTATGAGATGAATTAACAGAACACTAAGCCGTTTCCCAGAAAGCTTCTTTCCAGTTTTCATCTGAGGATATTTCCTTTTTCACCGTAGCCCTCCGTGGGCTTCCATATATCACTTTGCAAATTCCACAAGAACAGTCTTAGCGAAAGGCTTCTTGAGTGGAAAGCTGTAACTCTGTGAGATTATATCACAGAACACAAAGAAGTTTCTGAGAAAGCTTCTTTCCCTTGTTATCGGAGGATATTTACTTTGGCCCAATAGACTTCAAAGATATTCGAAATATCCGTTCTCTGATTCCACAGAAATAAGGCTAGCAAACCGATCCACGAAAGAGAGCTGTAACTCTGAGAGCGGAAGTCATACATCACAGAGCAGTTTCTCAGAAAGGTTCTTTCCAGTTTTTCTCTGAGGATATTTTCTTTTTCACCATAGACCTCTATGGGCTTCCAAATATCCCTTTGCAAATTCCACGAGAACAGGCTTGGCAAACAGCTTATTGAGGGGAAAGCTGTAACTCTGCGAGATGAATTAACAGAACACTAAGCAGTTTCACAGAAAGCTTCTTTCCAGTTTTCTTCTGAGGATATTTCCTTTTTCACCATAGCCCTCCATGGGATTCCATATATCACTTTGAAATTTCCACAAGAACAGACTTAGCGAAAGACTTCTTGAGGGGAAAGCTGTAACTCTGTGAGGTGAATGAACAGAACACTAAGCAGTTTCTCAGAAAGCTTCTTTCCAGTTTTTCTCTGAGGATATTTTCTTTTTCACCATAGCCCTCTATGGGCTCATTAATATCACTTTGCAAATTCCACAGGAACAGCCTTATCCAACGGCTTCTTGAGGGGAAAGCTGTAATTCTGTGAGATGAATTGACAGAACACTATGCAGTTTCTCAGAAGGCTTCTTTCCAGTTTTCATCTGAGGTTACTTCCTTTTTCACCGTAGCCCTCCATGAGCTTCCATATATAACTTTGCAAATTCCACAAGAACTGTCTTAGCGAAAGGATTCTTGAGGGCCAAGCTGTAACTCTGTGAGATGATTTCACCGATCACAGAGAAGTTTCTCAGAAAGCTTCTCCCTCTTTGTTATCGGAGGATATTTCTTTTCGCCTATAGCCTTCAAAGGGATCCGTATTATCGGTTCTCAAATTCTACAGAAATAAGGCTTGGAAACAGATAAACGAAATACAG
>NW_012109730.1:441708-442216 GCF_000951045.1 Mandrillus leucophaeus | reverse complement strand
CACAAGAACAGGCTTAACGAACAGCTTCTTGATGGGAAAGCTGTAACTCTGTGAGATGAATTAACAGAACACTGAGCAGTTTCTCAGAAAGCTTTTTTCCAGTTCTCATCTGAGGATATTTCCTTTTTCACCATAGACCTCCATGGGCTTCCAAATATCACTTTGCAAATTCCACAAGAACAGTCTCAGCGAAAGGCTTCTTGAGGGGAAAGCTGTAACTCTGGGAGAGGATTTCAGAGAACACAAAGAAATTTCTCAGAAAGCTTCTTTCTCTTTGTTATCAGAGGATATTTCCTTTGGCAATCTAGTCTTCAAAGAAATCCGAAACATCCGTTCTCAGATTCCACAGAAATGAGGCTAGCAAACAGATCCATGAAATGCAGCTGTAACTCTGTGAGTGGAAGTCACACATCACCAAGCTGTTTCTCAGAAAGCTGCTTTCCAGTTTTTCTCTGAGGATAATTTCTTTTTCACCATTTCTCTCTATGGGCTTCCAAATATCACTTTG
>NW_012109730.1:436522-438646 GCF_000951045.1 Mandrillus leucophaeus | reverse complement strand
TTTTCTTTTTCACCATAGCCCTCATTGGGCTTCCATATATCACTTTGCAATTTCCACAAGAACAGTCTTAGCTAAAGGCTTCTTGAGCAGAAAGCAGTAACTCTCTGAGATGATTTCGCAGGACACAAAGAAGTTTCACAGAAAGCTTCTTTGTCTTTGTTATCGGAGGATATTTCCTTTGGCCCTATAGACTTCAAAGATATCCGAAATATCCTTTCTCAGATTCCACGGAAATAAGTCTAGCAAAGAGATCCACGAAATACAGTTGTAACTCTGTAGGGAAGTCACACATCAAAAAGCAGTTTCTTAGAAAGCTTCTTTCCAGTTTTTCTCTGAGGATATTTTCTGTTTCACCAGAGCCCTCTATGGGCTTCCAAATATCACTTTGCAAATTCCAAAAGACCAGGCTTATCGAACGGCTTATTGAGGTGAAAGCTGTATCTCTGTGAGATGAATTAGCAGATCACTAAGCAGTTTCTCAGAAAGCTTCTTTCCAGTTTTCATCTGCGGATATTTCGTGTTCCACCATAGCTCTCCATGAGCTTCCATATACCACTTGGCAAATTCCACAAGAAAAGTCTTAGCGAAACAGTTCTTGAGGGGAAAGCTGTAACTCTGTGAGATGATTTCACAGAACACAACGAAGTTTCTCAGAAACCTTCTTTCTCTTGTTTATCGGAGGGTATTTCCTTTGTCCCTATAGTCTTCAAAGGGATCCGAAATATCAGTTCTCAGATTCCACAGAAATAAGGCTAGGAGACAGAACCACGAAATAGGGCTTTAACTCTGTGAGTGGAACTCACGCATCACAAAGCAATTTCTCAGAAAGTTTCTTTCCAGTTTTCATCTGAGGCTATTTCCTTTTTCACCATAGCCCTCCATGGGGTTCCAAATATCACTTTGCAACTTCCACAAGAACAGGCTTAGCGAACGGATTCTTGAGGGGAAAGCTTTAACTCTGTGAGATGAATTAACAGAACACTAAACAGTTTCTCAGAAATCTTCTTTCCAGTTTTCATCTGAGGATATTTCCTTTTTCACCATAGCCCTCAATGGCTTCCAAATATCTCTTTACAAATTGCACAAGAACAGTCTTAGCGAAAGGCTTCTTGAGGGTAAAGCTGTAACTCTGTGAGATGATTTCACAGAACACAAAGAAGTTTCTCAGAAACCTTCTTTCTCTTGGTTATCTTAGGGTATTTCCTTTGGCCCTATAGTCTTCAAAGGGATCTGAAATATCACTTCTCAGTTTCCACAGAAATAAGGCTAGCAAACAGATCCATGAAATACAGATGTTACTCTCTGAGTGGAAGTCGCACATCACAAAGCAGTTTCTCAGAAAGCTTCTTGTCAGTTTTAGTCTGAGGACAGTTTCTTTTTCAAAATAGCCCTCTATGGGCTTCCAAATATTACTTTGCAAATTCCAGAAGAACAGGCTTACGGAAAGGATTCTTGAAGGGAAAGTTAAAACTCTGTGACATGAATTAACAGAACAGTAAACAGTTTCTCAGAAAGCTTCTTTCCAGTTTTCATCTGAGGATATTTCCTGTTTCACCATAGCCCTCCATGGCTTCCAAGTATCCCTTTGCAAATTGCACAAGAACAGTCTTAGTGAAAGGCTTCTTGAGGGGAAAGCTGTAACTCTGTCAAATGATTAAACCGAACACAAAGAAGTTTCTCAGAAACCTTCTTTCTCTTTGTTCTCGGACGATATTTCGTTTGTCCCTATAGTCTTCAAAGGGATCCGAAATTTCAGTTCTCAGATTCCACAGCAATAAGGCTAGCAAAGTGATCACGAAATACAGGAGTAACTCCGTATGGAAGTCACACATCAAAAAGCAGTTTCTCAGAAAACTTCTTTCCAGTTTCTCTCTGAGAATATTTTCTGATTCACCAGAGCCCTCTATGGGTTTCCAAATATCACTTTGCTAATTCCACAAGAACAGGCTTATGGAACGGCTTCTTCAGGGGAAAGCTGTAACTCTGTGAGATGAATTCACAGAACACTAAGCAGATTCTCAGAAAGCTTCTTTCCAGTTTTCATCTGAGGATATTTCTTTTTTCGCCGTAGCCCTGCATGGGCTTCCATATATCCCTTTGCAAATTGCACAAGAACAGACTTAG
>NW_012109730.1:433089-435729 GCF_000951045.1 Mandrillus leucophaeus | reverse complement strand
TGGCTTCTTGAGGGGAAAGCTGTAACTCTGTGAGATGAATTAACAAAACACTAAGCAGTTTCTCAGAAAGCTTCTTTCCAGTTTTCATCTGAGGATATTTCCTTTTTCACCATAGCCCTCCATGGGCTTCCATATATCACTTTGCAAACTCCACAAGAACAGTCTTAGTGAAAGGCTTCTTGAGGGGAAAGCTGAAACTCTGTGTGATGATTTCATACAACACAAAGAAGTTTCTGAGAAAGCTTCTTTCTCTTTGTTATCGGAGGATATTTATTTGGCCCTATAGTCTACAAAGGGATCCGAAATATCACTTCTCGGATTCCACAGAAATAAGGCTAGCAAACAGATCCACGAAATACAGCTGTAACTCTGTGAGTGGAAGTCACACATCACAAAGCAGTTTCTCAGAAAACTTCTTTCCATTTTTTCTCTGAGGATATTTTCTTTTTCAAAATAGCCCTCCAAGGGCTTCCACATATCGCTTTGCATTTTCCCCAAGAACAGGCTTAGGGACCGGCTTCTTGAGGGGAAAGCTGTAACTCTGTGAGATGAATTAAGAGAACACTAAGAAGTTTCTCAGAAAGCTTCTTTCCATTTTTCATCTGAGGATATTTCCTTTTTCACCATAGCCCTCCATATTCGTCCAAATATCACTTTGCAAATTTCACAAGAACAGTCTTAGCGAAAAGCTTGTTGAGGGCAAAGCTGTAACTCTGTGAGATGATTTCACAGAACACAAAGAAGTTTCTCAGAAAGCTTCTTTCTCTTTGTTATTGGAGGGTATTTCCTTTGACCTAATAGTCTTCAAAGAGAACCGAAATATCAGTTCTCAGATTCCAGAGGAATAAGGCTAGTAAACAGATGTACGAAATGGAGCTGTAACTCTGTGAATGGAAGACACATAACAAAGTAGTTTCTCAGAAAGCTTCTTTGCAGTTTTTCTCTGAGGATATTTTCTTTTTCACCATAGCCCTCTCTAGGCTTCCATATATCACTTTGCCAATTCCACAAGGACAGTCTTAGCGAAAGGCTTCTTGAGGGAAATGCTGTAACTCTGTGAGATGATTTCACAGAACACAAAGAAGTATCTCAGAAAGCTTATTTTTCTTTGTTATCGGAGCATATTTCCTTTGTACCTATAGTCTTCAAAGATATCCGAAATATCCGTTCTCAGATTCCACAGAAATAAGGCTAGCAAACAGATCCACGTAATACAGACGTAACTCTGGGAGTGGAAGTCACACATCACAAAGCAGTTTCTCAGAATGCTACTTTCCAGTTTTGCCCTCAGGATATTTTCTTTTTCTCCGTAGCCCTCTATGGGCTTAAAATATCACATTGCAAATTCCACAAGAACAGGCTTAGCGAACGGCTTCTTGAGGGGAAAGCTGCAACACTGTGAGATGAATTAAAAGTACTCTAAGCGAATTTTCAGAAAGCATCTTTCCAGTTTTCATCTGAGCATATTTCCTTTTCCAACATAGCCCACCATGGGCTTCCAAATATCACTTTGCAAATTCCACAAATACACTCTTAGGGAAAGGCGTCTTCAGGGGAAAGCTCTAACTCTGTGAGATGATTTATCAGAACACAAAGAAGTTTCTCAGAAAGCTTTTTTCTCTTTGTTATCGGAGTATATTTCCTTTGGCACTATAGACATCAAAGATATCTGAAATGTCCGTTCTCAGATTCCAGAGATATAAGTCTTGCAAACAGATCCAGGAAAAACAGCTATAACTCGCAGAGTGGAAATCCCATATCACTAAGCATTGTCTGAGAAATCTTTCCAGTTTTTCTCTGAGGATATGTAATTTTTCACCATAGCCATCTGTGGGCTTCCAAATATCACTTTGCAATTTCCACAGGAACAGGGTTAGCGAACGGCTTCTTGAGGGGAATGCTGTAACTCTGTGAGGTGAATTAACAGAACACTAAGCAGTTTCTCCCAAAACTTCTTTCCAGTTTTCATCTGAGGCTATTTCCCTTTTCACCATAGCCCTCCATGGGGTTCTATATATCACTTTGCAAATTCCACAAGAACAGGCTTAGAGAAAGGCTTCTTGTGGGGAAAGCTGTAACTCGGTGACATGATTTCACCGAACACAAAGAAGTTTCTCAGAAAGCTTCTTTCTCTTTTTTATCCGAGGGTATTTATTTGGCCCTATAGTCTTCAAAGATATCGGAAATATCCGTTCTCAGATTCCACAGAAATAAGGCTAGCAAACAGATCCACGAAATGCAGCTGAAACACTGTGAGTGGAAGTCGCAAATCACAAAGCAATTTCTCAGAAAACTTCTTTGCAGGTTTTTTCTGAGGATATTTTCTTTTTCACCATAGCGCTACATGGGCTTCCTAATATGACTTTGCAAATTCCACAAGAACAGGCTTAGCGAACAGCTTCTTCAGGGGAAAGCTGTAACTCTGTGAGATGAATTAACAGAACACTAAGCAGTTTCTCAGAAAGCTTCTTTCAAGTTTTTCTCTGAGGCTATTTCCTTTTTCACTGTAGCCCTCCAAGGGCTTCCATATATCACTTTGCAAATTCCACAAGAACAGTCTTAGCGAAAGGCTTCTTGAGGGGAAAGCTGTAACTCTGTGAGATGATTTCACAGAACACAAAGAAGTTTCTCAGAAAGCTT
>NW_012109730.1:431838-432929 GCF_000951045.1 Mandrillus leucophaeus | reverse complement strand
AAGCAGTTTCTCAGAAAGCTTCTTTCCAGTTTTTCTCTGAGGATATTTTCTTTTTCATCATACTCCTCTATGGGCTAGTAAATATCACTTTAAATTCCACAAGAACAGGCTTAGTGAACGGCTTCCTGAGGGGAAATGTGTAACTCTGTGAGACGATTTCACAGAACACAAGGGAGTTTCTCAGAAAGCTTGTTTCTCTTTGTTATCGGAGGATATTTCCTTTGGACCTATAGTCTTCAATGATGTCCGAAATATCCTTTCTCTGATTCCACAGAAATAAGAATAGCAAACAGATCCACGAAATACAGATGTGACTCTGTGAGTGGAAGTCACACATCACAAAGCAGTTTCTCAGAATGCTTCTTTCCAGTTTTGCTCTCAGGATATTTTCTTTTTCACCATAGAAGTCTATGGGCTTAAAATATCACATTGCAAATTCCACAAGTACAGGCTTAGTGAATGGCTTCTTCAGGGGAAAGCTGTAACTCTGTGAGATGAATTAACAGAACACTAAGCAGTTTCTCAGAAAACATATTTCCAGTTTTCATCTGAGCATATTTCCTTTTCCTCCATAGCCCTACAGGGGCTTCGAAATATCACTTTGCAAATTCCAGAAGAACAGTCTTACAGAAAGGATTCTTGAGGGGAAAGCAGTAACTCTGTGAGATGATTTCACGGCACACAAAGTAGTTTCTCAGAAAGCTTATTTCTCTTTGTTATCGGAGGATATTCTATTTGGCCATATAGTCTTCAAATTGATCCGAAATATCAGTTCTCAGATTCCACAGAAGTAAGGCTCGGAAACAGATCCACAAAATAGAGCTATAACTCTGTGACTGGAAGTCACACATCACAAAGCGGTTTCTCAGAAAGCTTCTTTCCAGTTTTCATGTGAGGATATTTCCTTTTTCACCATAGCCCTCCATGGGCTTCCAAATACCACTTTGCAAATTCCACAAGAACAGGCTTAGAGAAAGGATTCTGGAGGGAAAAGCTGTAACTCTGTGCGATGATTTCACTGAACCAAAGAAGTATCTCAGAAAGCTTCTTTCTCTTTGTTATCGGAGGATATTTCCTTTTTCCCTATAGTC
>NW_012109730.1:429534-431518 GCF_000951045.1 Mandrillus leucophaeus | reverse complement strand
CAGATGTAACTCTGTGAGTGGAAGTCACACATCACAAATCAGTTTTTCAGAATGCTTCTTTCCGGTTTTTCTCTGAGGATATTTTCTTTTTCACCATAGCCCTCTGGGCTTCCAAATATCACATTGCAAATTCCAAAAGAACAGGCTTAACTCACGGCTTCTTGAGGGGAAAGCTGCAACTCTGTGAGATGGATTAACAGAACACTAAGCAGTTTCTCAGAAAGCTTCTTTCCAGTTTTAATCGGAGGATATTTCCTTTTTCACCGTAACCCTCCATGGGGTACCCAATATCACTTTTCAAATTCCACAAGAACAGTCTTAGCGAAAGGCTTCTTGAGGGGAAAGCTGTCACTCTGTGAGATGATTTCACAGAACACAAAGAGGTTTCTCAGAAAGCTTCTTTCTGTTTGTTATCGGAAGATGTTTCCCTTGTATCTATATTCTTCAAAGGGATTCGAAATATCAGTTCTCAGAATCCACAGAAATAAGGCTAGCAAACAGATCCACGAAATACAGATGTAACTCTGTGAGTGGACTTCACATATCACAAAGCAGTTTCTCAGAAAGTTTCTTTCCAATTTTTCTCTGAGAATATTTTCTTTTTCACCGTAGCCGTCTACGGGGTTCCAAATATCACTTTGCAATTTCCACAAGAACAGGCTTAGCGAACGGCTTCTTGAGGGGAAAGCTGTAACTCTGTGTGGTGAATTAACAGAACAGTGAGCAGTTTCTCAGAAAGCTTCTTTTCAGTTTTCATCTGAGGATATTTCCTTTTTCACCGAAGCCCTCCATGGGCTTCCAAATATCACTTTGCAAATTTCACAAGAACAGTCTTAGCGAAAGCCTTCTTGAGGGGAAAGCTGTAACTCTGTGATATGATTTCACAAAACACAAAGAAGTTTTCTCTGAAAGATTCTTTCTCTTTGTTATCGGAGGATATTACCTTTGGCCCTCTAGTCTTCAAAGAGATCCGAAATATCAGTTCTCAGAATCCACAGAAATAAGGCTAGCAAACAGGTCCAGGAAATACAATTGTAACTCTGTGAGTGGAAGTCACACATCACAAAGCAGGTTGGCACAAAGCTTCTTTCCAGCTTTTCTCGGAGGATATTTTCTTTTTCACCATAACCCTCTATGGGCTTCCAAATATCTCTTCGCAAATTCCACAAGAACAGGCTGACCGAAGGTCTTCTTGAGGGGAAAACTGTAACCCTGTGAAATGGATTAACAGAACACTAAGCAGTTTCTCAGAAAGCTTCTTTCCAGTTTTCATCTGAGGATATTTCCTATTTCAGTATAGCCCTCCATGGGCTTCCAAATATCACTTTGTAAATTCCACAAGAACCGTCTTAGCTCAAGGCTTCTTGAGGGAAAAGCTGTAGCTCTGTGAGATGATTTCACAGAACACAAAGAAGTTTCTCAGAAACCTTGTTTCTCTTTCTTTTCGGAGGAAACTTCCTTCGGCCCTGTAGTCTTCAAAGGGATCTGACATATCAGTTCTCAGATTCCACTGAAATAAGGCTAGCAAACAGAATAGCGAAATATAGCTGTAATTCTGTGAGTGGACGTCACACATCACAACGCAGTTTCTCAGAAAGCTTCTTTCCAGTTTTTCTCTGAGGATAATTTCTTTTTCACCATAGCCCTCTATGGACTTCCAAATATCACTTTGCAAATTCTAAAAGAACAGGATTACCGAACGGCTTCTTGAGGGGAAAGCTATAACTCTGTGAGATGATTTCACCGAACAAAAGAAGTTTCTCAGAAAGCTTCTTTCTCTTTGAATTCGGAGGATATTTCCTTTGGCCCTATAGTCTTCAAAGGAATCCGAAATATCAGTTCTCAGATTCCACCGAAATAAGGCTAGCAAACAGATGCACGGCATACTGATGTAACTCTGTGAGTGGAAGTCACACATCACAAAGCAGTTTCTCAGAAAGCTTCTTTCCAGTTTTTCTCTGAGGATATTTTCTTTTTCACCATA
>NW_012109730.1:427433-429484 GCF_000951045.1 Mandrillus leucophaeus | reverse complement strand
CCGTTTTCATATGAGGATATTTCCTTTTTCACCATAGCCCTTCATGGGCTTCCAAATATCACTTTACAAAATTCACAACATCTGGCTTAGCGAACAACTTCTTGAGGGGAAAGCTGTAACTCTGTGAGATGAATTAACAGAACACTAAGCAGTTTCTGAGAATGCTTCTTCTCAGTTTTCATCTGAGGCTGTTTTCCTTTGCACCATAGCCCTCCATGGGCTTCCATATATCACTTTGCAAATTCCACAAGAACAGACTTAGCGAAAGGCTTCTTGAGGGGAAAGCTGTAACCCTGTGAGATGATTTCACAGAACACAAAGAAGTTTTTCAGAAAACTTCCTTCTCTTTGTTAACGGAGGGTATTTCCTTTCGCCCTATAGTCATCAAAGATTTCCGAAATATCCGTTCTCAGATTCCACAGAAATAAGGCTAGCAAACAGATACATAAAATACAGCTGTAACTCTGTGAGTGGAAGTCACACATCACAAAGCAGTTTCCCAGAAAGCTTTTTTCCAGTTTTTCTCGGAGCATATTTAATTTTTCACCATAGCCCTCTGTGGGCTTCCAAATATCACGTTGCAAATTCCACAAGAACAGGCTTAGCAAACGGCTTCTTGAGGGGAAAGCTGTAACTCTATGAGATGAATTAACAGAACACTAAGCAGTTTCTCAGAAAGCTTCCTTCCAGTTTTCATCTGAGGATATTTCCTTTTTCACCATAGCCATCCATGGGCTTCCAAATATCACTCTGCAAATTCCACAAGAACAGTCTTAGCGAAAGGCTTCTTCGGGAGAAAGCTGTAACTGTGTGAGATGATTTCAAAGAACACAAAGAAGTTTCTCAGAAAGCTTCTTTCTCTTTCTTATCAGAGGATATTTCCTTTGGCCCTATAGTCTTCAAAGAAATCCAACATATCCGTTCTCAGATTCCACAGAAATAAGGCTAGCAAACAGATTCATGAAATACAGCTGTAACTCTGTGAGTGGAAGTCACAGAGCACAAAGAATTTTCTCTGAAAGCTTCTTTCTCTTTGTTATCGGAGGATATTTCCTTTTTCCCTATAGTCTTCAACACGATCCGAAATATCAGTTATAAAATTCCACAGAAATAAGGCTAGCAAACAGATCCACGAAATAGAGCTGTAACTCTGTGAGTGGAAGTCACATATCACAAAGCAGTTTCTCAGAAAGCTTCTTTCCAATTTTTCTCTGAGGATAATTTCTTTTTCACCATAGCCCACTTTGGGCTTCCAAACATCACTTTGCATATTCCACAAGAACAGGCTTAGCGAACGGCTTGTTCAGGAGAAAGGAGTAACTCTGTGAGATGAATTAACAGACCACTAAGCCGTTTCTCAGAAAGCTTCTTTCCAGTTTTTCTCTGAGGATATTTCCATTTTCACCCTAGCCTTTCGTGAGCTTCCATATATCATTTTGCAAATTCCACAAGATCAGTCTTTGAGAAAGGCTTCTTGAGGGGAAAGCTGTAACTCTGTGAGATGATTTCACAGAACACAAAGAAGTTTCTCATAAAGCTTCTTTCTGTTTGTTATCGGTGGACATTTCCTTTGGCTCTATAGTTTTCACAGATATCCGAAATATCCGTTCTCAGATTCCACAGAAATAAGGCTGGCAAACAGATCCATGAAACACAGATGAAACACTTTGAGTGGAAGTCACACATCACAAAGCAGTTTCTCAGAAAGCTTTTTTCCAGTTTTTCTCTGTGGATATTTTCTTTTTCACCATAGCCCTCTAAGGGCTTCCATATATCACTTTGCAAATTCCACAAGAACAGGCTTTGCGAACGGCTTCTTGAGGGGAAAGCTGTAACTCTGTGAGATGAATTAACACAACACTAAGCAGCTTCTCAGAAAGCTTTTTTGCAGTTTTCATCTCTGATATTTCCTTTTTCACCATAGCCCTCCATGGGCTTCCATATATCACTTTGCAAATTCCACAAAAACAGTCTTAGCGAAAGGCTTCTTGAGGGGAAAGCTGTAACTCTGTGAGATGATTTCACAGAACACAAAGAAGTTTCTCAGAAAG
>NW_012109730.1:425406-427383 GCF_000951045.1 Mandrillus leucophaeus | reverse complement strand
AACACAAAGAAGTTTCTCAGAAAGCTTCTTTCTCTTTCTTATCGGAGGAAATTTCCTTCGGCCCTTTAGTCTTCAAAGGAATCTGATATATCAGTTCTCAGATTCCACAGAAATAAGGCTAGCAAACAGAATAGCGAAATACAGCTGTAATTCTGTGAGTAGACGTCACATATCCAAAGCAGTTTCTCAGAAAGTTTCTTTCCAGTTTCTCTCTGAGGATATTTTCTTTTTCACCATAGCCCTATATGGGCTTCCAAATATCACTTTGCAAATTCCACAAGAACAAGCTTAGGGAACTGCCTATTGAGGGGAAAGCTATAACTCTGTGACACGATTTCACCGAACACAAAGAAGTTTATTAGAAAGCTTCTTTCTCTTTGAATTCGGAGGATATTTCCTTTGGCCCTATAGTCTTCAAAGGGATCTGAAGTATCATTTCTCAGATTCTACAGAAATAAGTCTAGGAAACAGATCCACAAAATATAGCTGTAACACTGTGAGTAGAAGTCACACATCACAAAGCAGTTTCTCAGAAACTTCTTTCCAATTTTCATCTGAGAATATTTCCTTTTTCACCACAGCCCTCCATGGGCTTCCAAATATCACTTTGCCAATTCCACAAGAACAGGCTTAGCAATCGCCTTCTTGAAGGGAAAGTTGTACGTCTGTGAGATTAATTAACAGAACACTAAGCAGTTTCTGAGAAATCTTGTTTCTCTTTGTTATCGGAGGGTATTTCCTTTGTCCCCATAGTCTTCAAAGGAATCCGAAATATCAGTTCTCACATTCCACAGAAATAAGGCTAACAAACAGATCTACGAAATACAGATGTAACTCTGTGAGTGGAAGTCACACATCACAATGCAGTTTCTCAGAAATCTTCTTCCCAGTTTCTCTCTGAGGATATTTTCCTTTTCACCATAGCCCTCAATTGGCTTCCGAATATCACTTTGCAAATTCCACAAGAACAGGCTTATTGAACAGCTTCATGAGGTGAAATCTGTAACTCTGTGAGATGAATTAACAGAACACTAAGCAGTTTCTCAGAAAGCTTCTTCCTCTTTGTTATCGGAGGATATTTCCTTTGGCCCTATAGTCTTCAGAGGGATCCGAAATATCAGTTCTCAGGTTCCACAGAAATGAGGCTAGCAAACAGATCCACAAATTACAGATGTAACTCTGTGAGTGTTCGTCACACATCAAAAAGCAGTTTCTCTGAAAGCTTCTTTCCAGTTTTTCTCTGAGGATATTTCCTTTTTCACCGTAGCCCTCTATGGGCTTCCAAAGATCTCTTTCCAAATTATACAAGAACCGTTTTAGCTAACGGCTTCTTGAGGGGAAAGTTGTACCTCTGTGAGATGAATTAACAGAACAGTAAGCAGTTTCTCATATAGCTTCTTTCCAATTTTCCTCTGAGGTTATTTCCCTTTTCACCATGGCCCTCTATGGTGTTCCAAATGTCACTTAGCAAATTCCCCAAGAACAGGCTTAGCGAACGGCTTCTTGACGGGAAAACTATAACTCTATAAGGTGATTTCACCGAACACAAAGAAGTTTCTCAGAAAGCTTCTTTCTCTTTGTTATCGGAGGATATTTCCTTCGGCCTCATAGTCTTCAAAGGGATCCAAAATATCAGTTTTCAGATTCCACAGAAATAAGGCTAGGAAACAGATAAACAAAATATAGCTGTAACTCTGTGAGTGGAAGTCACACATCACAAAGCTGATTCTCAGAAAGTTTCTTTCCAGTTTTCATATGAGGATATATCATTTTTCACCATTGCCCTTCATGGGCTTGCAAATAGCACTTTACAAATTCCAAAAGAACAGACCTAGCGCAAGGCTTTTGGAAGGGAAAGCTGTAACTCTGTGAGATGATTTCACAGAACACAAAGAAGTTTCTCAGAAATCTTCTTTCTGTTTGTTATCGGAGGGTATATCCTTTGGCCCTATAGTTATCAAAGATATCCGAAACATC
>NW_012109730.1:416036-418622 GCF_000951045.1 Mandrillus leucophaeus | reverse complement strand
GCTGTAACTCTGTGAGATGATTTCACAGAACACAAAGAAGTTTCTCAGAAAGCTTCTTTCTCTTTGTTTTCGGAGGATATTTCCTTTGTCCCTGTAGTCTTCAAATGCATACGAAATATCAGTTCTCAGATTCCACCGAAAGAAGGCTAGCAAACAGATGCACGGCATACTGATGTAACTCTGTGAGTGGAAGTCACACATCACAAAGCAGTTTCTCCGAAAGCTTCTTTCCAATTTTTCTCTGAGGATATTTTCTTTTTCACCATAGCCCTCTATGGGTTTCCAAATATCACTTTCAAAATGCCAGAAGAA
The DNA here is from genome assembly GCF_000951045.1 of Mandrillus leucophaeus. Classification (NCBI taxonomy): domain Eukaryota; kingdom Metazoa; phylum Chordata; class Mammalia; order Primates; family Cercopithecidae; genus Mandrillus; species Mandrillus leucophaeus. The sequence continues at coordinate 418,310 of NW_012109730.1, read as the reverse complement.
CAGGATTAGCGAACGGCTTCTTGAGAGGAAAGCTGTAACTCTGTGAGATGAATTAACAGAACACTAAGCAGTTTCTTAGAAAGCTTCTTTCCAGTTTTCATCTGAGGATATTTCCTTTTTCAACATAGCCCTCCATGGGCTTCCATATATCACTTTGCAAACTCCACAGGAACAGACTTAGCGAAAGGCTTCTTGAGGGGAAAGCTGTAAATCTGTGAGATGATTTCACAGAACACAAAGAAGTTTCTCAGAAACCTTCTTTCTCTTTGTTATGGGATGATATTTCCTTTGGCCCTATAGTTTTCAAAGGGATCCGAAATGTCCGTTCTCAGATTCCACAGAAATAAGGCTGGCAAACAGATCCACGAAATACAGATGTAACTCTGTGAGTGGAAGTCACACATCACAAAGCAGTGCCTCAGAAAGGTTCTTTATAGTTTTTCTCTGAGGATATTTTCTTTTACACCATAGCCCTCTATGGGCTTCCAAATATCGCTTTGCAAATTCCACAAGAACAGGCTTAGGGAATGGCTTCTTGAGGGTAAAGATGTAACTCTGTGAGATGAATTAACAGAACACTAAGCTGTTTCTCAGAAAGCTTCTTTCCAGTTTCCATCTGAGGATATTTACTTTTTCACGACAGCCCTCCATGGGCTTCCAAATATCACTTTGCCAATTCCACAACAACAGTCTTAGCTAAAGGTTCCTTGAAGGTAAAGCTGTAACTCTGTGAGATGATTTCACAGAACACAAGGAAGTTTCTCAGAAAACTTCTTTCTCTTTCTTATCGGAGGATATTTCTTTTGGCCCTATAGTCTTCAAAGATATCCGAAATATCCTTTCTCAGATTCCACAGAAATGAGTCTAGCAAACAGATCCATGAAATACATATGTAACTCTGTGAGTGGAAGTCACACATCACAAAGCAGTTTCTCAGAAAGCTTCTTTACACTTTTTCGCTGAGGATATTTTCTTTTTCACCATAGCCCTCTATGGGCTTCCAAATATCACTTTGAAAATTCCACAAGAACAGGCTTAGCGAACTGCTTCTTGTGGGGAAAACTGTAAATCTGTGAGATGAATTAACAGAACATTAAGTAGATTCTCAGAACCCTTCTTTCCAGTTTTCATCTGAGGATATTTCCTTTTTCACCATAGCCCTCCATGGGCTTCCAAATACCACTTTGCAAATTCCACAAGAACAGTCTTAGCGAAAGGCTTCTTGAGGGGAAAGCTGTAACTCTGTGAGATGATTTAACAAAGCACCAAGAAGTTTCTCAGAAAGCTTCTTTCTCTTTGTTATCGGAGGATATTTCCTTTGGCCCTATAGTCTTCAAAGATATCGGAATTATCAGTTATCAGATTCCACAGAAATAAGGCTAGCAAGGAGATCCAGGAAATACAGATGTAAATCTGTGAGTGGAAGTCACACATCACAAAGCAGATTCTCAGAAAGCTTCTTTCCCTTTTTTCTCTGAGGATATTTTCTTTTTCACTATACCCTTCTATGGGCTTCCAAATATCACGTTGTAAATTCCAGAAGAACAGGCTTAGCGATCGGCTTCCTGAGGGGAAAACTGTGACTCTGTGAGATAAATAAACAGAACACTAAGCAGTTTCTCAGAAAGCTTCTTTCCAGTTTTCATCTGAGGATATTTCCTTTTTCACAGTAGCCCTCCATGGTCTCAAAATATCACTTTGCAAATTCCCCAAGAAGAGTCTTAGCGAAAGGCTTCTTGAGGGGAAAGCTGTAACTCTGTGAGATGATTTCACAGAAACAAAGAAGTTTCTCAGAAAGCTTCTTTCTCTTTTTTATCAGAGGATATTTCCTTTCGCCCTGTAGTCTTCAAAGGGATCCGAAAGATAGGTTCTCAGATTAAACAGAATAAAGGCTACGAAAGAGATACCCGAAATACAGCTTTAACTCTGTGAGTGGAAGTCACACATCACAAAGCAGTTTCTCAGAAAGCTTCTTTTCAGTTTTTCTCTGAGGATATTTTCTTTGTCACCATAGCCCTCTTTGGGCTTCCCAATATCACTTTGCAGATTGCACAAGACCACTCTTAGGGAATGGCTTCTTGCGGGGAAAGTGTAACCGTGTGAGATGAATTGACAGAATACTAAGCAGCTTCTCAGAAAGCTTATGTCCAGTTTTCATCTGAGGATATTTCCTTTTTCACCATAGCAATCAACGGGCTTCCATATATCACTTTGCAAACTCCACAAGAACAGTCTTAGTGAAAGGCTTCTTGACGGGAAAGCTGTAACTCTGTG
>NW_012109730.1:414631-415677 GCF_000951045.1 Mandrillus leucophaeus | reverse complement strand
GTGAGTGGAAGTCACACATAACAAAGCGGTTTCTCAGAAAGCTTCTTTCCAATTTTTCTCTGAGGATATTTTCTTTTTCACCATAGCCCTCTATGAGCTTCCAAATATCGCTTTGCAAATTCCACAAGAGCAGGCTTAGCGAACGGCTTCTTGAGGGGAAAGCTGTAACTCTGTGAGATGAATTAACAGAACATTATGCAGTTTCTCAGAAAGCTTCTTTCCAGTTTTCATCTGAGGATATTTCCTTTTTCACCGCAGCCCTCCATGGGCTTCCAAATATCACTTTGCAAATAACAGTCTTAGCGAACGGCTTATTGAGGGTAAAGCTGTAACACTGTGAGAAGTATTAACAGAACACAGAGAAATTTCTCAGAAAGCTTCTTTCCAGTTTTTCTCTGAGGATACTTTCTTTTTCACCATAGCCCTCTATGGGCTTCCAAATATCCCTTTGCCAATTCCACAACAAGAGTCTTAGCGAAAGGCTTCTTGAGGGGAAAGCTATAACTCTGTGAGATGGTTTAATGGAACACAAAGAAGTTTCTCAGAAAGTTTCTTTCTCTTTTCTATCGGAGAATATTTGCTTTGGCCTTAGAGTCTTCCAAGGGATCCGAAATATCAGTTCTCAAATTCCAGAGAAATTAGACTTGCAAACAACTCCACGAAATACAGCTGTAACTCTGGTAGAGGAAATCAAACATCTCTAAGTAGTTTCTCAGAAAGCTTCTTACCAGTTTTTCTCTGAGGATATTTTCGTTTTCACCATAGCCCTCTATGGGCTTCCAAATATCACTTTGCAAATTCCACAAGAAGAGTCTTGGCGAAAGTTTTCTTGAGGGGAAAGCTGTAACTCTGTGAGATGAATTAACAAAACAGTAAGCAGTTTCTCAGAAAGCTTCTTTCCAGTTTTTCTCTGAGGATATTTTCTTTTTCACCATAGCCCTCCAAGGACTTCCAAATATCACTTTGCCAATTCCACAAGAAGTGTCTTAGCCAAAGGGTTCTTGAGGGGAAAGCTGTAACTCTGTGGGATGATTTCACAGAACGCA
>NW_012109730.1:412530-414581 GCF_000951045.1 Mandrillus leucophaeus | reverse complement strand
TAACTCTGTGAGTGGAAGTCACACATCACAAAGCAGTTTCTCAGAAAGCTTCTGTCCAGTTTTTCTCTGAGGATATTTTCTTTTTCACCATAGCCCTCTATGGGCTTCCAAATATCACTTTGAAATTTCCACAACAACAGGCTCAGCAAACGGCTTCTTGAGGGGAAAGCTGTAACTCTGTGAGATGAATTAACAGAACACTAAGCTGTTTCTCAGAAAGCTTCTTTCCAGTTTTCATCTGAAGATATTTCCTTTTTCATCATAGCTCTCCATGGGCTTCCAAATATCACTTTGCAAATTCCACAAGAACAGACTTATCGAACGGCTTCTTGAGTGGAAAGCTGTAACTCTGGGAGATGAATTAACAGAACACTATGCAGTTTCTCACAAAGCTTCTTTCCAGTTTTCATCTGAGGATATTTCCTTTTTCACCATAGCCCTCCATGGGCTTCCATGTATCACTTTGCGAATTCCACAAGAACACTCGTAGCGAAAGGCTTCTTGAGGGGAAAGATGTCACTCTGTGAGATGTTTTCACAGAACCCAAAGAAGTTTCTCAGAAAGCTTCTTTCTCTTTGTTATCGGAGGATATTTACTTTGGCCCTATAGTCTTCAAAGGGATCCGAATTATAGGTTCTCAGATTCCACAGAAATAAGGCTAGTAAAGAGATCCACGAAATACAGGTGTAACTCTGTGAGTGGAAGTCACACATCACAAAGCAGTTTCTCAGAAAGCTTCTTTCCAATTTTTCTCTAAGGAAACTTTCTTTTTCACCATAGCCCTCTAGGGGCTTCCAAATATCACTTTGTAAATTCCACAGCAACAGGCTTAGCGAATGGCTTCTTGAAGGGAAAGCTGTAGCTCTGTGAGATGGATTAACAGAACACCAAGCAGTTTCTCAGAAAGCTTCCTTCCAGTTTTCATGTGAGGATATTTCCTTTTCCACCACAGCCCTCCATGGGCTTCCAAATATCACTTTTCAAATTCCACAAGAACAGTCTTAACGAAAGACTTCCTGAGAGGAAAAGTGTAACTCTGTGAGACGATTTCACCGAACACAAAGAAGTTTCTCAGAATACTTCTTTTCAGTTTTCATCTGAGGATATTTCCTTTTTCAACACAGCCCTCCATGGGCTTCCAAATATCACTTTGCAAATTCCACAAGAACAGTCTCAGTGAAAGGCTTCTTGAGGAGAAAGCTATATCTCGGTGAGATGATTTCACAGAACACAAAGAAGTTTCTCAGAAAGCTTCTTTCTCCTTGTTATCGGAGGATGTTTCATTTGGCCCTATAGTCGTCAAAGATATCGGAAATATCCGTTCTCAGATTTCACAGAAATAAGGCTAGCAAACAGATCCACGAAATACAGCTGTAACTCTGTGAGTGGAAGTCACACATCACAAAGCAGTGTCTCAGAAAGTTTCTTTCCAGTTTTTCTCGTCGGATATTTTCTTTTTCACCATAGCCCTCTATGGGGTTCCAAAAATCACTTTGCAAATTCCACAAGAACAGGCTTAGCGAACGGCTTCTTGAGGGGAAAGCTGTAACTCAGTGAGATGAATTAACAGAACACTCACCAGTTTCGCAGAAAGCTTCTTTCCAGTGTTTATCTGAGAATATTTCCTTTTTCACCATAGCTCTCCATGGGCTTCCAAATATCACTTTGCAAATTCCACAGGAACAGTCTTATCGAAAGGCTTCTTGAGGGGAAAGCTGTAACTCCGTGAGATGATTTCACAGAACACAAAGAAGTTTCTCAGAAAGCTTCTTTCCAGTTTTTCTCTGAGGATATTTTCTATTTCACCATAGACCTCTAAGGGGTTTCAAATATCACTTTCCAAATTCCACAGGAACAGGCTTAGCGAATGGCTCCTTGAGAGGAAAGCTGTAACTCTGGGAGATGAATTAACAGAACAGTAAGCAGTTTCTCAGAAATCTTCTTTCCAGTTTTCATCTGAGGATATATCCTTTTTCATCACAGGCCTCCTAGGGCTTCCATATATCACTTTGCAAATTCCACAAGAACAGTCTTAGCAAAAGGCTTCTTGA
>NW_012109730.1:411202-412480 GCF_000951045.1 Mandrillus leucophaeus | reverse complement strand
AGTCTTAGCAAAAGGCTTCTTGAGGGGAAAGCTGTAACTCTGTGAGATGATTTCACAGAACACAAAGAAGTTCCTCAGAAAACTTCTTTCTCTTTGTTATCGGAGGATATTTCCTTTGGCCCTCTAGTCTTCAAAGGGATCCGAAATATCAGTTCTCAGATTCCACAGAAATAAGGCTAGCAAACAGATCCATGAAATACAGCTGTAACTCTGTGAGTGGAAGTCACACATAACAAAGCAGTTTCTCAGAAAGCTTCTTTCCAGTTTTTCTCTGAGGATATTTCCTTTTTCACCATTGCCGTCTATGGGCTTCCAAATATCACTTTGCAAATTCCACAAGAAGATGCTTAGCAAACGGCTTCTTGAGGGGAAATCTGTAACGCTGTGTGATGAATTAACAGAACACTAAGCTGTTTCTCAGAAAGCTTCTTTCCAGTTTTCATCTGAAGATATTTCCTTTTTCATCATAGCCCTCCATGGGCTTCCAAATATCACTTTACAAATTCCACAAGAACAGACTTAGCGAACGGCTTCTTGAGGGGAAAGCTGTAACTCTGGGAAATGAATTAACAGAAAACTAAGCAGTTTCTCAGAAATATTCTTTCCAGTTTTCATCTGAGGATATTTCCTTTTTCACCGTAGACCTCCATGGACTTCCAAATATCATTTCTTAAATTACACAAGAACAGTCTTAGAGAAAGCCTTCTTGAGGGGAAATCTGTAACTGTGTGAGATGATTTCACAAGACACAAAGAAGTTTCTCAGAAAGCTTCTTTCTCTTTGTTACCGGGGGATATTTCCTTTGTCCCTATAGTCTTCAAAGGGATCTGAAATATCAGTTCTCAGATTCCACAGAAATAAGGCTAGCAAACAGATCCATGAAATACAGCTGTAACTCCTTGAGTGGACGTCACAAATCACAAAGTAGTTTCTCAGAAAACTTCTTTCCAGGTTTTCCCTGAGGATGTATTCTTTTTCACCATAGCACTCTATGAGCTTCCAAATATCGCTTTGCAAATTCCACAATAGCAAGCTTAGCGAGCGGCTTCTTGAGGGGAAAGCTGTAACCCTGTGAGATGAATTAACAGAACATTAAGCAGTTTCTCAGAAAGCTTCTTTCCAGTTTTCATCTGAGGATATTTCCTTTTTCAGCACAGCCCTCCATGGGCTTCCAAATATCACTTTGCAAATTCCACAAGAACAGGCTTATCGAACGGCTTCTTGAGGGGAAAGCTGAAACTCTGTGAGATGATTTCACAGAACACAAAGAAGTTTCTC
>NW_012109730.1:404933-406742 GCF_000951045.1 Mandrillus leucophaeus | reverse complement strand
GCTAGCAAACAGATCCACGAAATACAGCTTGAAGTCTGTGAGTGGAAGTCACACATCACAAGCTGTTTCTCTGAGGATATTTTTTTTTTTCACCACAGTCCTCTCTGGGCTTCCAAATATCACTTTGCAAATTCCACAAGAACAGTCTTAGCAAAAGACTTCTTGAGGGGAAAGCTGTCAGTCTGTGAGATGATTTCTCAGAACACAAAGATGTTTCTGAGAAAGCTTCTTTCTCTTTTTTATCGGTGGATATTTCCTTTGGTCCTAGAGTCTTCCAATGGATCCGAAATATCAGTTTTCAGATTCGACAGAAATAATTCTGGCAAACAGCTCCACGAAATAGAGCTGTAACTCCGTGAGTGGAAGTCACACATCACAAAGCATTTTCTCAGAAAGCTTCTTTCCCGTTTTTCTCTGAGGATATTTTCTTTTTCACCGTAGCCCTCTATGAGTTTCCAAATATCACTTTGCAAATTCCACAAGAACAGTCTTAGCGAACGACTTCTTGAGAAGAAAGCTGTAACTCTGCGAGATGAATTAAAAGAACACTAAGCAGTTTCTCAGAAAGCTTCTTTCCAGTTTTTCTCTGAGTATAACTTGTTTTTCACGAAAGCTCTCCATGGGCTTCCAAATATCACTTTTTCCAATTCCACAAGAGCAGTCTTAAGGAAAGGCTTCTTAGGGGAAACCTGTAACTCTGTAATATGGTTTCACAGAACACAAAGAAGTGTCTCCGAAAGCTTCCTTGTCTTTTCTGTCGGAGGATATTTCCTTAGGCCCTACATTCTTCCAAGGGTTCCGAAATATCAGTTCTCAGACTCCACAGAATTAAGTCTAGCAAACAGCTCCACGAAATACAGCTGTAACACTGTGATTAGAAGTCACACATCACAAAGCAGTTTCAAAGGAAGCTTCTTTCCAGTTTTTCTCTGAGGATATTTTCTTTTTCACCATAGCCCTCAAAGGGCTCCCAAATACCACATTGCCAATTATATCAGAACAGTCTTAGCGAAAGGCTTCTGAGGGGAAAGCTGTAACTCTGTGAGATGATTTCACAGAACACTAAGTGGTTTCTGAGAAAGCTTCTTCCCAGTTTTTCTCTGAGGATATTTTTTTTTAACCTTAGCCCTCCATGGGCTTCCAAATATCACTTTTCCAATTCCAGAAGAATAGTCTTATGGAAAGGCTTCTTGAGTAGAAAGCTGTAACTCTGTGAGATGATTTCACAGAACACAAAGACGTTTCTCAGAAAGCTTCTTTTTCTTTTCCATCTGAAAATACTTTCTTTGGCCGCAGAGAATTCAAAGAGATCGGAAATATCAGTTCTCAGATTCCACAGAAATAAGGCTAGCAAACAGCTCCACGAAACACAGCTGTAACTCTATGAGTGGAAGTCACATATCGCAAAGCAGTTTCTCAGAAAGCTTCTTTCCAGTTTTGCTCTGAGGATATTTTCTCTTTCAACATAGCCATCTATAGGCTTCCAAATATCACTTTGCAAATTCCAACAGAACAGTCTTAGCGAACGGCTTCTTGAGGGGAAAGCTGTAACTCTGTGAGATGATTTCACAGAACACAAAGAAGTTTCTCTGAAAGCTTCTTTCTCTTTTCTATCGAAGAATATATCCTATGGCCCTATAGTCTTCCAAGGGATCCGAAATATCAGTTCTCAGATTCCACAGAAATAAGGCTAGCAAACAGCTCCATGAAATGCAGCTGTAACTCTGTGTGTGGAAGTCACACATCACAAAGCAGTTTCTCAGAAAGCTTCTTTCCAGTTTTTCTCTGAGGATATTTTCTTTTACCCAT
>NW_012109730.1:402252-404597 GCF_000951045.1 Mandrillus leucophaeus | reverse complement strand
AAATATCACTTTCAAAATTCCACAAGAACAGTCTTAGCGAAAGGCTTCTTGAGGGGAAAGCTGTAATACTGTGAGATGAATTAACAGAACCCTAATCAGTTTCTCAGTAAGCTTCTTTCCAGTTTTTCTCTGAGGACATTTTCTTTTGCAAGAAAGCCCTCCATGGGCTTCCAAATATCACTTTCCCAATTCCACAAGGATAGTCTTAGCGAAAGGCTTATTGAGGAGAAAGCTGTAACTCTGTGATATGATTTCACAGAACACAAAGAAGTTTCTCAGTAAGATTCTTACTCTTTTCTATCAGAGGATATCTCCTTTGGCCCTCTATTCTTCCAAGGGATCGGAAATATCAGTTCTCAGATTCCAGAGAAATAAGGCTAGCACAAAGCTCCACGAAATACAGCTATAACTCTGTGAGTGGAAGTCACACATGTAAAAGCAGTTTCTCAGAAAGCTTCTTTCCGGTTTTTCTCTGAGGATATTTTCTTTTTCCCCATAGCCATCTATGGGTTTCCAAATATCACTTTGCAAATTCCACAAGAACAGACTTTTCGAACGTCTTCTTGGGAAAGCTGTAACTCTGTGAGGTGAATTAACAGAACACTAAGCTGTTTCTCATAAAGCTTCTTTTTAGTTTTTATCTGAGGATATTTTCTTTTCACCCTAGGACTCCATGGGCTTCCAAATATCACGTTCCCAATTCCACAAGAACAGTGTTATCGAAAGGCTTCTTGAGGGGAAAGCTGTAACTCTGTGAGATGACTTCACAGAACACAAAGAAGTTTCTCAGAAAGTTTCTTTCTCTTTTCTATCGGAGGATATTTCCTTTGGCCCTCTACTCTTCCAAGGGATCCGAAATATCAGATTTCTGTTTCCAGAGAAATAAAGATAGCAAACAGCTCCACGAAATAGAGCTGTGACTCTGTGTATGGAAGTCACACATCACAAGCAGTTTCTCAGAAAGCTTCTATCCAGTTTTTCTCTGAGGATATTTTCTTTTTCACCATAGTCCTCTAAGGGCTTCCAAATATCACTTTGGGTATTCCACAAGAACAGTCTTAGCGAACGGTTCTTGAAGAGATAGCTGTAACTCTGTGAGATGAATTCACAGAACACTAAGCAGTTTCTCAGAAAGCTTCTTTCCTGTTTTTCTCTGAGGATATTTTCTTTTTCACCATAGCCCTCTATGGGCTTCCAAGTATCATTTTGCCAATTCCACAAGAACAGTCTTAGCGAAAGGCTTCTTGAGGGAAAAGCTGTAACTCGGTGATTTGATTTCACAGAACACAAAGAAGTTTCTCAGAAAGCTTCTTTCTGTTTTCTATCGGAGGATATTTCCTGTGGCCCTATAGTCCTTCAATGGATCCGAAATATCAGTTCTAATATTCCACAGAAATAAGGCTGGCAAACAGCTCCACGAAATACAGCTGTAACCCTGTGATTGGAAGTCACACTTCAAAAAGCAGTTTCTCAGAAAGATTCTTTCCAGTTTTTCTCTGAGGATATTTTCTTTTTCACCATAGCCCTCTATGAGCTTCCAAATATCACTTTGAAATTCCACAAGAACAGTCTTATCGAACGGCTTCTTGGGAAAGCTGTTAATATATGAGATGAATTAACAGAGCACGAAGCAGTTTCTCAGAAAGCTTCTTTCCAGTTTTTCTCTGAAGATATTTTCTTTTTCACCATAGCCCTCCATGGACTTCCAAATATCACTTTGCGAATTCCAAAAGAAGAGTCTTAGTGAAAGGCTTCTTGAGGGGAAAGCTGTAACTCTCTGTGATGAATTAACAGAACACTTAGCCGTTTCTTAGAATGCTTCTTTCCAGTTATTCTCTGAGGATATTTTCTATTTTAAAAATTGCTCTCCAAGGGCTTCTAAATATCACTTTCTCAATTCCACAAGAAAAGCCTTACCGAAACGCTTCTTTAGGGGAAAGCTGTTACTCTGTGAGATGATTTCACAGAACACAAAAAGTCTCTCAGAAAGATTCTTTCTCTTTTATATCGGAGGATATTTTTTTTGGCCCTATAGTCTTCTAAGGGATCTGAAATATCAGTTCTCAGATTCCACAGAAATAAAGCTAGCAAACAGCTCCACGAAATACAGCTGTAACTCTGTGAATGGAAGTCGCACATCACAAAGCAGTTTCTCAGAAAGCTTCTTTCCAGTTTTTCTCTGAGGTTATTTTCTTTTACACCATAGCCCTCTATGGGCTTCCAAATATCACTTTGCAAATTGCACAAGAACAGTCTTATCGAACGGCTTCTTGAAGGGAATCTGTAACTCTGTGAGATGAATTAACAGAACACAAAGAAGTTCCTCAGAAAGCATCTTTTTCTTT
>NW_012109730.1:398888-400669 GCF_000951045.1 Mandrillus leucophaeus | reverse complement strand
AAAGCTGTAACTCTGTGAGATGATTTCACAGAACACAAAGAAGTTTCTCAGAAAGCTTCTTTCTCTTTTCTATCGGAGAATATTTCCTTTGGCCCTTGAGTCTTCCAAGGGATGCGAAATATCTGTTCTCACATTCCACAGAAATAAGGCTAGAAAACAGCACCATGAAATACAGCTGTAACTCTGTGAGTGGAAGTCACACATCACAAAGCAGTTTCTCAGAAAGTTTCTCTCCAGTTTTTCTCTTAGGATATTTTCTTTTTCACCATAGACCTCTATGGGCTTCCAAATATCACTTTGCAAATCAGAAGAACAGTCTTAGCGAACTACTTCTTGAGGGGAAATCTTTAACTCCGCAAGATGAATTAACAGAACACTAAGCAGTTTCTCAGAAAGCTTCTTTCCCGTTATTCTCTGAGCATATTTTGTTTTTCACCATAGCCCTTTATGGGCTACCAAATATCACTTTGCCAATTCCACAAGAACAGTCTTAGCCAAAGGCTTCTTGAGGGGAAAGCTGTAACTCTGTGAGATGATTTACAGAACACAAAGAAGTTTCTCAGAAAGCTTCTTTCTCTTTTCTATCGGAGTATATTTCCTTTGGCCCTACAGTCTTCCAAGGGATACGAAATATCCGTTCTCAGATTGCACAGATATAAGGCTAGCAAATAACTCCAGGAAATACAGCTGTAATTCTGTGAGTGGAAGTCACACATCACAAAGCAGTTTTTCAGAAAGCTTCTTTCCAGTTTTTCTCTTAGGATGTTTTCTTGTTCACCGTAGCCCTCTATGGGCTTCCAAATATCACCTTGCAAGCTCCAGAAGAACAGCCTTAGCGAGCTGCTTCTTGATGGGAAAGCTGTAACTCTGTAAGATGAATTAACAGAACACTAAGCAGTTTCTCAGGAAGCTTCTTTCCAGTTTTTCTCTGAGGATACTTTATTTTTCACCACAGTCCTCCATGGGCTTCGAAATATCACTTTGCCAATTCCACAAGAACAGTCTTAGAGAAAGACTTCTTGAGTGAAATGCTGTAACTCTGTGAGATGAGTTCACAGAACAGAAAGAAGTTTCTCAGAAAGCTTCTTTCTCTCCTCTATCGGAGAATATTTCCTTTGGCCCTATACTCTCCAAAGGATCCGAAATATCAGTTCTCAGATTCCACAGAAATAAGGCTAGCAAACAGCTCCATGAAATACAGCTGTAACTCTGTGAGTGGAAATCACACATCACACAGCAGTTTCTAAGAAAATTCTTTCCAGTTTTTCTCTGAGGATATTTTCTTTTTCACCAAAGCCCTCTATGGGCTTCCAAATATCACTTCTCAAATTCCACAAGAACAGGCTTAGCGAACGGCTTCTTGAGGGAAAGCTGTAATTCTGTGAGATGAATTAACATTATACTAAGCAGTTCCTCAGAAAGCTCCTTTCCAGTTTTTCTCTGAGCATATTTTCTTTTTCACCTTAGCCCTTTATGGGCTTCCAAATATCACTTTGCCAAATCTAAAAGAACAATCTTAGCCAAAGCCTTCTTGAGCGGAAAGCTGTAACTCTCTGAGATGATTTCACAGAACACAAAGATGTTTCTCAGAAAGCTTCTTCCTCTTTTCTATCAGAGGATATTTCCTTTGACCCTAGAGTCTTCCAAGGGTTCCGAAATATCCGTTCTCAGATTCCACAGAAATAAGGCTAGCAAACAACTCCACTCCATGAAATAGAGCTGTAACTCTGTGAGTGGAAGTCACACATCACAAAGCAGTTTCTCAGAAAGCTTCTTTCCAG
>NW_012109730.1:395171-397700 GCF_000951045.1 Mandrillus leucophaeus | reverse complement strand
AGAACAGTCTTGGCGAACGGCTTCTTTAGGGTAAAGCTGTAACTTTGTGAGATGAATTATCAGAACACTAAGCAGATTTTCGGAAAGCTTCTTTCCAGTCTTTCTCTGAGGATATTTTCTTTCTCACCATAGCCCTGTAGGGGTTCCAAATATCACTTTGCAAATTCCGCACAAACAGTCTTAGAAAACGGCTTGTTGGTGGGAAAGCTGTAACTCTGTGAGATGAATTAAGAGATCACTAAGCAGTTTCTCAGAAAGGGTCTTTCCAGTTTTTCTCTGAGGATGTTTTCTTTTTCACCGTTGCCCTTCATAGGCTTCCAAATATCACTTTGCCAATTCAACAAGAACAGTCTTAGCGAAAAGCATCTTGAGGGGAAAGCTGTAACTCTGTGAGATGAATTAACAGAACACTAACTAGTTTCTCAGAAAGATTCTTTCCAGTTTTTCTCTGAGTATATTTTCTTTTTCTCCATAGCCCTCCATGGACTTCCAAATATCACTTTGCCAATTCCACTATAATAGCCTCAGCGAAAGTCTTACTCAGGGAAAAGCCGTAATTCTGTGAGATGATTTCACTGAACACAAAGAAGTTTTCAGAAAGTTTCTTTCTTTTTTTTAAGGTGGATATTTCCTTGTCTCTAGCGTCTTCCAAGAGATCCGAAATATCAGTTCTCAGATTCAACAGAAAGAAGGCTTGCAAACAGCGCTGCGAAATTCAGCTGTAATTCTGTGAGATGAGTAAATTGAACACTAAGTATTTTCTTAGAAAGTTTCTTTCCAGTTTTTCTTTGAGGATATTTTCTTTTTCACCATAGCTCTCCATGGACTTCCAAATATCACTTTGCCAATTCCACAAGAACAGTCTTAGCGAATGGCTTCTTGAGGGTAAAGCTGTAACTCTGTGAGATGATTTCAGAGAACACAAAGAGTTTTCTCTGAAAGCCTCTTTCTCTTTTCTATCGGAGGCTATTTCCTTTGGCACTGTACTCTTCCAAGGCATCCGAAATATCAGTTCTCAGATTCTACAGAAATAATGCTAGCAAACATCTCCACGAAATACAGTTTTAACTCTGTGAGTGGAAGTCACACATCACAAAGCAGTTTCTCAGAAAGCTTCTTTCCGGTTTCTCTCTGAGGATATTTTCTTTTTCACCCTAGCCCTCTATTGGCTTCCAAATATCACTTTGCAAATTCCACAAGAACAGTCTTTGCGAACGGCTTCTTGTGGGGAAAGCTGTAACTCTGTGAGATGAATTACAAGAACATTATGCAGCTTCTCAGAAAGCTTCTTTCCATTTTTTATCTGAGGATATTTTCTTTTTCACTATAGCCCTCCATGGACTTCCAAATATCACTTTGCCAATTCCACAAGAACAAACTTAGCGAAAGGCTTCTTGAGGGGAAAGCTCTAAATCGGTGAGGTGATTTCACGGAACACAAAGAAGTGTCTCACAAAGCTTCTTTCTCTTTTCTATCGGAGGATATTTCCTTTGGCCCGATAGCCTTCCAAGGGATCCGAAATATCAGTTTTCATATTCCACAGAAAGAAGGCTAGCAAACAACTCCACGAAATACAGCTGTAATTCTGTGAGTGGAAGTCACACATCACAGCAGTTTCTCACATGCTGCTTTCTACTTTTTCTCTGAGGATAATTTCTTTTTCACCATAGCACTCTATGGGCTTCCAAATATCACTTTGCAAATTCCACAAGAACAGGCTTAGCGAACGGCTTCTTGAGTGAAAAGCTGTAACTCTGTGAGATGAATTAACAGAGCACTAAGCAGTTTCTCAGAAAGCTTCTTTACGGTATTTCTCTGAGGATATTTTCTTTTTCACCATAGCGCTCTAAGGGGTTCCAAATATCACTTTGCAAATTCCACAAGAACAGACTTAGCGAACTTCTTCTTCAGGGGAAAGCTGTATCTCTGTGAGATGAATTAACAGAACACTAAGCAGTTTCTCAGAAAGCTTCTGTCCAGTTTTTCTCTGAGAATATTTTCTTTTTCACCATAGCTCTCTAAGGGCTTCCAAATATCACTCTGTAAATTCCACAAGAACGGACTTAGCGAACGGCATCTTGAGGGTAAAGCTGTAACTCTGTGAGATGAATTAACAGAACACTAAGCAGTTTCTCAGAAAGCTTCTTTTAAATTTTACTCTGAGGATATTTTCTTTTTCACCATAGCCCTTCATGGGCTTCACAATATCACCTGTCTCTTATACACATCTAGATGTGTATAAGAGACAGGCCCTATAGTCTTCCAAGGGATCCGAAATATCAGTTCTCAGATTCCACAGAAATAAGGCTAGCAAACAGCTCCACGAAATACAGCTGTAAGTCTGTGACTAGAAGTCTCACATCACAAAGCAGTTTCTCAGAAATCTTCTCTCGGGTTTTTCTCTGAGGATTTTTTCTTTTTCACCATAGCCCTCTATGGGCTTCCAAATATCACTTTGCAAATTCCACAAGAATAGTCTTATTGAACGTCTTCTTGAGGGGAAAGCTGTACCTCTGTGAGATGAATTAA
>NW_012109730.1:383409-393761 GCF_000951045.1 Mandrillus leucophaeus | reverse complement strand
TGATTTCACAGAACACAAAGAAGTTTTCAGAAAGTCTTTCTTTTTTTTTTACTGGTGCATATTTCCTTTGGCTCTAGAGTCTTCCAAGAGATCCGAAATATCAGTTCTCAGATTCCACAGAAATAAGGCTAGCAAACAGCGCCACGAAATACAGCTGTAATTCTGTGAAGTGACTTAACAGAACACTAAGCATTTTCTCAGAAAGTTTCTTTCTAGTTTTTTTCTGAGGATATTTTCTTTTTCACGATAGCCATCCATGGACTTCCAAATATCACTTTGCCAATTCCACAAGTACAGTCTTAGCGAAAGGCTTCTTGACGGGAAAGCTGTAACTCTGTGAGATGATTTCACAGAACACAAAGAAGTTTCTCTGAGAGCTTCTTTCTCTTTTCTAACGGAGGATATTTCCTTTGGCACTATACTCTTCCAAGGCATCCGAAATATCAGTTCTCAGATTCCACAGAAATAAGGCTAGCAAACAGTTCCACGAAATACAGCTGTAACTCTGTGACTAGAAGTCTCACATCACAAAGCAGTTTCTCAGAAATCTTCTCTCGGGTTTTTCTCTGAGGATAATTTCTTTTTCACTATAGCCCTCTATGGGCTTCCAAATACAGCTGTAACTCTGTGAGTGGAAGTCACACATCACAAAGTAGTTTCTCAGACAGCTTCTTTCCAGTTTATCTATGAGGATATTTTCTTTCACCTTAACCCTCTATGGGCTTCCAAATATCACTTTGCAAATTCCAAAAGAATAGTTTTAGCGAACTGCTTCTTGAGGGGAAGCTGTATCTCTCTGAGATGAAATAAAAAAAAAAAGCAATTTCTCGAAAAGCTTCTTTCCAGTTTTTATCAGAACATATTTTCTTTTTCACCACACCCCTCCATGAGCTTCCAAATATCACTTTGCCAATTTCTGAAGAACAGTCTTACTGAAAGTCTTCTTGAGGGGAACGCTGTAACTCTCTGAGATGATTTCACAGAACACAACGAAGTTTCTCAGAAAACTTTTTTCTCTTTTCTATGGGAGGACATTGCCTTTTGCTCTGTAGTCTTCCAAGAGATCCAAAATATCAGTTCTCAGATTCCACAGAGATAAGGCTAGCAAACAGCTCCACGAAGTACAGCTGTAACTCTGTGAGTTTAAGACACACATCACAAGGAAATTTATCAGAAAGCTTCTTTCCAGTTTGTCTCTGAGGATTTTTTTTTTCACCTTAGCCCTCTATGGCCTTTGAAATTTCACTTTGTGAAATCCACAAGAACAGTCTTAGCAAACGGCTTCTTGAGGGGAAACTGTAATTCTGTGAGATGAATTAACAGAACACTTAGAAGTTTCTCAGAAAGCTTCTTTCCAATTTGTATCTAAGGATATTTTCTTTTTCACCACAGCCCTCCAAGGTCTTCCAAGTATCACTTTGCCTATTCCACAAGAACAGTCTTAGCGAAAGGCTTCTTGAGGGGAAAGCTGTAACTCTGTGAGATGATTTCACAGAACACAAAGACGTTTCTCAGAAAGCTTCCTTCTCTTTTCTATCGGAGGATAATTCTTTTGGCCCTATAGTCTTCCATGGGATCTGAAATATCAGTTCTGAGGTTCCACAGAAATAAGGCTAGCAAACAGCTTCACAAAATACAGCTGTAACTCTGTGAGTGAAAGTCACACATCAGAAAGGAGGTTCTCTGAAATCTTCTTTCCAGTTTTTCTCTGAGGATATTTTTTTCTTTTTTGAACATAGCCCTCTATGGGCTTCCAAATATCACTTTGCAAAATCCACAAGAACAGTCTTAGCGAACGGCTTCTTGAGGGAAAAGCTGTAACTCTGTGAGATGAATTAACACAACACTAAGTAGTTTCTCAGAAAGTTTCTTTCCAGTTTTTATCTGAGGATATTTTCTTTTTCACCATAGCCCTCCTTGGGCTTCCAAATATCCCTTTGCCAATTCCACAAGAACAGTCTTAGCGAAAGGCTTCTTGAGGGGAAAGCTGAAACTTTGTGAGGTGATTTCACAGAACACAAAGATGTTTCTCAGGAAGCTTCTTTCTCTTTTCTATCGGAGGATAATTCTTTTGGCCTTACAGTCTTCCAAGAGATCCAAAATATCAGTTCTCAGATTCCAGAGAAATAAGGATAGCAAACAGGTCCACGAAATACATCTGTAACTCTGTGAGTGGAAGTCACACATCACAAAGCAGTTTCTCAGAAAGCTTCTTTCCAGTTTTTCTCTGAGGATATTTGCTTTTCACCATAGACCTCTATGGGCTTCCAAATATCACTTTGCAAATTCCACAAGAACGGTCTTAGCGAACGGCTTCTTTCGGGGAAAGCTGTAACACTGTGAGATGAATTATCAGAACACTAAGCAGTTTCTCAGAAACTTTCTTTCCAGTTTTTGTCTGAGGACATTTTCTTTTTCATCAAAGCCCTACATTGGCTTCCAAATATCACTGCAAATTCCACAAGAAAGCCTTAGCGAACGGCTTCTTGAGGGAAAAATTGTAACTCTGTGAAATGATTCCACAGAACACAAAGCAATTCCTCAGAAAGCTTCTTTCCAGTTTTTTCTGAGGACATTTTCTTTTTCACCATAGCCCTCCAAGGGCTTCCAAATATCACGTTGTAATTCCACAAGAAGAGTCATAGCGAAACGCTTCTTGAGGGAAAAGCTGTAACTCTGTGATATGAATTCACAGATCACAAAGAAGTTTCTCTAAAAGCTTCTTTCTTATTTTTATTGAAGGATATTTCCTTTGGCCCTATAGTCTTCAAAGGGATCTGAAATACCAGTTCTCAGATTCCAGAGACATAAAGCTAGCAATCAGCTCCACGACATACAGCTCCAATCCAGTGAGGGGAAGTCACACATCCCAAAGCAATTTCTCAGAAGCTTCTTTCTAGTTTTTTTCTGAAGATATTTCTTTTTTCACCATAGCCCTCTATGGGCTTCCAAAAATCACTTTGCAAATACCACAAGGGCAGAGTTAGCCAACGGCTTATTGAGGGGGAAAGCTATAACTCTGTGAGATGAATTAACAGAACCCAAAGAAGTTTCTCAGAAAGCTTCTTTCCAGAATTTTTCTGAGGATATTTTCTTTTTCTCCATGGCCCTCCATGGGCTTCCAAACATCACTTTCCAAATTGCACAAGAACAGTGTTAGCAAAAGGCTTGCTGAGGGAAAAGCAGCATCTTTGTGACATGAATTCACGGATCACAAAGAAGTTTCTCAGAAAGGTTCTTTCTCATCTTTATCGGAGGATATTTCCTTTGACCCGACAGTCTTCAAAGGGATTCGAAATAACAGTTCTCAGACTCCACAGAAATAAGGCTAGCAAACAGCTCCATGACATACAGCTGTAACTCAGTGAGTGGAAGTCACACATCACAAAGTAGTTTCTCAGAAAAATTCTTTCCAGTTTTTATCTGAGGATATTTTCTTTTTCACCGTAGTCCTCCATGGGCTTCCAAATATCACTTTGCAAATTCCACAAGAATAGTCTTAGCGAACGGCTCCTTGAGGTCAAAGCTGTAACTCTGTGAGATGAATTCACAGATCACAAAGATGTTTCTCAGTAAGCTTCTTTCTCATTTTTATCGGAGGATATTTCCTTTGGTCCTATAGTCTTCAAAGGTATCCGAACTATCAGTTCTGAGATTCCACAGAAATAAGGCTATCAAACAGCTCAATGAAATACAACTGTAACTCAGTGAGTGGAAGTCACACATCACAAAGCAGTTTCTCAGAAAGCTTCTTTCCAGTTTTTATCTGAGTATATTTCCTTTTTCACCATAGCCCTCTAAGGGCTTCCAAATATCACTTTGCAAATTCCACAAGAACAGTCTTAGCGAAGATTCTTGAGGGGAAATCTGGAAGTCTGTGAGATGATATAACAGAACACAAAGCAGTTTCTCATAAAGCTGCTTTCCACTTTTTCTCTGAGGATATTTTCATTTTTAGTATAACCCTCCATGGGCTTCCAAATATCACTTTGCAAATTCCACAAAAACAGTCTTAGTAAAAGGCTTCTTGAGGGGAAAGCTGTAACTCGGTGAGATGAATTCACAGATCACAAAGAAGTTTCTCAGACAGCTTCTTTCTCATTTTTATCGGAGGGTATTTCCTTTGGCCCTATAGTCTTCAAAGGGATCTGAAATATAAGTTCTGAGATTCCACACAAATAAGGCTAGGAAACAGTTCCATGATACACAGCTGTAACTCAGTGAGTGAAAGTCACACATCACAAAGAAGTTTCTCAGACAGCTTCCTCCAGTTTTTATCTGATGATATTTCCTCTATCACCGTAGACCTCAATGGGCTTCCAAATATCACTTTACACATTCCACAAGAACAGTCTTAGCAAACGGTTTCTTGAGGAGAAAGCTGTACCTCTGTGAGATGAATTAACAGAACACTAAGCACTTTCTCACAAAGCTTCTTTCCAGTTTTTATCTGAGGATATTTATTTTTTCACCAGAGCCCTCTTTTGGCTTCCAAATATCAGTCTGCAAATTCCACAAGAACAGTCTTAGCCAACGGCTTCTTGAGGGGAAAGCTGTAACTCGGAGATAAATTAACAGAATACAAAGTAGTTTCTCACAAATCTTCTTTCCAGTTTTGATCTGAGGATATTTTCTTTTTCACCATAGCCCTCCATTGGCTTCCAAATATCACTTTGCAAATTCCACAAGAACAGTCTTAGCAACATTCTTCTTGAGGGGAAAGCTGTAACTCTGTGACGTGAATTCACAGATCATGAAGAAGTTTCTCAGGAAACTTCTTTTTCATTTTTATCGGAGAATATTTCCTTTGGCCCTATAGTTGTCAAAGGGATCCGAAATAACAGTTCTCAGATTCCACAGAAATAAGGCTAGCAAACAGCTCCACGAAATGCAGCTTTAACTCAGTGAGTGGAAGACACACGTCACAAAGCAGTTTCTCAGAAGGCTTCTTTCCAGTGTTTATCTGAGGATATTTCCTTTTTAACCATAGCCCTCTAGGGGCTTCCAAATATCACATTGCAAATTCCAGAAGAACAGTCTTAGCTAAGGGCTTTTTGGAGGAAAGCTGTAACTCTGTGAGATGAATTAACAGAACCCAACGCAGTTTCTCACAAAGTTTCTTTCCAGTTTTTCTGTGAGGACATTTTCTTTTTCACCATAATCCTGTATTGGCTTCCAAATATCACTTTGCAAATTCCACAAGTATAGTCTTAGCGAAAGGCTTCTTGAGGAGATACCTGTAACTCTGTGAGATGAAATCACAGATCACAAAGAAGTTTCTCAGAAAACTTCTTTCTCATCTTCATCCGAGGATATTTCCTTTGGCCCTATATTCTTCAAAGGGATCCGAAGTAACAGTTCTCAGATTCTACAGACATAAAGCTAAAAACTGTTTCACGAAGTACAGCTTTAACTCAGTGAGTGGAAGTCACACATCACAAAGCAGTTTCTCAGAAACCTTCTTTGAATTTTTTATCTGAGGATATTTCCTTCTTCACCATAGCCCTCTATGGGCTTCCAGATGTCACTTTGCAAATTCCACAAGAACAGTCTTCAAGAACGGCTTCTTGAGGGGAAAGCTGTAACTCTGAGAGATGAATTCACAGAACACAAAGTGGCTACTCACAAATCTTCTTTCCACTTTTTATCTGAGGATATTTTCTTTTTCAGCATAACCCGCCATAGGCTTCCAAATGTCACTTTGCAAATTCCACAAGAAGAGACTTAGTGAACGAATTCTTAAGGGGAAAGCTGTAACTCTGTGAGGTGAATTCACAGATCACAACGAAGTTTCTCAGAAAGCTTCTTTCTCATTTTTATCAGAGGTTATTTCATTTGGCTTTATAGTCTACAATGGGAACCGAAATATCAGTTCTCAGATTCCACAGAAAGAAGGCTAGGAAACAGCTCCACAAAAAACAGCTGTAACTCTGTGAGTGAAAGTCACACATCACAAAGCAGTTTCTCAGAAAGTTTCTTTCCAGTTTTTCTCTGAGGATATTTTCTTTTTCACCGTAGCCCTCTATGGCCTTCCAAATATCACTTTGCAAATTCCACAAAACAGGCTTAGCGAACGGCTTCTTGAGGGAAAAGATGTACTCTGTGAGGTGAATTGACAGAACACTAAGCAGTTTCTCAGAAAGTTTCTTTCCAGTTTTTATCTGAGGATATTTTCTTTTTCACCATAGCCCTCCATGGGCTTCCAAATATCCCTTTGCCAATTCCACAAGAACAATTTTAGCGAAAGGCTTCTTGAAGAGAAAGCTGAAACTCTGTGAGATGATTTCACAGAACAAAAAGATGTTTCTCAGAAAGCTTCTTTCTCTTTTCTATCGCAGGATAATTCCTTTGGCCTTATAGTCTTCCAAGAGATCCGAAATATCAGTTCTCAGATTCCAGAGAAATAAGGATAGCAAACAGGTCAACGAAATACAGCTATAACTCTGTGAGTGGAAGGGACACATCACAAAGCAGTTTCTCAGAAAGCTTCTTTCCAGTTTTTGTCTGAGGGTATTTTCTTTTTCGCCATAGCCTTTTATGGGCTTCTAAATATCACTTTGCAAATTTCACAAGAACTGTCTTAGTGAACGGCTTCTTGCGGGGAAAGCTATAACTCTGTGAGATGAATTAATAGAATTCTAAGAAGCTTCTCAGAAAGCTTCTTTCCAGTTTTTATGAGAGGATATATTCTTTTTCACCATAGCCCTTCATGGGCTTCCAAATATCACTTTGCCAATTCCACAAGAACAGTCTTAGCGAAAGATTTTTGTGGGGAAAGCTATAACTCTGTGAGATGATTTCACAGAACACAAAGAAGTTTCTCAGAAAGCTTCGTTCTCTTTTCTATCGGAGGATATTTCCTTTGGCCCTATAGTCCTCCTAGGGATCCGAAAAATCAGTCTCAGATTCCACAGAAATAAGGCTAGCAAACATCTCCACGAAATACAGCTTTAACTCTGTGAGTGGAAGTCACACATCACAACGCTGTTTCTCAGAAAGTTTCTTTCCTGTTTTTCTCTGAGGATATTTTCTTTTTCACCATAGTGCTCTTTGGGATTCCAAATATCATTTTACAAATTCCACAAGAACAGATTTAGCGAACCTCTTCTTGAGGGGAAAAATGTATCTCTGTGAGAGGAATTCACAGACCACTAAAGCAGTTTCGCAGAAAGCTTGTCTCCAGTTTTTCTCTGAGGATAATTCCTTTTTCATCATAGCCCTCCATGGGCTTCCATATATCGCTTTGCAAATTCGACGAGAACAGTCTTAGCGAAAGGCTTCTTAAGGGAAAGCTGTAACTCTGTGAGATGAATTAACAGAACACTAAGCAGGTTCTCAGAAAGCTTCTATCCAGTTTTTATCTAAGGATATTGTTTTTTACACCATAGCCCTCCATGGGCTTCCAAATATCACCTTGCCAATTCCACAAGAACAGTCTTAGCGAAAGGTTTCTTGAGGGGAAACCTGGAACTCTGTGAGAAGATTTCACAGAACACAAAGAAGTTTCTCAGAAAGTTTCTTTCTCTTTTTTATCAGTGGATACTTCCTTTGTCCCTACTGTCTTCAAAGGGATCCGAAATATCAGTTCTCAGATTCCACAGAAATAAGGCAAGCAAACAGCTCCACCATACACAGCTGTAATTCTGTGAGTGGAATTCACACATCACAAAGCAGTTTCTCAGAAAACTTCTTTCCAGTTTTTCTCTGAGGATATTTGCTTTTTCACCACAGACCTATATGGGCTTCCAAATATTACTTTGCCAATTCCAAAAGAACGGTCTCAGCGAAAGGCTTCTTGAGTTTACAGCTGTAACTCTGTCAGATGATTTCACAGAACACAAAGAAGTTTCTCAGAAAGCTTCTGTCTCTTTTATATCGGAGGATATTTCCTTTGGCCCTATTCTCTTCAACGGGATCCAAAATATCAGTTCTCAGATTCCACAGAAATAAGGCTAGCAAACAGCTCCACGAAATACACCTGTAAATCTGTGAGTGGAAGTCACACATCTAAAAGCAGTTTCTCTGATAGCTTCTTTCCGGTTTTTCTCTGAGGATATTTTCTTTTTCACCATAGCCCTCTACGGGCTTCCAAATATCACTTTGCAAATTCCACAACAACGGTCTTAGCGAACGGCTTCTTGGGAAAGCTGTAACTATGTGAGGTGAATTAACAGAACACTAAGCAGTTTCTCAGAAAGCTTCTTTCTAGTTTTTGTCTGAAGATATTTTCTTTTTCACCATAGCCCTCCAGGTGCTTCCAAATATCACTTTGCCAATTCCACAAGAACAGTCTTACCGAAAGGCTTCTTGAGAGGAAAGATGTAACTATGTGAGATGATTTGACAGAACACAAAGAAGTTTCTCAGAAAGCTTCTTTCTCTTTTCTATCGGAGGATATTTCCTTTTCCCTATAGTCTTCCAAGGGATCCGAAATGTCAGTTCTCAGATTCCACGGAAATAAGGCTAGCAAGCAGCTACAGGAAATACAGCTGTATCTCTGTGAGTGGAAGTCACACCTCACAAAACAGTTTCTCAGCAAGCTTCTTTCCAGATTTTCTCTGAGGATATTTTCTTTTCCACCATGGCCCTTTATGGGCTTCCAAATATCACTTTGCAAATTCCAACAGAACAGTCTTAGCGGACGGTTTCTTGAGAGGAAAGCTGTAGCTCTGTTAGATGAATTAACAGAACACTAAGCAGTTTCTCAGAAAGCTTCTTTCCAGTTTTTCTCTGTGGATATTTTCTTTTTCACCATAGCCCACTATTTGCTTCCATATATCACTTTGCAAATTCCACAAGAATAGTCTTAGCGAAAGGTTTCTAGAGGGGAAAGTTGTAACTCTGTGAGATGAATTAACAGTACACTAAGCCGTTTCTCAGAAAGTTTCTTGTCAGTTTTTCCCTGAAGATATTTTCTTTTTCACCATAGCCTCCATGGGCATCCAAATATCACTTTGCAAACTCTACAAGAACAGTCTTATCGAAAGGCTTCTTGAGGGGAAAGCTGTAACTCTGTGAGATGATTTCACAGAACACAAAGAAGTTTGGTGAAAGCTTCTTTCTCTTTTCTATCGGAGGATATTTCCTTTGGCCCTATAGTCTTCCAGCGATCTGAAATATCAGTTCTCAGATTCCACAGAAATAAGGCTAGCAAATAGCTCCATGAAATACAGCTGTAACTATGTAAGTGGAAGTCGCACATCACAAAGCAGTTTCTCAGAAAGCTTTTTTCCAGTTTTTCTCTGAGGATAATTTCTTTTTCACCATAGCCCTCTAGGGGCTTCCAAATATCACTTTGCAAATTCCACAAGAACAGTCTTAGCGAACCGCTTCTTGAGGGGAAAGCTGTAACTTTGTGAGATGAATTTACAGAACACTAAGCCATTTCTCAGAAAGCTTCTTTCCAGTTTTTCTCTGAGGATATTTTCTTTATCACCACAGCCCTCCATGGGCTTCCAAATATCACTTTTCCTATTCCACTAGAACAGTCTTCGCAAAAGCTTTCTTGAGGGGAAAGCTGTAACTCTGTGAGATGTTTTCACAGAGCACAAAGAAGTTTCTCAGAAAGCTTCTTTCCCTTTTCTATTGGTGGATATTTCGTTTGGCTCTATAGTCTTCCAAGGGATCCGAAATACCAGTTCTCAGATTCCACAGAAATAAGGCTAGCAAACAGCTCCACGAAATAGAGCTGTAACTCTGTGAGTGGAATTCACACATCACAAAGCAGTTTCTCAGAAAGCTTCTTTCCGGTATTCCTCTTAGATTTTCTTTTTCACCACAGCCCTCTATAGGCTTCCAAATATCACTTTGCTAATTTCACAAGAACAGTCTTAGCGAACCGCTTCGTGAGGGGAAAGCTGCAACTCTGTTAGATGATTTCACAGAACACAAAGCAGTTTCTCAGAAAGTTTCTTTCTGTTTTCTATTGGAGGATATTTCCTTTGGCCCTATAGTCTTCGAACGGATCCGAAATATCAGTTCTTATATTCCACAGAAATAGGGCTAGCAAACAGCTACCCGAAATACAGCTGTATCTCTGTGTGTGGAAGTCACACATCACAAAGCAGTTTCTCAGAAAATTTCTTTCCGGTTTCTCTCTGAGGATATTTTCTTGTTCACCATAGCCCTCTATGGGCTTCCAAATATCACTTTGCAATTTCCAGAAGATCAGTCTTAGCGAACGGCTTCTTGAGAGGAAAGCTGTAACACTGTGAGGTGATTTCACAGAACACAAAGAAGCTTCTCAGAAAGCTTCTTTTTCTTTTCTATCGGAGGATATTTCCTTTGGCCCTATAGTCTTCAAAGGGATCCGAAATATCTGTTCTCAGATTCCACAGAAATAAGGCTAGCAA
>NW_012109730.1:379374-382825 GCF_000951045.1 Mandrillus leucophaeus | reverse complement strand
GCTGTAACTCTGTGAGATGATTTCACAGAACACAAAGAAGTTTCTCAGAAAACTTCTTTCTCTTTTCTATCGGAGGATATCTCCTTTGACCCTATAGTCTTCCAAGGGATCCGAAATATCAGTTCTCAGATTCCACAGAAATAAGGCTAGCACAAAGCTCCATGAAATACAGCTGTAACTCTGTGAGTGGAAGTCACACATCACAAAGCAGTTTCTCTAAGAGATTCTTTCCTTTTTTTCTCTGGGGGTAATTTCTTTTTCACCATAGCCCTCTATATGCTTCCAAATATCACTTTGCATATTCCACAAGAACAATCTTAGGGAACGTCTTCTTGAGGGGAAAGCTGTAACTCTGTCATATGAATTAACAGAACACTAAGCAGTTTCTCAGAAAGCTTCTTTCCACTTTTTCTCTGAGGATATTATCTTTTTCACCTTAGCCCTCCATGAGCTTCCAAATATCACTTTGCCAATTCCACAAGAACATTCTTAGCGAAAGGCGTCTTGAGGGGAAAGCTGTAACTCTGTTTGATGGTTTCACAGAACACAAAGAAGTTTCTCAGAAAGGTTCGTTCTCTTTTCTATCGCAGGATATTTCCTTTGGCCCTACAGTCTTCCAAGGGATCCGAAATATCAGTTCTCAGATTCCGCAGAAATAAGGCTAGCAAACAGCTCCATGAAATACAGTTGTAACTCTGTGAGTGGAAGTCACACATCACAAAGCAGTTTCTCAGAAATATTTTTTCCGATTACTCTCTGAGGATACTTTCTTCTT
Source organism: Mandrillus leucophaeus (assembly GCF_000951045.1). Lineage (NCBI taxonomy): Eukaryota > Metazoa > Chordata > Mammalia > Primates > Cercopithecidae > Mandrillus > Mandrillus leucophaeus. The sequence continues at coordinate 382,050 of NW_012109730.1, read as the reverse complement.
CACCATAGCCCTCTAAGGGCTTCGAAATATCACTTTGCAATTTCCACAAAAACAGTCTTTGCGAACAGCTTTTTGAGGGGAAGCTGTAACTCTGTGAGATGAATTAACGGAACACTAAACAGTTTCTCAGAAAGCTTCTTTCTCTTTTCTATCAGAGGATATTTCCTTTGGCCCTGTAGTCCCTCCAAGGGATCCAAAATTTCAGTTCTGAGATTCCACAGAAATAAGGCTAGCAAACAGCTTCACGAAATACAGCTCTAACTCTATGAGTGGAAGTTACACAAACACAAAGCAGTTTCTCAGAAAGATTCTTTCCGGTTTTACTCTGAGGATATTTTCGTTTTCACCATAGCACTCTATGTTCTTCCAACTATCACTTTGCAAATTCCACAAGAACAGTCTTAGCGAACGGCTTCTTGAGGGGAAAGCTGTATCTCTGTGAGTTGATTTAACAGAACACTAAGCAGATTCTCAGAAAGATTCTTTACACTTTTTATCTGAGAACTTTTTCCTTTTCACCATAGCCCTCCATGGGCTTCCAAATATCACTTTGCCAATTCCACAAGAACAGTCTTAGCGAAAAGCTTCTTCAGAGGAAAGCTGTATCTCTGTGAGATGATTTCACAGAACATAAAGAAGTTTCTCAGAAAGCTTCTTTCTCTTTTCTATCAGAGAGTGTTTCCTTTGGCCCCATAGTCTTCCAAGGGATCCGATATATCAGTTCTCAGATTCCACAGAAATAATGCTAGCAAACAGCTCCACGAAATACAGCTGTAACTCTTTGAGTGGAAGTCACACATCACAAAGCAGTTTCTCAGAAAGCTTCCTTACAGTTTTTCTCTGAGGTTATTTTCTTTTTCACCATAGCCCTCTTTGGGCTTCCAAATATCACTTTGCCAATTCCAAAAGAACAGTCTTAGCGAACGGCTTCTTGAGGCGAAAGCTGTAACTCTGTGAGATGAATTAACAGAACACTAAGCAGCTTCTTAGAAAGCTTCCTTCCAAGTTTTTTTCTGAGGATATTTACTTTTTCACCATAGCCCTCCATGGGCTTCCAAATATCACTTTGCCAATTCCACAAGAACAGTCTTAGCGAAAGACTTCTTGAGGGAAAAGCTGTAACTCTATGAGATGACTTCACAGAACACAAAGCAGTTATTCAGAAAGCTTCTTTCTCTCTTCTATCGGAGGAAATTTCCTTTGGCCCTATTGTCTTCCAAGGGATCCGAAATATCACTTCTCAGATTCCTCAGAAATAAGGCTAGCAAACAGCTATAGGAAATACAGCTGTAACTCTGAAATTGGAAGTCACACATCACAAAGCAATTTCTCGGAAAGTTTCTTTATGGTTTTTCTCTGAGAATATTTTCTTTTTCACCACAGCCCTCAATGGGCTTCCAAATATCACTTTGCAAATTCCAGAAGAACAGGCTTCGCGAACGGCTTCTTGAGGGGAAAGCTGTAACTCTGTGAGATGAATTGAGAGAACACAAAGCAGTTTCTGAGAAAGTTTCTTTCCACTTTCTATCGGTGGATATTTTATTTTTCACCATAGCCTTCCATGGGCTTCCAAAAATCACTTTGCCAATTCATCAAGAACAGTCTTAGCGAAAGGTTTCTTGAGGGGAAAGCTGTAACTGTCTAAGATGATTTCACAGAACACAAAGACGTTTCTCAGAAATCTTCTTTCTCTTTTCTATCGAAGGATTTTTCCTTTGGCCCTCTATTCTTACAAGGGTTCTGAAATATCAGTTCTCATATTCAACAGAAATAAGGCTAGCAATCAGCTCCAGGAAATACAGCAGTAACTCTGTGACTGGAAGTCACACATCACAAAGCAGTTGCTCAAAAAGTTTCTTTCTAGTTTTTCTCTGAGGTTATTTTCTTTTTCACCATAGACCTCTACGGGCTTCCAAATATCATTTTGCCAATTCCACAAGAACAGTTTTAGCGAACGGCTTCTTGAAGGGAAAGGTGTAACTCTGTGAGATGAATTAACAGAACACTAAGCAGTTTCTCAGAAAGTTTCTTTCCGGTTTCTCTCTGAGGATATTTTCTTTTTCACCATAGCCCTCAATGGGCTTCCCACTATCTCTTTGCCAATTCCACAAGAACAGTCTTAGCGGACGGCTTCCACAGGGGAAAGCTGTATCTCCTAAGTGAATTAACAGAACACTAAGCAGTTTCTCAGAAAGCTGCTTTCCAGTTTTTCTCTGAGCATATGTTCATTTTCACCGTAGCCCTTCATGGGCTTCCAAATATCACTTTGCAAATTCCACAATAACAATCTAAGTGATACACTTCTTTAGGGGAAAGCTGTAACTCTGTGAAATGATTTCACAAAACACAAAGAAGTTTCTCAGAAAACTTCTTTCTCTTTTCTGTCGGAGGATATTTCCTTTGGCCCTGTAGTCTTCCAAAGGATCTGAAATATCAGATCTCAGATTTCACAGAAATAAGGCTAGCAAACAACTCCACGAAATACACCTGTAACTCTGTGAGTGGAATTCACAAATCCCAAGCCGTTTCTCAGGAGGCTTCCTTCCAGTTTTTCTGTAGGATATTTTCTTTTTCACCGTAGCCCTCTATGGGCTTCCAAATATCACTTTGCCAATTCCACAAGAACAGTCTTAGAGAAAGACTTCTTGAGGGAAATGCTGTAACTCTGTGAGATGA
>NW_012109730.1:376500-378120 GCF_000951045.1 Mandrillus leucophaeus | reverse complement strand
AAATATAACTTTGGAAATTCCTCAAGAGGAGTCTTTACGAACGGCTTCTTGAGGAGAAAGCTGTAACTCTGTGAGATGAATTAACAGAGCACTAAGCAGTTTCTCAGAAAGCTTCTTTCCAGTTTTTCTCTGAGGATATTTTCTTTTTCCCCATAGCCCTCCTTGTGCTTCCAAATATCACTTTGAAAATTCCACAAGAACAGTCCTAGCGATCGGCTTCTTGAGGGGAAAGCTGAAACTCTGTGAGATGACTTCACAGAACAGAAAGAAGTTTCTCAGAAAGTTTCTTACTCTTTTTTATCGGAGGTTATTTCCTTTGGCCCTATTTTCTTCTACGGGATCCGAAATATCAGTTCTCAGAATCCACAGAAATAAGTCTCACCAACAGCTCCACGAAATACAGCTCTATCTCTGTAAGTGGAAGTCACACATCACAAAGCAGTTTCTCAGAAAGCTTCTTTCCAGTTTTTCTCTGAGAACATTTTCTTTTTCACCATAGTGCTCTAGGGGCTTCCTACTCACTTTGCAAATTCCACAAGAAAAGTCTTAGCGAACGGATTCTTGAGGGGATAACTGTAAAACTGTGAGAGGAATTAACAGAACACTAAGCAGTTTCTCAGAAAGCTTCTTTCCAATATTAATCTGAGGATATTTACTTTTTCTCCATAGCCCTCCATGGGCTTCCAAATATCACTTTGCCAATTCCACAGGAACAGTCTAGCGAAAGGCTTCTTGAGGGGAAAGCTGTAACTCTGTGAGATGATTTCACAGAACACAAAGAAGTTTCTCAGAAAGCTTATTTCTCTTTTCTATCGGTGGATATTTCCTTTGGCCCTCTAGTCTTCCAAGGGATCAGAAATATCAGTTCTTAGATTCCACAGAAATAAGGCTAGAAAACAGCTCCACGAAATACAGGTGTAATTCTGTGAGTGGAAGTCACACGTCACAAAGCAGTTTCTCAGAAATCTTCTTTCCAGTTTTTCTCTGAGTATATTTTCTTTTTCACCTTAGCCCTCTATGGGCTTCCAAATATGACTTTACAAAATCCACAAGAATAGGCTTAGCCAACGACTTCTTGAGGGGAAAGCTATAACTCTGTGAGATGAATTAACAGAACACTAACCAGTTTCTCAGAAAGCTTCTTTCCGGTTTATCTCTGAGGATATTTTCTTTTTCACCATAGCCCTTTATGGGCTTATAAGTATCACTTTGCCAATTTTACAAGAACAGTCTTTGCAAACGGCTTCTAAGGGGAAAGCTGTAACTCTGAGAGGTGAATTAACAGAACACTAAGAAGTTTCTCACTAAGCTTCTTTCCAGTTTTTCTCTGAGAATATTTTCTTTTTCACCATAGCCCTCCAAGGCCTTCCAAATGTCCCATTGCCAATTCCACAAGAACAGTCTTAGCGAACGGCTTCTTGAGGGGAAATCTGTAACTCTTTGAGATGATTTCAAAGAACACAAAGAAGTTTCTCTGAAAGCTTCTTTCTCTTTAGTAACCGAGGATATTTCCTTTGGCCCCAGAGTTTCCAGGGGATCCGAAATATCAGTTCTCAGATTCCACAGAAATAAGGCTTGCAAAGAGATCCACGAAATACAGATGTAACTCTGTGAATGGAA
>NW_012109730.1:372066-372822 GCF_000951045.1 Mandrillus leucophaeus | reverse complement strand
AGTCTTCCAAGGGATCCGAAATATCAGTTCTCAGATTCCACAGTAATAAGGCTAGGAAACAGCTCCAGGAAATACAGCTGTATCCCTCTGAGTGGAAGTCACACATCACAAAGTAGTTTCTCAGAAAGCTTCTTTCCGGATTTTCTCTGAGAATACTTTCTTTTTCACCATAGCCCTTTAAGGGCTTCCAAATATAACTTTGCAAATTACACAAGACCAGTCTTAGCGAACGACTTCTTGAGGGGAAAGCTGTAACTCTGTGAGATGAATTAACAGAACACTAAGCAGTTTCTCAGAAATCTTCTTTCAGTTTTTCTCTGAGGATATTCTCTTTTTTACCATAGTCCTCCATGGGCTTCCAAATATAACTTTGCAATTTGCAGAAGAACAGTCTTAGCCAAAGGCTTCTTGAGGGAAAAGCTGTAACTCTCTGAGATGATTTCACAGAACACAAAGAAGTTTCTCAGAAAGCTTCTTTGTCTTTCCTATCGGAGGATATTTCCTTTGGCTCCAGAGTCTTCCAAGGGATCCGAAATATCAGTTCTCAGATTCCACAGAAATAAGGCTCGCAAACACCTAAACGAAATACAGCTATAACTCTGTGAGTGGAAGTCACACATCACAAAGCAGTTTCTCAGAAATTTCTTTCCAGTTTTTCTATGAGGATATTTTCTTTTTCACCGTAGCCCTCTATGGGCTTCCAAATATCACTTTGCCAATTCCACAAGAAGTGTCTTAGCGAAAGGCTTCTTGAGG
>NW_012109730.1:371695-372016 GCF_000951045.1 Mandrillus leucophaeus | reverse complement strand
AGAACACAAAGAAGTTTCTCATAAAGCTTCTTTCTCTTTTCTATTGGAGGATACTTCCTTTGGTCCTATAGACTCCCAAGAGATCTGAAATATAAGTTCTCAGATTCCACAGAAATATGGCTAGCAAACAGCTCCATGAAATACAGCTGTAACCCTGTGAGTGGAAGTCACACATCACAAAGCAGTTTCTCAGAAATCTTCTTTCCAGTTTTTCCCTGAGGATATACTCTTTTTCACCATAGCCCTCCATGGGCTTCCAAATATCACTTTGCCAATTCCACAAGAACAGTCTTAGGAAAAGGCTTCTTGAGGGGAAAGCTG
>NW_012109730.1:368627-369177 GCF_000951045.1 Mandrillus leucophaeus | reverse complement strand
AGTTTCTCAGTAAGCTTCTTTCTCTTTTCCATCGCAGGATATTTCCTTTGGCCCTACAGTCTTCCAAGGGATCCGAAATATCCGTTCTCAGATTGCACAGATATAAGGCTAGCAAACAACTCCAGGATATACAGCTGTAACCCTGTGAGTGGAAGTCACACATCACAAAGCAGTTTCTCAGAAAGCCTCTTTACACTTTTTCTCTTAGGATGTTGTCTTTTTCACCGTAGCCCTCTATGGGCTTCCAAATATCACTTTGCAAACTCCAGAAGAACAGTCTTAGCGAACTTCTTCTTGATGGGAAAGCTGTAGCTCTGTAAGATGAATTAACAGAACACTAAGCAGTTTCTCAGGAGGCTTCTTTCCAATTTTTCTCTGAGGATATTTTATTTTTCACCAAAGTCCTCCATGGGCTTCCAAATATCACTTTGCCAATTCCACAAGAACAGTCTTAGAGAAAGAGTTCTTGAGGGAAATCCTGTCACTCTGTGAGATGAGTTCACAGAACAGAAAGAAGTTTCTCAGAAAGCTTCTTTCTCTCTTCCATCGG
>NW_012109730.1:356697-368577 GCF_000951045.1 Mandrillus leucophaeus | reverse complement strand
TCTGAGGATATTTTCTTTTTCACCATAGCCCTTAATGGGCTTCCAAATATCACTTTGCCAATTGCAGAAGAACAGTCATAGCCAAAGGCTTCTTGAGCGGAAAGCTGTACCTCTGTGAGATGATTGCTCAGAACACAAAGAAGTTTCTCAGAAAGCTTCTTTCTCTTTTCTATCGTAGGTTATTTCCTTTGGCCCTAGAGTCTTCCAAGGGATCCGAAATATCCGTTCTCAGATTCCACAGAAATAAGGTTAGGAAACAGCTCCAGGAAATATAGCTGTAACCGTGTGAGTAGAAGTCACACATCACAAAGCAGTTTTTCAGAAAACTTCTTTCCAGTTTTTCTCTTAGGATATTTTCTTTTTCACCTTAGCCCTCTATGGGCTTCCAAATATCAATTTGCAAATTCCAGAAGAACAGTCTGAGCGAACGTCTTCTTGAGAGGAAAGCTGTAACTCTGTAAGATGAATTAACAGAACAGTAAGCAGTTTCCCAGGAAGCTTCTTTCCAGTTTTTTCTGAGGATATACTCTTTTTCACCATAGCCCTCCATGGGCTTCCAAATATCACTTTGCCAATTTCACAAGAACAGTCTTAGCAAAAGGCTTCTTGAGAGAAAAGCTGCAACTCTGTGAGATAACTTCACAGAACACAAAGAAGCTTCTCAGAAAGCTTCTTTCTCTTTTCTATTGGAGGATAATTCCTTTGGACCTAGAGTCTTCCAAGGCATCCGAAATATCACTTCTCAGATTCCACAGAAATGAGGCTAGCAAACAACTCCAGGAAATACAGCTGTAACTCTGTGAGAGGAAGTCATGCATCACAAAGCAGTTTTTCAGAAAGCTTCTTTCTAGTTTTTCTCTTAGGATATTTTCTTTTACACCATAGCCCTCTAAGGGCTTCCAAATATCACTTTGCAAATTCCAGAAGAACATCTTAGCGAACGGCTTCTTGAGGGGAAAGCTGTAACTCTGTGAGATGAATTAAAAGAACACTGAGCAGTTTCTCTGAAAGCTTTTTTCCAGGTTTTCTCTGAGGATATTTTCTTTTTCACCATAGTCCTCCATGGGCTTCCAAATATCACTTTGCCAATTCGACAAGAACTGTCTTAGCGAAAGGCTTCTTGAGGTAAAAGCTGTAACTCTGTGAGATGACTACACAGAACAGAAAGAAGTATCTCAGAAAGCTTCTTTCTCTCTTCTATCGGAGGATGATATTTCCTTTGGCCCTATACTCTCCAAAGGATCCGAAATATTTGTTCTCAGATTCCACGGAAATAAGGCTTGCAAACAGCTCCACGAAATACAGCTGTAACTCTGTGAGTGGAAGTCACACATCACAAAGCAGTTTCTCAGAAAGATTCTTTCCGGTTTTTCTCTGAGGATATTTTCCTTTTCACCATAGCCCTCTAAGGGCTTCCAAGTATCCTTTTGCAAATTGCACAAGAACAGTCTTAGCGAAAGGCTTCTTGAGCGGAAAGCTGTAACTCTGTGAGATGATTTCCCAGAACACGAAGAAGCTTCTCAGAAATCTTCTTTCTCTTTTCCATTGGAGGATATTTCCTTTGGCCGTAGAGTCTTCAAAGGGATCCGAAATATCCGTTCTCAGATTCCACAGAAATAAGGCTAGCAAACAGCTCCATGAAATACAGCTGTAACCCTGTGTGGTGAATTAACAGAACACTAAGCAGTTTCTCAGAAAGCTTCTTTCCAGTTTTTCCCTGAGGAAACACTCTTTTTCACCATAGCCCTCCATGGGCTTCCAAATATCACTTTGCCAATTAAACAAGAACAGTCTTAGCCAAAGGCTTCTTAAGGGGAAAGCTGTAACTCTGTGAGATGATTTCACAGAACAGAAAAAAGTTTCTCAGAAAGCTTCTTTTTCTTTTCTATCGGAGTATATTTCCTTTGGCCCTAGTGTCTTCCAAGGGATCCGAAATATCCTTTCTCAGATTCCACAGAAATTAGGCTAGCAAACACCTCCACGAAATACAGCTATAACTCTGTGAGTGGAAGTCACACATCACAAAGCAGTTTCTCAGAAAATTCATTCCAGTTTTTCTCTGAGGATATTTTCTTTTTCACCGTAGCCCTCTACAGGCTTCCAAACATCACTTTGTAAATTCCACAAGAACAGGCTTAGCGAACGGTTTCTTGAGGGGAAAGCTGTAACTCTGTGAGATGAATTAACAGAACACTAAGCAGTTTCTCAGAAAGCTTCTTTTCAGTTTTTCTCTGAGCATATTTTCTTTTTCACCATAGCCCTTCATGGGCTTCCAAATATCACTTTGCCAATTCCACAAGAACAGTCTTAGCTAAAGGCTTCTTGAGCGGAAAGCTGTAACTCTGTGAGATGAATTCAGAGATCACAAAGAAGTTTCTCAGAAAGCTTCTTTCTCTTTTTTATCGGAGGATATTTCCTTTGGCCCTATAGTCTACAAAGGGATCCGAAATAACAGTTCTAACATTCCACAGAAATAAGGCTACCAAACAGCTCCACGAAATACAGCTGTGACTCAGTGAGTGGAAGTCACACATCACAAAGCAGTTTCTCAGAAAGCTTCTTTCCAGTTTTTCTCTGAGGATATTTTCTTTTTCACCATAGCCCTCTATTGGCTTTCAAGTATTACTTTGCAAATTCCACAAGAACAGTCTTAGCAAACGGCTTCTTGAGGGGAAAGCTGGAACTCTTTGACACGAATTAACAGAACACAAAGCAGTTTCTCAGAAAGCGTCTTTCCAGTTTTTCTCTGAGGATATTTTCTTTTTCACCGTAGCCCTCCATAAGCTTCCAAATATCACTGTAAATTCCACAAGAACAGTTAGCGAAAGACTACTTAAGGGGAAAGCTATAACTCTATGAGATGAATTCACAGGTCACAAAGAAGTTTCTCAGAAAGTTTCTTTCTCATTTTTATCGGAGGATATTTCCTTGGGCTTTTTGGTTTCAATGGGAAACGAAATATCAGTTCTCAGATTCCACAGAAATAGGGTTAGGAAGCAACTCCACGAAGTACAGCTGTAACTCAGTGAGTGGAAGTCACACATCACAAAGTAGTTTCTCAGAAAGCTTCTTTCCAGTTTTTCTCTGAGGATATTTTCTTTTTCACCATAGCCCTCTATGGGCTTCCAAATATCACTTTGCAAATTTCACAAGAATAGTTTTAGCGTACTGCTTCATGAGGGGAAAGCTGTAACTCTGTGAGATGAATTAAGAGAACACCAAGCAATGTTCAGAAAGCTTCATTCCAGTTTTCATCTGAGGATATTTTCTTTTTCAACATACCCCTCCATGGGCTTCGAAATATCATTTTCCAATTCGACAAGAACAGTCTTAGGGAAAGACTTCTTTAGGGGAAAGCTGTAACTCTGTGAGATCAATTCAGAGATCACCAAGAATTTTCTCAGAAAGCTTCTTTCTCATTTTTATCGGAGGATATTTCCTTTGACCTATAGCCTTCAAAGGGATCCGAAATAACAGTTCTCAGATTCCACAGATATAAAGCTAGGGAACCGCTCCACGAAATACAGCTGTAACTCAGTGAGAGGAAGTCACACATCAAAAAGCATTTTCTCAGAAAGCTTCTTTAGAGTTTTTCTCTGAGGATGTTTTCTTTTTCACCGTAGTCCTCTATGGGCTTCCAAATATCACTTTGCAAATTCCACAAGAACAGTCTTAGCGAACGGCTTCTTGAGGCGAAAGCTGTAAGTCTGTGAGATGAATTTACAGAACAAATAGCAGTTTCACAGAAAGCTTCTTTCCTGTTTTTATCTGAGGATATTTTCATTTTCACGATTGCACTCCATGGGCTTCCAAATATCACTTTGCGAATTCCACAAGAACAGGCTTAGCGAGTGGCTTCTTGAGGGGAAAGCTGTGACTCTCTGAGATGAATTAACAGAACACAAAGCAGTTTCTCAGAAAGCTTCTTTCCATTTGTTTTCTGAGAACATTTTCTTTTTAACCATAGCCCTCTATGGGCTTCCAAATATCACTTTGTAAATTCCCCAAGAACAGTCTTAGCGAACGACTTCTTCAGGGGAATGCTGTAACACTGTGAGATGAATTTACGGAACACAAACCAGTTTCTCAGAAACCTTCTTGCAGTTTTTATCTGAGGATGTTTTCTTTATCAACAGAGTCCTCCATGGGCTTCCAAATATCACTTTTCAAATTCCACAAGAACAGTCTTAGGGAAAGGCTTCTTGAGGGGAAAGCTGTAACTCTGTGAGATGAATTTACAGATGACGAAGAAGTTTCTCAGAAAGCTTATTTCTCCTTTTTATCATAGGATATTTCCTTTGGCCCTATACTCTTCCAAGGGATCCGAAATACCAGTTCTCAGATTCCACAGAAATAAGGCTTTCACACAGCTCTATGAAATACAGCTGTAACTCAGTGGGTGGAAGAAACACATCACAAAGCAATTTCTCAGAAAGCTTCCTTAAGTCATTATCTGTGGGTAATTTCTTTTTCACCATAGCCCTCCATGGGCTTCCAAATATCACTTTGCAAATTCCACAAGAACAGTCTTAGCGAACGGCTTCTTGAGGGAAAAGCTGTAACTCTGTGAGAGGAATTCACAGATTACCAAGAAGTTTCTCAGAAAGCTTCTTTCACATTTTTGTCAGAGGATATTTCCTTTGGCCCTATTGTCTTCAAAGGGATCTGAAATATCAGTTCTCAGATTCCACAGAAATAAGGCTAGCAAACAGCTCCACGAAATACAGCTGTACCTCAGTGAGTGGAAGACACACATCACTGAGTAGTTTCTCAATTGGTTCTTGCTCTGTCGCCCAGCCTGGGGTTCAGTGGCCGGATCTCAGCTCCTTGCAAGCTCCACCTCCTGGGTTTACGCCTTTCTCCTGCCTCACCCTCCTGAGTAGCTGGGACTACAGGCGCCCGCCACCTCACCCGGCTAGTTTTTTGTATTTTTTACTAGTAGAGATGGGTGTTCTCCAAGTTAGCCAGGATAGTCTTGATCTAATGACCTCGTGATCCACCCATCTCGGCCTCCCAAAGTGCTGGGATTACAGGCTTGAGCCACCCCGCCCGGGCACGAATGGCTTCTTGAGGGGAAAGGTGTAACTCTGTGAGAGGAATTCGCAGATCACAAGGAAGTTTCTCAGAAAGCTTCTTTCTCATTTTGGTCAGAGGATGTTTCCTTTGGGCCTATTGTCTTCAAAGGGATCTGTAATAACAATTCTCAGATTCCACAGAAATAAGGCTAGCAAACTGCTTCACAAAATACAGCTGTAACTCAGTGAGTTGAAGTCACACATTACAAAGCAGTTTCTCAGAAAGTTCTTTCCAGTTATTATCTGTGGATAATTCCTTTTTCACCATATTCCATGGGCTTCCAAATATCACTTTGCAAATTCCACAAGAACAGTCTTAGCGAAAGGCTTCTTGAGGGGAAATTCACAGATCACAAAGAACTTTCTCACAAAGCTTCTTTCTCATTTTTATCGGAGGATATTTCCTTTCACACTATAGTCTTCAAAGGATGCGAAATATCAGTTCCCAGATTCCACAGAAATCAGGCTATGAAACAACTTCACGAAAAACAACCATAAATCGGTGGGTGGAAGTCACACACCACAAAGCAGTTTGTCAGAAAGCTTCCTTCCAGTTATTATCTGTGGATAATTTCTTTTTCACCATAGCCCTCCATGGGCTTCCAAATATCACTTTGCAAATTCCACAAGAGCAGTCTTGGCGAACAGCTTATTGAGTTGAAAGCTGTAACTCTGTGAGTTGAATTAACAGAACATAAAGTAGTTTATCAGAAAGTTTCTTTCAGTTTTTATCTGAGGATTTTTTTTTCACTGCGGCCCTCCAAGGGCATACAAATATCACTTTGCAAATTCCACAAGAACAGTCTTAGCGAACGGCTTCTTGAGTTGAAAGCTGTAACTCTGTGAGATGAATTTATGGAAAACAAAGCAGTTTTTCAGAAAGCTTCTTTCCAGTTTTTATCTGAGGAAATGTTCTTTTTCGTAGAATCCCTCCTTGGGCTTCCAAACATCACTTTGCAAATTCCACAAAAACAGTCTTAGCTAAAGGCTTCTTGAGGGGAAAGCTGTAATTCTGTGAGATGATTTCACACAACACAAACAAGTTTCTCAGAAAGCTTCTTTCTCGTTGTTCTCGGAGGATATTTCCATTCACCCTATAGTCTTCAAAGGGATTCGAAATATCAGTTCTCAGATTAAAACGAAATAAGTTTGCGAAACACCTTCACGAAATACAGCTGTAACTCAGTGGGTGGAAGAAACACATCACAAAGCAGTTTCTCAGAAAGCTTCTTTCCAGTCATTATCTGCGGATAATTTGTTTTTCACGATAGCCCTCTATGGGCTTCCAAATATCACTTTGCAATTTCCACAAGAACACTCTTAGCGAACGACTTCTTGAGGGGAAAGCTGTAACTCTGTGAGAGGAATTCACAGATCACAAAGAAATTTCTCAGAAGGCTTCTTTCTCATTTTTATTGGAGGATATTTCCTTTCCCCCTATAGTCTTCAAGGGATCCGAAATATCAGTTCTCAGATTCCACAGACATAAGACTAGGAAACAGCTCCACGAAATAGAGCTGTAACTCAGTGAAGGGAAGTCACACATCACAAAGCAGCCTCTCAGAAAGCTTCTTTCCAGTTGTTTTCTGAGGATATTTACTTTTTCACCATAGCCCTCTATGGGTTTCCACATATCACTTTGCCATTTCCACAAGAACAGTCTTAGCGAAGGGCTTCTTCAGGAGAAAGCTGTAATTTTGTGAGATGAATCCAAAGATAACAAAGAAGTGTCTCAGAAAGCTTCTTTCTCATATTTATCTGAGGATAATTCCTTTGGCCCTATAGGCTTCAAAGGGATCCGAAATATCATTTCTCAGATTCCACAGAAATAAGGCTAGGAAACAACTCCACGAAATACAGACATAACTCAGTGAGTGGAAGCCACCCATTCCTAAGGAGTTTCTCAGAAAGCTTCTTTCCAGTTTTACTCTGAGGATATTTTCTTTGTCACCATAGCCCTCAATGGGCTTCCAAATTTCACTTTGCAAATTCCACAGGAACAGTTTTAGCGAACGGCTTCTTGAGGCGAAAGCTCTAATGCTGTGAGATCAATTAACAGAACACAAAGAAGTTTATCAGAAGTTTATTTCCAGTTTTTATCTGAGAATATTTTCTTCACCAGCGCCCTCCATGGGCTTCCAAACATCACTTTGCAAATTCCACAGGAATACTCTTAGCGAAAGGATTCTTGAGGGGAAAGCTGTAACTCTGTGAGATGAATTCAGAGATCACAAAGAAGTTTCTCAGAAATCTTCTTTCTCATTTTTATTGGAGGATAATTGCTTAGGCCCTAGAGTCTTCAACGATATCCGAAATATCAGTTCTCTCATTCCACAGAAATAAGACTAGGAAACAGCTCCACGAAATACAAACATAACTCAGTGAAGGGAATTCACACATCAAAAGGCAGTTTCTCTGAAAGCTTCTTTCCAGGTTTTATATAATAAGATATTTTCTTTTTCACCATATCCCTCTCTGGGCTTCCAAATATCACTTTGCAAATTCCACAAGAACAGTCTTAGCGAACGGTTTCCAGAGGTGAAAGCTGTAACTATGAGATGAATTAACTGAACACAAAGCAGTTTCTCAAAAAATTTCTTTCCAGTTTTGATCTAAAGATATTTTCTTTTTCAACACAGCCCTCTTTGGGCTTCCAAATATCTCTTTGCAACTTCCACAAGAACAGTCTTAGTGAAAGGCCTCTTGAGGGGAAAGCTGTAACTCTGTGAGAGGTGAATTCACAGATCACAAAGAAGATTCTCAGAAAGATTCTTTCTCATTTTTATCAGAATATATTTCCCTTGGCCCTGCAGTCTTCAAAGGGATCTGAAACATCAGTTCTCAGATTCCAAAGAAATAAGGCTGGGAAACAGCTCCACGAAATACACCTGTTAATCAGTGAGTGGAAGTCACACATCAGAAAGCAGTTTCTCAGATAGCTTCTATTCAGTTTTTATCTGAGGATATTTTCTTTTTCACCGTAGTCCTCAATGGGCTTCCAAATTACACTTTGCTAATTCCTCAAGAACAGTCTTAGCGAAAGACTTCTTGAGGGGAAAGCTGTAACTCTGTGAGATGAATTCGCAGATCATAAAGACGTTTCTCAGAAAGCTTCTTTCTCATTTTTTTCGGAGGATATTTCCTTTGGCCCTATATTCTTCAAAGGGATCTGAAATATCATTTTCATATTCCACAGAAATAAGGCTAGGAAACAGCTCCACAAAATACAGATATAACTCAGTGAGTGGAAGGCACACATCACAAAGGAGTTTCCCAGAAAACTTCTTTCCAGTTTTTATCTGAGGATATTTTTTTTTTCACCGTAGCCCTCAATGGGCTTCCAAATTTCACTTTGCAATTTCCAAAAGAACACTCTTAGCGAACGGCTTCTTGAGAGGAAAGCTGTAACTCTGTGAGATCAATTTACACAACACAAAGGAGGTTCTCAGAAGTTCCTCCCCAGTTGTCATCTGAGGATATTTCCTTTTTCACCATAGCCCACTCTGGGCTTGAAATATCGCTTTGCAAATTCCACAAGCACAGTGTTAGCGAACAGCTTCTTGAGGGGAAAGCTGTAACTCTGTGAGATGAATAAACAGAACAGAAAGGAGTTTCTCAGAAAGCTTCTTTCCAGTTTTCATGGGAGGATATTTTCTTTTTCAACATAGCCCTCTTTGGGCTTCCAAATATCACTTTGCAAATTCCACAAGAACAGTCTTAGCGAAAGGTCTCTTGAGGGGAAAGCTGTATTTCTGTGTGATGAATTCACAGATCACAAAGAAAGTTCTCAGAAAGCTTCTTTCTCATTTTTATCGGAGGATATTTCCTTTGACCCTCTAGTCTTCAAAGGGATCCGAAACATTGATTCTCAGATTCCACTGAAAGAAGGCTAGCAAACAGCTCCAGGAAACACCGCTGTAACTCAGTAAGTTGAAGTCACACATCACAAAGCAGTTTTTCAGAAAACTTTTTTCCAGTTTTCATGTGAGGATATTTTCTTTTTCACCATAGCCCTCTATGGACTTCCAATTATTACTTTGCAAATTCCACAAGAACAGTTTTAGCAAAGGGCTTCTTTAGGGGAAAGCTGTAACTCTGTGAGATGAATTAACATAACAAAAAGCAGTTTCTCAGAAAGCTTCTTTCCTGTTTTCATGGGAGGATATTTTCTTTTTCAACATAGCCCTCAATGGGCTTCCAATTATCACTTTGCATATTCCTCAAGAGCAGTGTTAGCGGGAGACTTCTTTAGGGGAAAACTGTAACTCTGTGAGATTAGTTCAAAGATCACAAAGAAGTTCCTCAGAAAGCTTCTTTCTCATTTTTATCGGAGTATATTTCCTTTGGCCCTATAGTCTTTAAAGGATCCGAAATATCAGTTCTAAGATTCCACAGAAATAAGGCTGGAAAACAGCTCCATGAAATACAGCTGTAACTCAGTGAGTGGAAGTCACACATCACAAAGCAGTTTCTCAGAAAGCTTCTTTTCATTTATTATCTGAGGATATTTCCTTTTTCCCCATAGCCCTGTATGGGCTTCCAAATATCACTTTGCAAATTAGACAGGAACAGGCTTAGCGAACGGCTTCTTTAGGGGAAAAGTGCAACTCTGTGAGATGAATTAACAGAACACAAAGCAGATTCTCACAAATATTCTTTCCACTTTTTATCTGAGGATATTTTCTTTTTTACCATAGCTCTCTATTGGCTTCCAAATATCACTTTTCCAATTCCGGAAGAACAGTCTTAGCGAACGGCTTCTTGAGGGGAAAGCTGTAACTCTGTTAGGTGAATCCACAGAACACAAAGCAGTTTCTCAGAAAGCTTCTTTCCAGTTTTATCTGAGGATAATTTCGTTTTCACCGTGGCCCTCCATGGGCTTCCAAATATCAGTTTGCAAATTCCACAAGAACAGTCTTAGCAAAAGGCTTTTTGAGGGGAAAGCTGTAACTCAGTGAGATGAATTCACAGATCACAAAGAAGGTTCTCAGAAAGCTTCTTTCTCATTTTTATCGGAGGATATTTCCTTTGACCCTCTAGTCTTCAAAGGGATCCGAAATATCGATTCTCATATTCCACTGAAAGAAGGCTAGCAAACAGTACCACGAAACACAGCTGTAACTCAGTAAGTGGAAGTCACACATCACAAAGCAGTTTTTCAGAAAGCTTTTTTCCAGTTTTTATGTGAAGATATTTTCCTTTTCACCATAGCCCTCTATGGGCTTCTAAATATTACTTTGCAAATTCCACAAGAACAATTTTAGCAAAGGGCTTCTTGAGGGGAGAGCTGTAACTCTGTGCGATGAATTAACATAACAAAAAGCAGTTTCTCAGAAAGCTTCTCTCCTGTTTTCATGGGAGGATATTTTCTTTTTCAACATAGCCCTCAATGGGCTTCCAATTATCACTTTGTATATTCCTCAAGAACAGTGTTAGCGAGATACTTCTTTAGGGGAAAGCTGTAACTCTGTGAGATTAGTTCAAATATCACAAAGAAGTTCCTCAGAAAGCTTCTTTCTCATTTTTATCGGAGTATATTTCCTTTGGCCCTATAGTCTTTAAAGGATCCGAAATATCAGTTCTAAGATTCCACAGAAATAAGGCTGGAAAACAGTTCCATGAAATACAGCTGTAACTCAGTGAGTGGAAGTCACACATCACAAAGCAGTTTCTCAGAAAGCTTCTTTTCATTTATTATCTGAGGATATTTCCTTTTTCCCCATAGCCCTGTATGGGCTTCCAAATATCGCTTTGCAAATTAGACAAGAACAGGCTTAGCGAACGGCGTCTATAGGGGAAAACTGTAACTCAGTGAGATGAATTAACAGAACACAAAGCAGTTTCTCACAAAGATTCTTTCCAGTTTTCATCTGAGGATATTTTCTTTTTTATCATAGCTCTCTATTGGCTTCCAAATATCACTTTTCCAATTCCACAAGAACAGTCTTAGCAAAAGGCTTCTTGAGGGGACAGCTGTAACTCTGTGAGGTGAATCCACAGAACACAAAGCAGTTTCTTAGAAAGCTTCTTTCCAGTTTTATCTGAGGATAATTCTTTTTCACCATAGCCCTCCATGAGTTTCCAAATATCAGTTTGCAAATTCCACAAGAAAAGTCTTAGCAAAAGGCTTTTTGAAGGGAAAGCTGTAACTCTGTGAGATGAATACACAGATCACAAAGAAGTTTGTCAGAAAGCTTCTTTCTCATTTGTATCGGAGGATATTTCCTTTGGCTCTATAGTGTTTCAGGGATCCGAAATATCACTTCTGAGATTCCACAGAAATAAGGCTGGAAAACAGCTCCATGAAGTACAGCTGTAACTCAGTGAGTGGAAGACACACATCACAAAGCAGTTTCTCAGAAAGCTTCTTTCCAGTTTTTCTCTGAAGATATTTCCTTTTTCCCCATAGCCCTCAAATGGCTTCCAAATATCACTTTGCAAATTCCACAAGAACATTCTCAGCGAACGGCTTCTTGAGTGGAAAGCTGTAACTCTCTGAGATCAATTAACAGAACACTAAACAGTTTCTCAGAAAGCATCTTTCCAGTTTTTCTCTGAGGATATTTTCTTTTTCACCACAGCCCTCCATGGGCTTCGAAATATCACTTTGCAAATTCCACAAGATCAGTCTTAGCGAAAGGCTTCTTGAGGGGAAACTGTAACACTGTGAGATGAATTAACAGAGTATTAAGCAGTTTCTTAGAAAGCTTCTTTCCAGTTTTTCTCTGAGAATATTTTCTTTTTCACCATAGCACTCCATGAGCTTCCAAATATCACTTTGCAAATTCCACAAGAACAGTCTTAG
>NW_012109730.1:349280-356555 GCF_000951045.1 Mandrillus leucophaeus | reverse complement strand
ATTCCACAAGAACAGTCTTAGCGAACGGCTTCTTGAGGGGAAAACTGTAACTCTGTGAGATGAATTAACAGAACACTAAGCAGATTCTCAGAAAGTGTCTTTCCAATCTTTCTCTGAGGACATTTGCTTTTTCACCATAGACCTACATGGGTTTCCAAATATCACTTTGCAAATTCCACTAGAACAGTTTTAGCGAACGGCTTCTTGAGGGGAAAGCTGTAACTCACTGAGACGAAATAACAAAACACTAAGCAGTTTCTCAGAAAGCTTTTATCCACTTTTTATCTTAAGATATTTTCTTTTTCACCACAGCCCTCCATGAGCTTCCAAATATCACTTTGAAAATTCCACAAAAACTGTCTTAGCGAACAGCTTGTTAAGGGAAAAAATGTAACTCTGTGAGATGTATTCACAGAACACTAAGCAGTTTCTCAGAAAGCTTCTTTTCACTTTTCCTATGAGGAATTTTTTTTTTCACCTTAGCCCTCCATGGGCTTCCAAATATCACTTTCCAAATTCCACAAGAACAGTCTTTGCGAAAGGCTTCTTGAGGGAAAGTTGTAACTCTGTTAGATGAATTAACAGAACACTAAGCAGTTTCTCAGAAGGCTTCTTTCCAGTTTTTCACTGAGTATATTTTCTTTTTCACCATAGCCCTCTATGGGCTTCCAAATATCACTTTGCAAATTCCACTAGAACAGTTTTAGCGAAAGGCTTATTTAGGGGAAAGCTGTAATTCTCTGAGATGGTATATCAAAACACTAAGCACTTTCTCAGAAAGCTTCTTTCCAGTGTTAATCTGAGGATATTTACTTTTTCAGCACAGACCTCCTTGAGCTTCCAAATATCCCTTTGCGAATTCCACAAGAACAGTCTTAGCGAAAGGCTTCTTGAGTGGAAAGCTGTAACTCTGTGAGACGATTTCACATAACACAAAGAAGTTTCTCAGAATCTTCTTTCCCTTTTCTATCGTAGGATATTCCTTTGGCCCTATAGTCTTTCAAGGGATCCGAAATATCCGTTCTCAGATTCCACAGAAATAAGGCTAGGAATCACATTCACGAAATACAGCTTTAACTCTGTGAGTGGAAGTCACCCATCACAAAGCAGTTTCTCAGAAAGCTTCTTTCCAGTTTTTCTGGGAGGATATTTTCATTTTCACCATAGCCCTCTATGGGGTTCCAAATACCACTTTTCCAAGGGATCCGAAATAACAGTTCTCAGATTCCACAGAAATAAGGCCAGCAAACAGCTCCCTGAAATAGAGATGTAACTCAGTGAGTAGAAGTCACACATCACAAAGCAGTTTCTCAGAAAGCTTCTTTCCAGTTATTATCTGAGGATATTTCCTTTTTCACCATAGCCCTATACGAGCTCCAAATATCATGTTGCAAATTCCACAAGAACCGTCTTAGCGAACTGCTTCTTCAAGGGAAAGCAGTAACTCTGTGAGATGAATTAACAGAACACAAAGCAGGTTCTCACAAATCTTCTTTCCAGTTTTTATCTGAGGATATTTTCTCTTTCACCATAGCCCTCTATGGGCTTCCAAATATCACTTTCCAAATTCCACAAGAACAGTCTTAGCGAACGGCCTCTTGAAGGTAAAGCAGTAACTCTGTGGGATGAATTACAGATCCCAAAGCAGTCTCTCACAAAGTTTCTTTCCACTTTTTATTTGGGGATATTTTCTTTTTCACCATATCCCTCCATGGGCTTCCAAGTATCAATTTGTAAATTCCACAACAACAGTATTAGCAAATGGCTTTTTGAGGAGACAGCCGTAACTCTGTGAGATGAATTCAGAGATCACAAAGAAGTTTCTCAAAAAGCTTCTTTCTCATTTTTATCGGTGGATATTTCCTTTGGCCCTATAGTCTTCAAAGGGATACGAAATATCAGTTCTCAGATTCCACAGAAATAAGGCTAGCAAACAGCTCCACGAAATACAGCTGTAACTCAGTGAGTGGAAGTCACACATCACAAAGCAGTTTCTCAGAAAGCTTCTTTCCAGTTTTCATCAAAGGATATTTCCTTTTTCCCCTAGCCCTCTATGGGCTTCCAAATATCACTTTGTAAATTCCACAAGAACAGTCTTAACGAAAGGCTTCTTGAGGGGAATGCTGTAACTCTGTGAGATGAATTAACAGAACACAAAGCAGTTTCTCAGAAAACTTCTTTCCAGTGTTTATCTGAGGATATTTTCTTTTTCATCGTACCCTCCATGGGCTTCCTAACGTCACTTTCCAAATTCCACAAGAACAGTCTTAGCGAAAGGCTTCTTAAGGGTAAAGCTGTAACTCTGTAAGATGAATTGACACATCACAAAGAAGTTTCTCAGAAAGCTTCTTTCTCATTTTCATCGGAGGATATTTCCTTTGGCTCTATACTCTTCAAAGGGATCCGAAATATCAGTACTCAGATTCCACAGAAATAAGTCTATCAAACAGGTCCACAATATACAGCTGTAACTTAGTGAATGGAAGTCACACATCAAAAAGCAGTTTCTCAGAAAGGTTCTTTCCATTTTTTTTCTGAGGATATTTCCTTTGTCACCATAGCCCTCTATGGGCTTCCAAATATCACCTTACAAATACCACAAGGACAGTGTTACTGAAGGGCTTCTTGAGGGGAAATCTGTACTCTGTGAGATAAATTAACAGAATACAAAGGAGTTTCTCAGAAAGCTTCTTTCCAGTTTTTATGTGAGGATATTTCCTTTTTCACCATAGCCCTCTATGAGCTGCCAAATATCACTTTGCAAATTCCACAAGAACACTCTTAGCGAAGGGCTGCTTGAGGGGAATGCTGAAACTCTGTGAGATGAATTAACAGAACACAAAGCAGTTTTTCAGAAAGCTTCTTTCCAGTTTTTATCTGAAGATACTTACTTTATCACCATAGCCCTCTATTGGTTTCCAAATGTCACTTTTCAAATTCCACAAGAACAGTCTTAGCGAACGGCTTCTATAGGGGAAAGCTGTAACTCTGTGAGATGAATCCACGGAACACAAAGCAGTTTCTCGGAAAGCTTCTTTTCAGTTTTTATCTGAGGATTTTTCTTTTTCACCATAGCCCTCCATGGGCTTCCAAATATCACTTTGTAAATTCCACAAGAACAGTCTTACCGAAAGGCTTCATGAGGGGAAAGCTGTAACTCTGTGAGATGAATGCACATATCACAAAGAAGTTTCTCAGAAAGCTTCTTACTCATTTTTGTTGGAGGATATTTCCTCTGGCCCTGAGTCTTCAAAGGGATATGAAATAACAGCTCTCATATTCCACAGACATAAAGCTGGAAAATACCACCAAGAAATACAGCTGTAATTCAGTGAGTGGAAGTCACACATCACAAAGCAGTTTGTCAGAAAGCTTCTTTCCCATTTTTATCTGAGGATGTTTCCTTTTTCACCACAGCCCTCAAAGGGCTGCCAAATATCACTTTGCAAATTCCACAAGAACAGTCCTAGCGAAGGACTTCTTAGAGAGAAAGCTGTAACTCTGTGAGATGAATTAACAGATTACAAAGCAGTTTATCAGAAAGCTTCTTTCAAGTTTTTATCTGAGGGTATTTACTTTTTCACGATAGCCCTCTATTGGCTTCCAAATATCACTTTTGAAATTCCACAAGAACAGACTTAGCGAACGGCTACTTAAGGGGAAAACTATAACTTTGTGAGATGAATCCGTAGAGCAAAAAGCAGTTTCTCAGAAAGCTTCTTTCCAGTTTTTATGTGAGGATATTTTGTTTTTCACCATTGTCCTCCATAGGCTTTCAAATATCACTTTGCAAATTCCACAAGAACACTCTTAGCAAAAGACTTCTTCAGGGGAAAGCTGTAACTCTGTGAGACGAATTCACAGATCAGAAAGAAGTTTCTCAGAAAGCTTCTTTCTCATTTTTATCGGAGGATATTTCCTTTGGCTCTATAGTATTCAAAGGGATCCGAAATATCAGTTCTCTGATTCCACAGAAAAAAGGCTAGCAAACAGCTCCGTGAAATACAGCTATAACTCAGTGAGTGGGAGTCACATATCCCAGAGCAGATTCTCAGAGAGCTTCTTTCTAGTTTTTATCTGAGGATATTTCCTTTTCCCCTAGCCCTCAATGTGATTCCAAATTTCACTTTGAAATTCCACATGAACAGTCTTAGCGAATGGCTTCTTGAGGGGAAATCTGTATACACTGTTTGATGAATTAACAGAACACAAAGCAGTTCTCAGAAAGCTTCTTTCCAGTTTTTATGTGAGAATATTTCCTTTTTCCCCATAGCCTTCTATGGGCTTCCAAATATCACTTTGCAAATTCCACAAGAACAGTCTTAGCGAATGGCTTCAGGAGGGGAAAGCTGTAACTCTATGAGATGAATTAGCAAAACACAAAGCAGTTTCCAACCAAGATCCTTTCCAGTTTTTATCTGAGGATATTTTCTTTTTCACCCCAGCCCTCTATTGGTTTCCAAATATCACTTTGCAAATTCCACAAGAACAGTCTTAGCGAACGGCTTCTTGAGGGGAAAGCTGTAACTCTGTGAGATGAATGAACAGAACACAAAGCAGTTTCTCAGAAAGCTTCTTTCCAGTTTTTATCTGATTATATTTCCTTTTTTACCATAGCCCTCTAAGCGGTTCCAAATATCACTTTGCAAATTCCACAACAACAGTGTTAGCGAACGGCTTCTTGAGGGGAAAGTGGTAACTCTCTGAGATGATTTCAGAGAACACAAAGCAGTTCTCAGAAAGTTTTTTCCAGTTTTTATCTGAGGATATTTCCTTATTCACCATAGCCCTCCAAGGGCTACGAAATATCACTTTGCAAATTCCACAAGAACAATCTTATCGAAAGACTTCTTGTGGAGAAACCTGTTACTCTGTGAGATGAATTCACAGATCACAAAGAAGTTTCTCAGAAAGCTTCTTTCTCATTCTTATCGGAGGATATTTCCTTTGTCCCTATAGTCTTCAAAGAGATCCGAAATATCAGTTCTGAGATTCCACAGAAATAAGACCAGCAAACAGCTCCATGAAATACAGCAGTAACTCAGTGAGTGTAAGTTATGCATCACAAAGCAGTTTCTCAGAAATCTTTTTTCCAGTTTTTATCTGAGTATATTTCCTTTTTCCCCATAGCCCTCAATGGGCTTCCAAATATCAGTTTGCAATTTCCAAAAGAACATTCTTAGCAAACGGCTTCTGGAGGGGAAAGCTGTAACTCTGTGAGATGAATTAACAAAACACAAATCAGTTTCTCAGAAAGCTGCTTTCCAGTTTTTATCTGAGGAAATTTTCTTTTTCACCCTAGCCCTCTATTGGCTTCCAAATATCACTTTGGAAATTCCACAAGAACAGTCTTTGCGAACGGCTTCTTAAGGGGAAAGCTATAACTCTGTGTGATGAATTCACAGATCACAAAGCAGTTTCTCAGAAACTTTCTTTCTCATTTTTATTGGAGGATATTTCCTTTGGCCGTATAGTCTTCAAAGGGATCTGAAATAACATTTCTCAGATTCTAGACACATAAAGCTAGCAATCAGCTCCACGAAATACAGCTGTAACTCACTGAGTGGAGGTCACACATCAGAAAGCAGTTTCTCAGAAAGCTTCTTACCAGTTTTTATCTTAGGATATTTTGTTTTTCACCATAGCCCTCTATGGGATTCCAAATATCACTTTGCAAATTACACAAGAAGAGTCTTAGCCAACGGCTTCTTGAGGGAAAAGCTGTAACTCTGTGAGATGAATTAACAGAACACTAAGCAGTTTCTCAGAAAGCTTCTTTCCAGTTCTCATCTGAGGATATTTCCTTTTTCACCATAGCCCTGCATGTTCTTCCAAATATCACTTTGCACATTCCACAAGAACAGTCTTAGCGAACGGCTTCTTGAGGGGAAAGCTGTAACTCTGTGAGATGAATCCACAGAACACAAAGCAGTTTCTCAGAAAGCTTCTGTTCAGTTTTTTTATGAGGATATTTCTTTTTCACCTGAGCCCTCAATGGGCTTCCAAATATCACTTTGCAAATACAACAAGAACAGTATTAGCGAAAGGCTTCTTGAAGCGAAAGCTGTAACTCTGTAAGATGAATTAACAGAACACAGAGCAGTTTCTCAGAAACCTTCTTTCCAGTTTTTATCTGAGGATATTTACTTTTTCACCATAGTCCTCTATTGGTTTCCAAATATCACTTTTCAAATTCCACAAGAAGAGTCTTAGCAAACGGCTTCTATAGGGGAGAGCTGTAACTCTGTGAAATGTATCCACGGAACACAAAGCGGTTTCTCAGAATGCTTCTTTCCGATTTTTATCTGAGGATATTTTCTTTTTCACCATAGCCATCCATGGGCCTCCAAATGTCACTTTGCAAATTAGACAAGAACAGTCTTAGCGAACGGCTTCTTGAGGGAAAAGCTGTAAGTCTGTGAAATGAATTAACAGAACACAAAGCAGTTTCTCACAAAGCTTCTTTTCAGTGTTTATCTGAGAATATTTTCTTTTTCACCCTAGCCCTCTATTGGCTTTCAAATATCACTTTGGAAATTCCACAAGAACACTCTTAGTGAAAGGCTTCTTGAGGGGAAAGCTGAAACTCTGTGAGATGAATTCACAGATCACAAAGAAATTTCCCAGAAAGCTTCTTTCTCATTTTTATCGGAGGATATTTCCTTTGGCCCTATAGTCTTCAAAGGGATCCGAAATATCAGTTCTCAGATTCCACAAAAAGAATGCCAGGAAACAGCTCCATGAAATACATCTGTAACTCAGTGAGAGGAAGTCACACACCACAAAGCAGTTTCTCAGAAAGCTTCGTTCCATTTTTTATCTGAGAATATTTCCTTTTTCCCCATAGCCCTCTGTGGGCTTCCAAATATCAATTTACAAATTCCACAAGAACAGTCTTATCGAAAGGCTTCTTGTGGAGAAAGCTGTATCTCTGTGAGATGAATTCACAGATCACAAAGAAGTTTCTCAGAAACCTTCTTTCTTATTTTTATCGGAGGATATTTCCTTTGACCCTATAGACTTCAAAGGGATCAGAAATATCAGTTCTGAGATTCCACAGAAATAAGGCCAGCAAACAGTTCCATGAAATACAGCTGTAACTCATTGCGTGGAAGTTACACATCGCAAAGTAGTTTCTGAGAAATCTTCTTTCCAGTTTTTATCTGAGTATATTTTCTTGTACCCCATAGCCCTCAATGGGCTTCCAAATATCACTTTGCAAATTCCACAAGAACAGTCTTAGCAAACGAATTCTGGAGGGGAAAGCTGTAACTC
>NW_012109730.1:336818-342575 GCF_000951045.1 Mandrillus leucophaeus | reverse complement strand
CTTGAGGGGAAAGCTGAAACTCTGTGAGATGAATTCACAGATCACAAAGAAATTTCCCAGAAAGCTTCTTTCTCATTTTTATCGGAGGATATTTCCTTTGGCCCTATAGTCTTCAAAGGGATCCGAAATATCAGTTCTCAGATTCCACAAAAAGAATGCCAGGAAACAGCTCCATGAAATACATCTGTAACTCAGTGAGAGGAAGTCACACACCACAAAGCAGTTTCTCAGAAAGCTTCGTTCCATTTTTTATCTGAGAATATTTCCTTTTTCCCCATAGCCCTCTGTGGGCTTCCAAATATCAATTTACAAATTCCACAAGAACAGTCTTATCAAAAGGCTTCTTGTGGAGAAAGCTGTATCTCTGTGAGATGAATTCACAGATCACAAAGAAGTTTCTCAGAAACCTTCTTTCTTATTTTTATCGGAGGATATTTCCTTTGACCCTATAGACTTCAAAGGGATCAGAAATATCAGTTCTGAGATTCCACAGAAATAAGGCCAGCAAACAGTTCCATGAAATACAGCTGTAACTCATTGCGTGGAAGTTACACATCGCAAAGTAGTTTCTGAGAAATCTTCTTTCCAGTTTTTATCTGAGTATATTTTCTTGTACCCCATAGCCCTCAATGGGCTTCCAAATATCACTTTGCAAATTCCACAAGAACAGTCTTAGCAAACGAATTCTGGAGGGGAAAGCTGTAACTCTGTGAGATGAATTAACAAAACACAAAGCAGTTTCTCAGAAAGCTGCTTTCCAGTTTTTTTCTGAGGATATTTCCTTTTTCACCCCAGCCTTCTATTGGTTTCCAAATATCACTTTGCAAATTCCACAAGAAAAGCCTTAGCGAACGGCTTCTGAGGGCAAAGCTATAACTCTGTGAAATGAATAAATAGAACACAAAGCAGTTTCTCAGAAAGCTTCTTTCCAATGTTTATCTGAGGATACTTCCCTTTTCACCATAGCCCTCTATGGGGTTCCAAATAACACTTTGCAAATTCCACAAGAACAGTGTTAGTGAACGGCATCTTGAGGGGAAAGCTGTAACTCTGTGAGATGAACTAACAGAACACAAAGCAGTTCTCAGCAAGTTCTTTCTAGTTTTTATCTGCAGATATTTCCTTTTTCACCATAGCCCTCCATGGTGTACGAAATATCACTTTGCAAATTCTACAAGAACAGTCCTATCGAAAGGCTTCTTGTGGGGAAATCTGTATCTCTGTGAGATGAATTCACAGATCACAAAGAAGTTTCTCAGAAACCTTCTTTTTAATTTTTATCGGAGGATATTTCCTTTGGCCCTATAGACTTCAAAGGGATCAGAAATATTAGTTCTGAGATTCCACAGAAATAAGGCCAGCAAACAGTTCCATGCAATACAGCTGTAACTCAGTGCGTGGAAGTTACACATCGCAAAGCAGTTTCTCAGAAATCTTCTTTCCAGTTTTTATCTGAGTATATTTCCTTGTTCCAAATAGCCATCAATGGACTTCCAAATATCACTTTGGAAATTCCACAAGAACAGTCTTAGCAAACGGATTCTGGAGGGGAAAGCTGTAACTCAGTGAGATGAATTAACAAAACACAAAGCAGTTTCTCACAAAGCTGCTTTCCAGTTTTTATCTGAGGATATTTCCTTTTTCACCTTAGCCCTTCATGGGCTTCCAAATATCACTTTGCAAATTCCACAAGAGCAGTCTTAGCAAAAGGCTTCTTGAGGGGAAAGCTGTAACTCTGTGAGACGAATTCACAGATCACAAAGTAGTTTCTCAGAAAGCTTCTTTCTCATTTTTATCGGAGGATATTTCCTTTGGCCCTATAGTCTTCAAAGCGATCCGAAATATCAGTTCTCAGTTTCCACAAAAATAAGGCTAGCACACAGCTCCATGAAATACAGCTATAACTCAGTGAGTGGAAGTCACATATACCAAATCAGTTTCTCTGAGAGCTTCTTTCCAGTTTTTATCTGAGGATATTTCCTTTTTCAACTATCCCTCAATGGGCTTCCAAATTTCACTTTGAAAATCCTCAGGAAGAGTCTTAGCGAACCGCTTCTTGAGGGGAAAGCTGTAACACTGTGAGATGAATTAACAGAACACAAAGCAGTTCTCAAAAGCTTCTTTCCAGTTTTTATCTGAGGATATTTCCTTTTTCAGCAAAGCCCTCCATGGGCTTTCAAATATCACTTTGTAAATTACACAAGAAGAGTCTTAGCGAAAGGTTTCTTGTGGAGAAAGCTGTAACTCTGAGAGATGAATTCACAGATCACAAAGAAGTTTCTCAGAAACTTCCTTCTCATTTTTATCGGAGGATATTTCCTTTGGCCCTATAATCTTCAAAGGGATCCGAAATAACTGTTCTCAGATTCCCCATAAATAATGCCAGGGAACAGCTCGATGAAATACAGCTGTAACTCAATGAGAGGAAGTCACACATCACAAAGCAGTTTCTCAGAAAGCTTCTTTCCAGTTTTTATCTGAGAATATTTCCTTTTTCCCCATAGCCCTCTGTGGGCTTCCAAATATCACCTTGCAAATTCCACAAGAACAATCTTAGCGAATGGCTTCAGGAGGGGAAAGCTGTAACTCTGTGAGACGAATTAGCAAAACACAAAGCAGTTTCTAACCAAGCTCCTTTCCAGTTTTTTTCTGAGGATATTTTCTTTTTTAACCCCAGCCTTCTATTGGTTTCCAAATATCACTTTGCAAATTCCACAAGAACAGTCTTAGCGAACGGCTTCTTTAGGGGAAAGCTGTAACTCTGTGAGATGAATTAAAAGAACACAAAGCAGTTTCTCAGAAAGCTTCTTTCCAGTTTTTATCTGATTATATTTCCTTTTTCAACATAGCCCTCTATGGGTTTCAAAATATCACTTTGCAAATTCCACATGAACACTGTTAGTGAACGGCTTCTTGAGGGGAAAGCTGTAACTCTGTGAGATGAATTAATAGAACACAAAACAGTTCTCAGAAAGTTCTTTCCAGTTTTTATCTGAGGATATTTCCTTTTTCACCATAGCCCTCCATGGGCTTCCATATATCACTTTGCAAATTCCACAAGAACAGTCTTATCGAAAGGCTTCTTGTGGAGAAAGCTGTTACTCTGTTAGATGAATTCACAGATCACAAAGAAGTTTCTCAGAAAACTTCTTTCTCATTTTTATCGGTAGATATTTCCTTTGGCACTATAGTCTTCAAAGGGATCCGAAATATCAGTTGTGAGTTTCCACAGAAGTAAGGCCGGCAAGCAGCTCCATGAAATACAGCTGTAACTCAGGGCGTGGAAGTTACACATCGCAAAGCAGTTTCTCAGACATCTTCTTTCCAGTTTTTATCTGAGTATATTTCCTTTTTCCCCATAGCCCTCAATGGGCTTCCAAATATCAGTTTGCAAATTCCACAAGAACATTCTTAGCAAACGGCTTCTGGAGGGGAAAGCTGTAACTCTGTGAGATGAATTAACAAAACACAAAGCAGTTTCTCACAAAGCTGCTTTCCAGTTTTTATCTGAGGATAATTTCTTTTTCACCCTAGCCCTCTATTGGCTTCCAAATATCACTTTGCAAATTCCTCAAGAGCAGTCTTACCAAAAGGCTTCTTGAGGGGAAAGCTGTAACTCAGTGAGATGAATTCACAGATCACAAAGAAGTTTCTCAGAAAGCTTCTTTCTCATTTTTATCGGAGGATATTTCCTTTGGCCCCATAGTCTTCAAAGGGATCCGAAATAGTTCTCAGATTCCACAGAAATAAGGCCAGCAAACAGCTTCACGAAATACAGATGTAACTCAATGAGTAGAAGTCACACATAACTAAGCAGTTTCGTAGAAAGCTCCTTTCCAGTTATTATCAGAGGATATATAGTTTTCCCCATAGCCCTCTATGGGCTTCCAAATATCACTTTGCAAATTCCACAAGAGTTGTCTTAGCGAACAGCTTCTTGAGGGGAATGCTGTAACTCTGTGGGATGAATTAACAGAGCACAAAGCAGTTTCTCACAAATCTTCTTTCCAGTTTTTATCTGAGGATATTTTCTTTTTCACCATAGCCCTCAATGGGCTTCGAAAGATCACCTTGCAAATTCCACAAGAACAGTCTTAGAGGAAGGCTTCTTGAGGGGAAAGCTGTCACTCTGTGAGATGAATTCACAGACCACAAAGAAGTTTCTCAGAAAGCTTCTTTCTCATTTTTATTGGAAGATATTTCCTTTGGCCCTACAGTCTTCCAAGGGATCCGAAATATCAGTTTTCAGATTCCACACAAATAAGGCTAGCAAACAGCTCCATGAATTACTGCTGTAACTCAGTGAGTGGAAGTAACACATCGCAAAGCAGTTTCTCAGAAAGCTTCTTTCCAGTTTTTCTCTGAGGATATTTCCTTTTTCCCCACAGCCCTCCATGGGCTTCCAAATATCACTTTGGGAATTCCACAAGAACAGTCTTAGCGAAATGCTTCTGGAGGGGAAAGCTGTAACTCGGTGTGATGAATTCATAGACCACAAAGCAGTTTCTCAGAAACATTCTTTCTCATTTTTAGCGGAGGATATTTCCTTTGGCCCTATAGTCTTCAAAGGGATCTGAAATAACATTTCTCAGATTCTAGACACAGAAAGCTAGCAATCAGTTCCACGAAATACAGCTGTAACTCACTGAGTGGAAGTCACACATCAGAAAGCAGTTTCTCAGAAAGCTTCTTTCCTGTTTTTATCTGAGGTTATTTAGTTTTTCACCATAGCCCTCTATGGGATTCCAAATATCACTTTGCAAATTCCACAAGAACAGTCTTAGCCAATGGCTTCTTGAGGGAAAAGCTGTAACTCTGTGAGATGAATTAACAGAACACAAAGCAGTTTCTCAGAAAGCTTCTTTCCAGATTTTATCTGAGGATATTTTCGTTTTCACCATAGCCCTGCATGTTCTTCCAAATATCACTTGCAAATTCCACAAGAACAGTCTTAGCTAACGGCTGCTTGAGGGGAAAGGTGTAACACAGTGAGATGAATTAATAGAACACAAAGCAGTTTTTCAAAGCTTCTTTCCAGTTTTTATCTGAGGATATTTTCCTTTGCATCATAGCCCTCAAAGGCCTTCCAAATATCACTTTGCAAATTCCACAAGTACAGTCTTAGCGAACGGCTTCTTGAGGGGAAAGCTGTAACTCGGTGAGATGAATCCACAGAACACAAAACAGTTTCTCAGAAAGCTTCTATTCAGTTTTTATCTGAGGATATTTTGTTTTTCATCTTAGCCCTCAATGGGCTTCCAAATATCACTTTGGAAATTCCACAAGAACAGTGTTAGCGAAAGGCTTCTTTAGGCGAAAGCTGTAACTCTGTAAGATGAATTAACAGAACACAGAGTAGGTTCTCAGAAAGCTTCTTTCCAGTTTTTATCTGAGGATATTTACTTTTTCACCGTAGCCCTCTATTGGCTTCCAAATATCACTTTTCAAATTCCACAAGAACAGTTTTAGCGAACGGCTTCTATAGGGGGAAGCTGTAACTCTGTGAGATGAATTCATGGAACACAAAGCGGTTTCTCAGAAAGCTTCTTTCCAATATTTATCTGAGGATATTTTCTTTTTCACCATAGCCATCCATGGGTTCCAAATATCACTTTGCAAATTAGACAAGAACAGTCTTACCGAACGACTTCTTGAGGGAAAAGCTGTAACTCTGTGAGATGAATTCCCAGATCACAAAAAAGTTTCTCAGAAAGCTTCTTTCTCATTTCTATCGGAGGATATTTCCTTTGGCCATAT
>NW_012109730.1:330916-336078 GCF_000951045.1 Mandrillus leucophaeus | reverse complement strand
GGAGATGAATTAACAGAACACAAAACAGTTTCTCAGAAAGCATCTTTCCAGTTTTTATCTGAGGATATTTTCTATTTCACCATAGCCTTCCATGGGCTTCCAAACATCACTTTGCAAATTCCACAGAAACAGTCTTAGCAAAAGGCTTCTTGAGGGGAAAGCTGTAACTCTGTGTGATGAATTAACGGAACACAAAGCCGTTTCTCAGAAAAGTTCCTTCCAGTTTTTATATGAGAATATTTTCTTTTTCACCATAGCCCTCTATGGACTTCCAAATATCACTTTGCAAATTCCACAAGAACAGTCTTAGCGAACGGCTTCTTGAGGGGAAAGCTGTAACTTTGTGAGATGAATTAAGAGAACACAAAACAGATTCTCACAAAGCTTCTTTTCAGTTTTATTCTGAGGATATTTTCTTTTTCACCATAGTCCTCCATAGGCTTTCAAATATCACTTTCCAAATTCCACAAGAACATTCTTAGCGAAAGGCTTCTTGAGCTGAAAGCTGTAACTCTGTGAGAGGAATTCACAGATCACAAAAAAGTTTCTCAGAAAGCTTCTTTCTCATTTTTATCGGAGGATATTTCCTGTGGCCCTATAGTATTCAAAGGGATCCGAAATACCAGTTCTCAGATCCCACAGAAATAAGGCTAGCAAGCAGCTCCATGAAATACAGCTATAATTCAGTGAGTGGAAGTCACATATCCCAAAGCAGTTTCTCAGAGAGCTTCTTTCTAGTTTTTATCTGAGGATATTTCCTTTTTCCCCAGCCCTCAATGTGCTTCCAAATTTCACTTTGAAATTCCACATGAACAGTCTTAGCGAGCGGCTTCTTGAGGGGAAAGCTGTAAACTCTGTTTGACGAATTCACAGAAAACAAAGAAGTTTCTCAGAAAGCTTCTTTCCTGTTTTTATCTGTGGATATTTCCTTTTTCACCATAGCCCACCAAGGGCTTCCAAATATCTCTTTGCAAATTCCACAAGAAGAGTCTTAGCCAAAGGCTTCTTATGGAGAAAGCTGTAACTCTGTTAGATGAATTAACAGACCAGAAAGCAGTTTCTCAGAAAGCTTCCTTCCAGTTTTTTTCTGAGGACATTTTCTTTTTCCCATTAGCCCTCTATGGGCTTCCAAATATCACTTTGCAAATTCCAACAGAACAGTCTTAAGGAAAGGCTTCTTGAGGGAAAAGCTGTAACTCTTTGAGATGATTTAACAGAACACAAAGCAGTTTCCAACAAAGCTTCTGTCCAGTTTTTATCTGAGGATATTTCCTTTTTCAGTAAAGCCCTCCATGGGCTTCCAAATATCACTTTGCAAATTCCACAAGAATAATCTTAGCAAAAGGCTTCTTGAGGGGAAAGCTGTAACTCTGTGAGATAAATTAACAGAACACAAAGCAGTTCTCAGAAAGTTCTTTCCAGTTTTTATCTGAGGATATTTCCTTTTTCACCGTAGCTCTCCATGGGCTACGAAATATCACTTTGCAAATTCCACAAGAACACTCTTATCGAAAGGCTTTTGTGGAGAATTCTGTAACTCTGTGAGATGAATTCACAGATCACAAAGAAGTTTCTCAGAAAGCGTCTTTCTCATTTTTATCGGAGGATATTTCCTTTGTCCCTATAGTCTTCAAAGGGATCCGAAATATCAGTTCTGAGATTCCACAGAAATAAGGCCAGCAAACAGCTCCATGAAATACAGCTGTAACTCAGTGAGTGGAAGTTATACATCGCAAAGCAGTTTCTCAGAATTCTTCTTTCCAGTTTTTATCTGAGTATATATCCTTTTTCCCCATAGCCCTCTATGGGCTTCCAAATATCAGTTTACAAATTCCACAAGAACAGTCTTAGCAAACGGCTTCTGGAGGGGAAAGCTGTACTCAGTGACATGAATTAACAAAACACAAAGCAGTTTCTCACAAAGCTGCTTTCCAGTTTTTATCTGAGGATATTTTCGTTTTCACCCTAGCCCTCTATTGGCTTCCAAATATCACTTTGGAAATTCCACAAGAACAGTCTTTGCGAATGGCTTCTTGAAGGGAAAGCTGTAACTCTGTGAGATGAATTTACGGAACACAAAGCAGTTTCTCAGAAAGCTTCTTTCCAGGTTTTATCGGAGGATATTTCCTTTTTCACCTTAGCCCTCCATGGGCTTCCAAATATCACTTTGCAAATTCCACAAGAGCAGTCTTAGCAAAAGGCTTCTTGAGGGGAAAGCTGAAACTCTGTGAGATGAATTCACAGATCACAAAGAAGTTTCTCAGAAAGCTTCTTTCTCATTTTTATCGGAGGATATTTCCTTTTTCCCCATAGTCTTCAAGAGGATCCGAAATAGTTCTCAGATTCCACAAAAATAAGGCTAGCAAACAGCTTCACGAAATACAGCTGTAACTCAGTGAGTAGAAGTCACACATCACAAAGCAGTTACGTAGAAAGGTCCCTTCCAGTTTTTATCAGAGGATATATACTTTTTCCTCATAGCCCCCTATGGGCTTCCAAATATCACTTTGCAAATTCCACAATAGCTGTCTTAGCGAACGGCTTCTTTAGGGGAAAGCTATAACTCTGTGAGATGAATTGACAGAGCACAAAGCAGTTTCTCACAAATCTTCTTTACAGTTTTTATCTGAGGATATTTTCTTTTTCACCATAGCCCTCCATGGGCTTCCAAATATCACTTTGCCAATTCCACAAGAACAGTCTTAGAGAAAGAGTGCTTGTGGGAAATGCTGTCACTCTGTGAGATGAGTTCACAGAACAGAAAGTAGTTTCTCAGAAAGCTTCTTTCTCTCTTCCATCGGAGGGTATTTCCTTTGGCCCTATACTCTCCAAAGGATCCGAAATATCAGTTCTCAGATTCCACAGAAATAAGGGTAGCAAACAGTTGCATGAATTACTGCTGTAACTCAGTGAGTGGAAGTCACGCCTCCCAAAGCAGTTTCTCAGAAAGCTTCTTTCCAAATATCACTTGGCAAATTCCACAAGGACAGTCTTAGTGAACGGCTTTTGAGGGGAACGCTGTAAATCTGTGAGATGAATTAAGAGACCACAAAGCAGTTTCTCAGAAAGCTTCGTTCCAGTTTTTTTTTTTTTTTGAGGATATTTCCTTTTTCCCCATAGCCCTCTATGGGCTTCTAAATATCACTTTGCAAATTCCAGAAGAACGGTCTTAGGGAAAGGCTTCCTGAGGGAAAAGCTGTAACTCTTTGAGATGAATTAACAGAACACAAAGCAGTTTCCCACAAAGCTTCTTTCCAGTTTTTATCTGAGGATATTTTCTTTTTCACCATAGCCCTCATTGGGCTTTGAAATATCACTTTGCAAATTCCACAAGAATAGTCTTAGCAAAAGACTTCTTGAAGGGAAACCTGTAACTCTGTGAGATGAATCCATAGATCACAGAGAAGTTTCCCACAAAGCTTCTTTCTCATTTTCATCAGAGGATATTTCTTTGGCCCTACAGTCTTCAAAAGGATCCGAATTATCAGATCTCAGATTCCACAGAAATACGGCTAGCAAACAGCTCCACGAAATACAGCTGTAACTCTGTGAGTGGAAGTCACATATCACAAAGGAGTTTTTCAGAAAGCTTCTTTCCAGTTTTTATCTGAGGATATTTCCTTTTTCCCCATAGCCCTCTATGGGCTTCCAAATATCAGTTTGCAAATTCCACAAGAACAGTCTTAGTGAACAGCTTCTTTAGAGGAATCCAGTAACACTTTGAGATGAACTAACAGAATACAAAGCAGTTTCTCACAAAGCTTCTTTCCAGTTTTTATCGGAGGATATTTCCCATTTCACCATAGCCCTCTATGGGCTTCCAAATATCACTTTTCATGCCACAACAACAATCTTAGCGAACGGCTTCTTGAGGGCAAAGCTGTAACTCTGTGAGATTAATTAACAGAACACAAAGCAGTTCTGAGAAAGTTCTTTCCAGTTTTTATCTGACGATATTTCCTTTTTCACCATAGCCCTCTATGGGCTTCCAAATATCACTTTGAAATTCCACAAGAACAGGCTTAGCGGACAGCTTCTTTAGAGGAAACCAGTAACCCTTTGAGATGAACTAACAGAATACAAAGCAGTTTCTCACAAAGCTTCTTTCCAGTTTTTATGGGAGGATATTTCCTATTTCACCATAGCCCTCTATGGGCTTCCAAATATCACTTTTCATGCCACAAGAACAATCATAGCGAACGGCTTCTTGAGGGGAAAGCTGTAACTCTGTGAGATTAATTAACAGAACACAAAGCAGTTTCCCACAAAGCTTCTTTCCGGTTTTTATCGGAGGATATTTTCTTTTTCACCATAGCCCTCAGTGGGCTTCCAAATATCACTTTGTAAATTCCGCAAGAACCGTCTAAGCAAAAGGCTTCTTGAGTGGAAAGCTGTAACTCTGTGAGATGAATTCACAGATCACAAAGAAGTTTCCGAGAAGGCTTCTTTCTCATTTTTATCCGAGGATATTTCCTTTGGCCCTATAGCCTTATAAGGGATCCGAAATATCAGTTCTCAGATTCCACAGAAATAAGTCTAGCAAACATCTCCATGAAATACAGCTGTAACTCAGTGAGTGTAAGTGACAAATCACAAAGCAGTTTTTTAGAAATCTTCTTTCCAGTTTTTATATGAGGATATTTCCTTTTTCACCATAGCCCTCTATGGGCTTCCAAATATCACTTTGCAAATTCCACAAGAACAGTCTTATCGAACGGCTTCTTGAGGGGAAAGCTGTACCTCTGTGAGATGAATTGAGAGAACACAAACCAGTATCTCAGAAAGCTTCTTTCCAGTTTTTATCTGAGGATAATTTCTTTTGTACCATAACCCTCTATGGGTTTCCAAATATCACTTTGCAAATTCCACAAGAACAGTCTTTGCGAACGGCTTCTTGAGGGGAAAGCTGTAACTCTGTGAGATGAATCCACAGAACACAAAGCAGTTTCTCAGAAAGCTTATTTCCAGTTTTTCTCTGAGGATATTTCCTTTTTCACTATAGTCCTCCGTGGGTTTCCAAATATCTCTTGGCTAATTCCACAAGAACAGTCTTAGCGAAAGGCTTCTTTAGGGGAAATCTGTAACTCTGTGAGACGACTTCACAGATCACAAAGAAGTTTCTCAGAAAGCTTCTTTCTCCTTTTTATCGGAGGATATTTCCT
>NW_012109730.1:327893-328644 GCF_000951045.1 Mandrillus leucophaeus | reverse complement strand
GGAGGATATTTCCCTGGCCCTATAGTCTTCAAAGGGATTCGAAATATCAGTTCTCAGATTCCACACAAATAAGGCTAGCAAACAGCTCCACGAAATACAGCTGTAACTCAGTGAGTGTAAGTGACATATCACAAAACAGTTTCTCAGAAAACTTCTTTCCAGTTTTTATCAGAGGATATTTCCTTTTTTACCATCCCCCCCATGGGCTTCCAAATATCACTTTGCAAATTCCACAAGAGGAGTCCTAGCGAACGGCTTCTTTAGGGGAATGCTGTAACTCTGTGAGATGAATTAACTGAACACAAAGCAGTTCTCAGAAATCTTCTTTCCAGTTTTTATCTGAGGATATTTCCTTTTTCACCATAGACGTCCATATAATCCAGAATGTCCCCTGGTAGCTTTTTCTCCAAAATGGATTCCCCAATCCTCTTTGGGGAGAAAAGTGTAACTCTGTGTGTGGAATGCACACGTCACAAAGCAGCTCTGTGGAAATCTTTTATCCAGTATCTATGTGAACATATTTCAATTTTCACCATAAGCCTCCAGGCGCTCCCGAGTATCCCTGAGCTGACAAATCTAAAACAGTGT
This sequence comes from Mandrillus leucophaeus, assembly GCF_000951045.1. NCBI lineage: Eukaryota > Metazoa > Chordata > Mammalia > Primates > Cercopithecidae > Mandrillus > Mandrillus leucophaeus. The sequence goes on along the minus strand of NW_012109730.1, from coordinate 328,056 downwards.
TAGAATGTTTCTAAGTGAAAACAGAAGCTTAACTGTGCCAGTGGACTTCAAGAGAACTAGAGCAGTGTCACAGAATGTTTCCTTCTGGTTTTTATTGGAGGGTGTTTCTTTTTCAGCATATTCTTAAGAGCGTTCCCAAATGTCCTTTCTCAGGTTCCACAGA
>NW_012109730.1:326775-327196 GCF_000951045.1 Mandrillus leucophaeus | reverse complement strand
ATCTGAGGATATTGTCTTTTTCACCATAGCCCTCCATGGGCTTCATAATATCACTTTGGAAATTCTACAAGAACAGTCTTAGCAAAATGCTTCTTCATAGGAAAGCTGTTACTCTGAGAGATGAATTAACAGATTACAAAGAAGTTTCCCAGAAAGCTTCTTTCTCATTTTTATCGGAGGATATTTCCTTTGGCCGTATAGTCTTCAAAGGCATCTGGAATATCAGTTCTGAGATTCCACATATATAATGCCAGCAAACAACTCCATGAAATACAGCTGTAACTCAGTGAGTGGAAGTAACACAACACAAAGCAGTTTCTCAGAAAACTTCTTTCTCATTTTTATCCGAGGATATTTCTTTTGGCCCTATAGTCTTCAAAGCAATACAAAATAGTTCTCAGATTCCAGAGAAATAAGGCTA
>NW_012109730.1:296406-325597 GCF_000951045.1 Mandrillus leucophaeus | reverse complement strand
CAAAGAATGATTTAACTCTATGAGATGAATACACACATCACAAAGCAGTTGCAGGGAAATCTTCTCTCCAGATTTCATAGGCAGAGTTATTCTTTTGCACCACAAGGCATCGAGCACCACTTAATATCCCTTCACAGATCTCTCAAAGACAGAGTTTCCAAACTGGGCAACGTACAGTAAACTTTAACTCTCTGAAATGAGTGCCACTTCAGAGAGCAGTTTCCTGGAATGCTTCTTTCCGGGTTTTATTTCAGGATATTTCACTATTCACCATAGTCTTCAGTGCGCTGCAAAATATCACGTTTTCAGTTTTACAGGCACAGTGTTCAAACACTGTCTTATGAGAAAAGAGGTATAATTCCCTAAGTTGAATGCACACATCACAAAGCAGTTTCTCAGAAAGCTTCTCTCCTGTTTTTATCTGAAGATACCTTTTTTTTCACTGTAGGCCTAAATGTGCTCCCGAATGTCCCTTCGCGAATCCATCCATGACGCAGTTTCAAAAGTACGTAATAGAAAGAAAGTTTTATCTATGTGAGATGAATAGATATATCTGTCCCAAAGCAGTTTCACAGAAATCTTCTTTCCAGTTTTTGTCTGAGAATATTTCCTTTTTCACCATAGCCGTCCTTATACTCCCAAATGTCCCCTGGTAGCTTTTTCTCCAAACGGGATTCCCCAATCCTCTATGAGAAGAAAAGTGTAACTCTGTGAGTGGAATGCACACGTCAAAACGCAGCTCCTCGGAAATCTTCTCTCCCATATTTATCTGAAGATATTTCTGTCTTCACCGTAAGCCTCAACATGCTGCGGAGTATCCCTTAGCTGACTAAACTAAAACAGTGTTAGAATGCTGCTCAATGAAAAGAGAAGCTTACCTGTGCCAGTGGACTTCTCGTGACCTAGAACAGTTTCACAGGAAGTTTCCTTCTGGTGTTTATCGGAGTGTATTTCTTTTTCAGCATATTCTCAAGAGTGTTTCCAAATGTCTTTTTTCAGGTTCCACAGAAGCAGTGATTTCAAACTGATCAATCCAAAGAATGATTTACCTCTATGAGATGAATACACACATCACAAAGCACTTGCTCCGAATGCTTCTCTCCACTTTTAATCAGAAGAAGTTTCCTTTCTCTCCACAAGCCTCTGGGTGCCACTTAATATCCCTTCACAGATTCCTCAAAGACAGAGTTTCCAAATTGGGCAATGTAGTCTAAGCTTTAACTCTCTGAAATGAATGCACACGTCAGATAGCAGTTTCTTGGAACGCTTCTTTCTGGGTTTTGTTTCAGTATAATTCACTGTTCGCCATAGTCTTCAATGTGCTGCAAAATATCACTTTTTCACTATTGCAGGAACAGTGTTCACACACTGCCTTATGAGGAAAGAGGTAAAACTCCATTAGAGGAATACACACATCACAAAGCGGTTTCTCAGAAAGCTTCTATACAGTTTTCATTGGAAGACGTTTCCTTTCCCACCACAAGTCCCTGGGTGCCACTTAATATCCCTTCACAGATTCCTCAAAGACAAAGTTTCCAAACTGGGCAACGTAGTGTAAGCTTTAACTCTGCAATGAATGCACACTTCAGACCACAGTTTCTTGGAACGCTTCTTTCTGAGTTTTATTTCAGAATATTTCACTTTTCCCCATAGTCTTCAGTGCATTGCGAAATATCACTTTTTAAGTTTTACAGGAACAGTGTTCAAACACTGCATTTCGAGAAAAGACTTATAACTGCCTGTGTGGAATGCACACATCACAAAGCAGTTTCTCAGAAAACTACTCTCCAGTTTTTATCTGAAGATATTTCCTAGTTCCCCACACTTCTGAATGTGCTCCCGAATCTCCCTCCACGAATCCGTCCACGATGCCATTTCAAAACTGCATAATAGAAAGAAAGTTTTATCTATGTGAGATGAATACACATATGTATCACAAAGCAGTTTCACAGCAAGCTTCCTTACAGTTTTTGTCTGAGGATATTTCCTTTTTCACCATAGCCATCCATATAGTCCCGAATGTCCCCTGGTAGCTTTCTCTCCAAACGGGATTCCCGAATCCTCTATGAGAAGAAAAGTATAACTCTGTGAGTGGAATGCACCCGTCACAAAGCAGCTCCTCAGAAATCTTCTCTCCAGTATCTATCTGAAGATAATTGTGTTTTCACCATAAGCCTCAAAGCACTCCCAAGTATCCCTTAGCTGAATAACCTAAAACAGTGTTAGAATTCCGCTTAATGAATACAGAAGCTTAACTGTGCGAGTGGACTTCACGTGACCTAGAGTAGTTTCAGAAAAATTTTCCTTCTGGTTTTTATTGAAGGTTATTTGTTTTTCAGCATATCCTTTAAAGCATTTCCAAATGTCCTTTCTGGTTCCACAGAAACAGTGATTTCAAACTGCTCAATCCAAACAATGATCTAACTCTATGAGATGAATACTCACATCAGAAAGCAGTTGCTCTGAAGGCTTCTCTTCAGTTTTAATCGGAAGAGGTTTCCTTTCTCACCACAAGACTCCGGGCGCCACTTAATATCCCTTCCCAGATTACTCAAAGACAGTGTTTCCAAACTGGGTCACGTAGTGTAAGCTTTAGCTCTCTGAAATGAATGCACACATCAGAAAGCAGTTTCTTGGAATGCTTCTTTCTGGGTTTTATTTCAGGATATTTCACTTTTCATGATATTTTACAAAGCACTGCAACATAACACTCTTTCAGTTTTACAGGAACAGTGTTCAAACACTGCCTTATGAGAAAACAGGTATATCTCCCTGAGTGGAATGCACACAAAACCAAGGAGTTTCTCAGAAAGCTTCTCTCTAGTTTTAATCTGAAGATATCTCTTTTTTCACCGTAGGCCTGAATGTGCTCCCAAATGTCCCTTCGCGAATCCGTCCATGACGCAGTTTCAAAACTATGTAATAGAAAGAAAGTTTTATCTCTGTGAGATGAATAGACATATCTATCACAAAGCCGTTTCACAGAAAACTTCTTTTCAATTTTTGTCCAAGGATATTTCCTTTTTCACCGTGGCCATCCATATACTCCTGAATGTCCCCTGGTAGCTTTTTCTGAAGAATATTTTTCTTTTCACCATAAGTCTCAAAGCGCTGCCATATATCCCTTAGCTGATTAAGCTAAAACAGTGTTAGAATACTGCTCAATGAAAACAGAAGTTTAACTGTGTGGGTGAACTTCACGTGACCTAGAACAGATTCACAGAAAGTTTCCTTCTGGTTTATCAGAGGGTATTTCTTTTTCAGCATATTCTTAAGAGCGTTCCCAAATGTCCTTTCTCAGATTCCACAGAAACAGTGATTTCAAACTGCTCAATCCACAGAATGATTTACCTCTATGAAATGAATACACACATCCCAAAGCAGTTGACTCGAAAACTTCTCTCCAGTTTTCAACGGAAGACGTCTCCTTTCTCAACAGAAGCTTCCAGGTACCACTTAATATCCCTTCACAGGTTTCTGAAAGACAGAGTTTCCCAACAGGGCAATGTAGTGTGAGTTTAACTCTCTGAAGTGAATGCAGACGTCACAGAGCAGTTTCTTGCAATGCTTCTTTCTGGGTTTTATTTCAGGATATTTCACTTTTCACCATAGTCTTCAATGCGCTGCAAAATATCACTTTCTCAGTTTTACAGGAACCGTATTTAAACACTGACTTATGAGAAAAGAAGTATAACTCCCTGAGTGGAATGCACACATCACAAGGCAGTTTCTCAGAATGCTTCTCCCCAGTTTTTAGATGAAGGTATTTCCTATTTCCCCACAGGCCTGAATGTGCTCCCGAATGTCCCTTCCCGAATCCGTTCATGACGCAGTTTCAAAACTGCGAAATATAAAGACAATTTTATCTATGGGAGATGACTAGACATATCTATCCCAAAGCAGTTTCACAGAAAGCTTTTTTCCAGCTTTTGTCTGAGGACATTTCGTTTCTCTGCACAGCCGTCCATATGCTCCCGAATGTCCCCTGGTAGCTTTTTCTCCGAACAGGATTCCGCAATCCTCTATGAGAAGAGAAGTATAACTCTGTGAGGGGAATTCATGTGTCACAAAGGGGCTCCTCGGAAAGCTTCTCTTCAGTATCTATCTGAAGATATTTCCGTTTTCACCATAACTCTCAAAGCGCTCCCAAGTATCCCTTAGCTGACTAACCTAAAAGAGTGTTAGAATGCTGCTCAATGAAAACAGAAGCTTAACTGTGCCAGTGGACTTCACGTGACCTAGAGCAGTTTCACAGAAAGTTTCCTTCTGGTTTTTATCGGAGGATATTTCTTTTTCAGCATATTCTTAAGAGCGTTCCCAAATGTCCTTTCTTAGGTTCCACAGTAAAAGTGATTTCAAACTGCTCAATCCAAAGAATGACTAAACTCTATGAGCTGAATACACACATCTTAAAGGAGTTGCTCCGAAAGCTTCTCTCCAGTTTTCATAGGAAGACGTTTCCTTTCTCACCACAACACTCCATGCACCACTTAATATCCCTTCACAGATTCCTCAAAGACAGAGTTTCCAAACTGGGCAACATAGTGTAAGCTTTAACTCTCTGAAATGAATTAACACGTCACAGAGCTGTTTCTTGGAATGCTGCTTTCTGGGTTTTATATCAGGATAATTCACTTTGTGCCATAGTCTCCAATGCACTGCAAAATATCACTTTTTCAGTATTACAGGAACAGTGTTCAAACACTGCCTTTGAGAAAAGAGGTATAACTCCTTGAATGGAATGCACACATCACAAAGCAGTTTCTCAGAAAGCTCCTCTCCCACTTTTTATCTGAAGATATCTCCTTTATCACCGTAGGCCTGAATGTGCTCCCGAATGTCCCTTTACGAATCTGTCCATTACGCAGATTCAAAACTGCATATTAAAAAGAAAGTTTTATCTATGTAAGATGAGTAGACATATCTATCACAAAGCAGTTTCACAGAAAGCTTCTTTCCAGTTTTTGTCTGAGGATATTTCCTTTTCCACCATAGCTGTCCATATACTCCTGAATGTCCCCTGGTAGCGTTTACTCCAAACGCGATTCCCCAGTGCTCTCTGGGAAGAAAGGTATAACTCTGTGAGGGAAATGCACAAGTCTCAAAGCAGCTCTTCAGAAACATTCTCTCCAGTTTTTATCTGAAGATATTTCCTTTTTCACCATAAGCTTCAAAGCGGTCCCGAATATCACTTCGCAGACAAAACAAAAACAGTGTTAGAATACTGCTCAATGAAAACAGAAGCTTACCTGTGCAAGTGGAATTCACGTGACCTAGAGCAGTTTCACAGAACGTTTCCTTCAGGTTTTTATTGGAGGGTATTTCTTTTTCAGTATATTCTAAAGAGGGTTCCCAGATGTCCTTTCTCAGGTTCCACAGAAACAGTGATTTCAGATTGCTCAATACATAAAATGATTTAACTCTATGAGATGAATACAAACATCACAAAACAGTTGCTCCGAAAGCTTGTCTCCAGTTTTCTTCAGAAGACGTTTCCTTTCTAACCACAAGACTCCAGGTGCCACTTAATTTCCCTTCACAGATTCCTCAAACACAGAGTTTCCAAACTGGGCAATGTAGTGTAAGCTTTAACTCTCTGAAATGAATGCACACGTCAGAGAGCAGTTTCTTGGAACCCTTCTTTCTGGGCTTTATTTCAGGATATTTCACTTTTCTCGATATTTTACAAAGCGCTGCAAAATAACGCTCTTTCAGTTTTACAGGAACAGTGTTCAAACACTGCCTTAGGAGAAAAACGGTATAACACCCTGAGTGGAATGCACACGTCACAAAGTAGTTTCTCAGAAAGCTTCTCTCCAGTTTTTATCTGAAGATATTGCCTATTAACCCTAGACTGGAATGTGCTCCCGAATGTCCTTTCGTGTATCCGTCCATGACGCAGTTTCAAAATTGTGTAATAGAAAGAAAGTTTTATCTATGTGAGATGAATAGACATATCTATCACAAATCAGTTTCACAGAAAGCTTCTTTCCAGTTTTTGTCTGAGGATATTTCCTTTTTCAACATAGCCGCCCATAAACTCTTGAATGTCCCTTGTTACCTTTTTCTCCAAATGGGATTCTGCAATCCTCTATGAGAAGAAAAGTATAACTCTGTGAGTGGAATGCACACGTCACAGAAGAGTTCCTCGGAAATCTTCTCTCCAGTATCTACCTGAAGATATTTCCGTTTTCAGCAAAGCCTTTAAGTGCTCCCGAGTATCTTGTAGCTGACTAACCTAAAATAGTGTTAGAATACTACTCAATGAAAACAGAAGCTTAACTGTGCGAGTGGACTACACGTGATGTAAAGCATATTCACAGAAAGATTCCTTCTGGTTTTTTTTGGAGGGTATTCTTTTTCAGCATATTATTAAGAGCATTCCCAAATGTCCTTTCTCAGATTCCACAGAAACAGCGATTTCAAACTGCTCAATCCAAAGAATGAATTAACTCTATGGGATGAAGACGCACATCACAAAGCAGTTGCTCTGAAAGCTTCCCTCCAGTTTTCATTGGAAGACGTTTCCTTTCTCACCACAAGCCTCTGGGCACCACTTAATATCCCTTCAAAGATTCCTCAAACACAGAGTTTCCAAACTGGGCAACGTAGTTTAAGATTTAACTCTCTGAAATGAATGCACACGTCAGAGAGCAATTTCTTGGAATGCTTCTCTCTGGGTTTTATTTCAGGATATATAACTTTTCTCCAGAGTCTAGAAAACGCTGCAAAATAACTCTTTTTCAGTTTTACAGGAACAGTGTTCAAACACTGCCTTATGAGAAAAGATGTATAACTCCCTGAGTGGAATGCACATATCACAAAGTATTTTCTCAGAAAGTTTCTCTCCACTTTTTATCTGAAGGTATCTTCCTTTTCACCATAGGCCTGAATGCACTCCCGAATGTCCCTTCATGAATCCGTCCATGACACAGTTTCAAAACTGCTTAATAGAAAGAAAGTTTTATCTATGTGAGATGAATAGACATATCTATCCCAAAGCAGTTTCACAGAAAGTTTCTTTCCAGTTTTTGTCTGAGGATATTTCCTTTTTCACCATAGCTGACCATATATTCCCGAATGTCCCCTGGTAGCTTTTCTCCAAATGGGATTCCCCAATCCTCTACAAGAAGAAAAGTAAAATTCTGTGAGTGCAATGAACACGTCACAAAGCTGCTACTCGGAAATCTTCTCTGCAGTATCTATCTGAAGTTATTTCCGTTTTCACTGTAAGCCTCAAAGCGCTCCCAAGTATCCCTTAGCTGACTAACCTGAAACAGTGTTAGAATACTGCTCAATGAAAACAGAAGCTTAACTGCTCGTGTGGAATTCACGTGACCTAGATCAGTTTCACAGGAAGCTTCCTTCTGGTTTTTATAGAAGGGTATTTCTTTTTCAGCATATTCTAAAGAGGGTTCCCAGATGTCCTTTCTCAGGTTCCACAGAAACAGTGATTTCAAACTTCTCTATCCAAAGAATGATTTAACACTATGAGATGAATACACACAACACAAAGCAGATGCTCAGAAAACTTCTCTCCAGTTTTCATCTGAAGACGTGTCCTATCTCACCACAAGCCTCCAGGTGCCAGTTAATACACCTGCACAGATTTCTACAAGACAGAGTTTCCAAACTGGGCAATGTGGTATAAGCTTTAACTCTCTGAAATGATTGCACACGTCAGAAAGCAGTTTCTTGCAACTCTTCTTTCTGGGTTTTATTTCCGGATATTTCACTTTTCACCATAGTCTTCAAAGTGCTGCAAAATATCACTTTTTCAGTTTTACAGGAACAATGTTCAAAGATTGCCTTATGAGAAAAGAGGTATAATTCCCTAAGTTGAATGCACACATCACAAAGCAGTTTCTCAGAAAGCTTCTCCCCACTTCTTATCTGAAGATATTTCCTATTTCCCCACAGGCCTGATGTGCTCCCGAATGTCCCTTCGTGAAACCGTCCATGACACTGTTTCAAAACTGCGTAATAGAAAGACAGTTTTATGTATTTTAGATGAATAGACATATCTATTGCAAAGCTGTTTCAAAAAAAAGCTTCTTTCCAGTTTTCTTCTGAGGATATTTTCTTTTTCAACATAGCCATCTGTACACTCTGGAATGTCCCCTGGTAGCTTTTTCTACAAACGGGATTCCCAAATCTTCTATAGAAGAAATGTATAACTCTGTGAGTGGAATGCACACGTCACAAAGCAGCTTCTCGGAAATCTCTCCAGTTTTTATCTGAAGATATTTCCTTTTTCACCATAAGCCTCAAAGCGATCCCGAATATCACTTCGCAGACTAAACAAAACAGTGTTAGAATACTGCTTAATGAAAACAGAAGCTTAACTGTGTGAGTAGAATTCACGTGACCTAGAGCAGTTTCACAAAGTGTTTCCTTCTGGTTTTTATTGGAGGGTATTTCTTTTTCAGCATATTCTTAAGAGCGTTCCCAAATATACTTTCTCAGGTTCCACAGAAACAGTGATGTCAAACTGCTCAATTCAAAGAATGATTTATCTCTATTAGATGAATACACACACCACAAAGCAGTTGCTCCGAAAGCTTCTGTCTAGGTTTCATCAGAAAACATTTCCTTTCTCACCACAAGCCTCCGACACCACTTAATATCCCTTCACAGATTCCTAAAAGGCAGAGTTTCCAAACTGGGTAATGTAGTGTAAGCTTTAACCCTCTAAAACGAACGTACACATCAGACAGCAGTTTCTAGGAATGCTGCTTTCTGAGTTTTATTTCTAGATATTTCACTTTTTGCTATAGTATTCAATGTGCTGCAAAATATCACTTTTTCAGTTTTACAGGAACAGAGTTCAAGCACTGCCTTATGAGAAAAGAGGTAAAACTGCCTGAGTGGAATACACACATCACAAAGCCGTTTCTCAGAAACGTTCTCTCCAGTTTTTATGTGAAGATATCTCCTTTTTCCCCACAGGCTTGAATGTGCTCCTGAAAGACCCTTTGTGAATAAACCCATGATGTAGTTTCAAAACTGTGTAATAGAAAGAAAGTTTTATCTATGTGAGATCCCTAGACATATCTATCACAAAGCAGTTTTACAGAAGGTTTCTTTCAGGTTTTCATCTGAGGATATTTCCTTTTTCACCATTGCCGTCCATATACTCCCGAATATCCCCTGGTAGCTTTCTCTCCAAACGGGATTCAACAATCCTCTGTGAGAAGAAAAGTATATCTCTGTGAGTGGAATGCACACGTCACAAAGCAGCTCCTTGGAAATCTTCTCTCCAATATCTATCTGAAGATATTTCCGTTTTCACTGAAGCCTCAAAGTGGTCCCGAGTATCCCTTAGCTGACTAACCTAAAACAGTGTTAGAATACTGCCCAACGAAAACAGAATCTTTACTGTGAGAGTGGACTTCACGTGACCTAGAGCAGTTTCACAGAAAGTTTCCTTCTGGTTTTTATTGGAGGGTATTTCTTTTTCAGCATGTTCTTAAGAGCATTCCCAAATGTCCTTTCTCAGGTTCCACAGAATCAGTGATTTCAAACTGCTCAATCTAAAGAATGATTTAACTCTATGAGATGAAAACACACGTCTCAAATCAGTTGAAACGAAATCTTCTCTCCAGTTTTCATCGGAAGACGTTTCCTTTCTCACCACAAGCCTCCAGGAGACACTTAATATCCCTTCACAGATTTTTCAAATGGAGAGTTTCCAAATTGGGCAACGTAGTGTAAGCTTTAACTCTCTGAAATGAATGCACACGTCAGAGAGCAGTTTCTTCGAACACTTCTTTCTGGGTTTTATTTAGAATAATTCACTTTTTGCCATAGTATTCCTTGTGCTGCAAAATATTACTTTTTCAGTTTCACAGGAACAGTGTTCAAACACTGCCTTGTGAGAAAAGAGGTATAACTCCCTGAGTGGAATGCATACATCACAAAGCAGTTTCTCAGAAAGCTTCTCTCCAGATTTTATCTGAAGATATCGCCTTTTTCACTGAATGCTGGAATGCGCTCCCGAATGTCCCTTCGCGAGTCCATCCATGATTCTGTTTCAAAACTGCGTAATTTAAAGAAAGTTTTATCTATGTGAGATGAATAGACCTATCTATCACAAAGCAGGTTCACAGAAAGCTTCTTTCCAGTTTTTGTCTGAGGATATTTCCTTTTTCACCATAGCTGTCCATATACTTCCGAGTGTCCCCGGTAGCTTTTTCTCCAAACAGGATTCCCCAATCCTCTATGAGAAGAAAAGTATAATTCTATGAGTTGAATGCACTTGTCAGAGAGCATCTCCTCGAAAATCTTCTCTCCTTTATCTATCTGATGATATTTCCATTTTCACCATAAGCCTCAAAGTGCTCCCGAGTGTCCCTTAGCTGACTAAGCAAAAAGAGTGTTAGAATACTGCTCAATTCAAACAGGAGATTCAATGTGCAAGTGGAAGTCACGTGATCTAGAGCAGTTTCACAGAAAGTTTCCTTCTGTTTTTTATCAGAGGGTACTTTTTTTCAGCATATTCCTAAGAACATTACCAAATGTCCTTTGTCAGGTTGCACAGGAACAGTGATTTCAAACCGTTCAATCTAAAGAATGATTTATCTCTATTAGATGAATACACACACCACAAAGTAGTTGCTCCAAAAGCTTCTGTCCAGGTTTCATTGGAAGACGTATCTTTTCTCACCACAAGCCTCTGGGCGCCACTTAATATCCCCTCACAGATTCCTCAAAGAGAGTTTCCAAACTGGGCAATGTAGTGTAAGCTTTAACTCTCTGAAATGAATCCCACGTCAGAGAGCAGTTTCTTGGAATGCTTCTTTTTGGGTTTTATTTCAGGATATTTCACTATTTGCTATAGTCTTCAATGCACAGCAAAATATCACTTTTTCAGTTTTACAGGAACAGTGTTCAAACAATGCCTTATGAGAAAAGAGGTATAACTCCCTGAGTGCAATGCGCATATCACAAAGCAGTTTCTCAGAAAGCTTCTCTCCAGTTTTTATCTGATGATCTTTCCTATTGGACTTCACGTTACCTAGAGCAGTTTCAGAGAAAGTTTTCTTCTGGGTTTTACCGGAGGGTATTCCTTTTCAGCATATTCTTAAGAGCATTCTCAAATGTTCTTTCTCATGTACCCCAGAAACTGTGATTTCAAACTGTTCAATCCAAAGAATGATTTAACTCTATGAGGTGAATACACACATCACAAAGCAGTTGCTCCGAAATCTTCTCTCCAGTTTTCATCGGAAGGCATTTCCTTTCTCACCACAAGCCCCCAGGAGACACTTAATATCCCTTCACAGATTCTTCAAACAGAGAGTTTCCAAACTGGGCAACGTAGTGTAAGCTTTAACACTCTGAAATCAATGCACACGTTAGAGAGCAGTTTCTTCGAACACTTCTTTCTGGGTTTTATTTAAGATAATTCACTTTGCACCATAGTCTTCAATGTGCTGTGAAATATTACTTTTTCAGTTTCCCAGGAACAGTGTTCAAACACTGCCTTGTGAGAAAAGAAGTGTAACTCCCTGAGTGGAATGCACACATCACAAAGAGTTTCTCAGAAAGCTTCTCTCCAGATTTTATCTGAAGATATATCCTTTTTCACCAAATACCATAATGTGCTCCCGAATGTTCCTTCATGAATCAGTCCATGATGCAGTTTCAAAACTGCATAATTCAAAGGAATTTTTATCTATGTGAGATGAATAGACATATCTATCACAAAGCAGTTTCACAGAAAGCTTCTTTCCAGTTTTTGTCTGAGGATATTTGCTTTTTCACCATAGCTGTCCATATACTTCCGAATGTCCCTGGTGTTTTTTCTCCAAACAGGTTTCCCCAATTCTCTATGAGAATAAAAGTAATATTCTGTGAGTTGAATGCACACATCAGAGAGCATCTCCTCGAAAATCTTCTCTCCTGTATCTATCTGATGATATTTCCGTTTTCACCATAAGCCTCAAAGTGCTCCCAAGTATCCCTTAGCTGACTAACCTAAAACAGTGTTAGAATACTGCTCAATGAAAACAGAAGGTTAACTGTGAGAATGCAATTCACGTGACCTAGAGCAGTTACACAGAACGTTTCCTTCTGGTTTTTAATTGGAGGGTATTTCTTTTTCAGCATATTCCTAAGAGCGTTCCCAAATGTCCTTTCTCAGGTTCCACAGAAACAGTGATTTCAAACCACACAATCTAAAGAATGATTTATCTCTATTAGATGACTACATACACCACAAAGCAGTTGCTCCAAAAGCTTCTGTCCAGGTTTCATCGGAAGACGGATCTTTTCTCACCACAAGCCTCTGGGCGCCCCTTAATATCCCCTCACAGATTCCTCAAAGACAGAGTTTCCAAACTGGGCAACGTAGTGGAAGCTTTAACTCTCTGAAATGAATGCACACGTCAGAGAGCAGTTTCTTGGAACCCTTCTTTCTGGGTTTTATTTCAGGATATTTCACTTTTCTCGATATTTTACAAAGCACTGCAAAATAACGCTCTTTCAGTTTTACAGTCACCATGTACAAACACTGTCTTATGAGAAAAGAAGTGTAACTCCCTGAGTGGAATGCACACATCACAAAGCAGTTTCTTGGAAAGCTTCTCTCCAGTTTTTATCTGAACACATTTCATACTTCCCCACAGGCCTGAATGTGCTCTCGAATCTCCCTTCGCGAATCTGCTCATTACACAGTTTTAAAACTGCATAATAGAAAGTTTTATCTATGTGACATGATTAGACATATCTATCCCAAAGCAGGTTCACAGAAAGCTTCTTTCCAGTTTTTGTCTGAGGATATTTCCTTTTTCTCCATAGCCATCCATATACTCCCGAATGTTCCCTGGTAGCTTTTCCTCCAAACGGGATTCCCCAATCCTCTATGGAAGAAAAGTATAACTCTGTGAGTGGAATTCTCACGTCACATAGCAACTCCTCAGAAATCTTGTCTCTGGTATCCATCTGAAGATATTTCCGTTTTCACCATAACTCTCAAAGTGCTGTCGAGTATCTCTTAGCTGACTAACCAAAAACAGTGTTAGAATACTGCTCAATGAAAACAGAAGATTAACTGTGTGATTGGACTTCACGTTACCTAGAGCAGTTTTAGAGAAAGTTTCCTTCTGGGTTTTACCGGAGGGTATTCCTTTTTCAGCATATTCTTAAGAGCGTTCCCAAATGTCCTTTCTCAGATTCCACAGAAAGTGTGATTTCAAACTACTCAATCCAAAGAATGATTGAACTCTATGAGACAAATACACACATCACAAAGCAGTTGCTCTGAAAGCTTCTCTCCAGTTTTAATCGGAAGACGTTTCCTTTCTCACCACAAGCCTCCGGGCCCCACTTAATATCCCTTCACAGATTCCTCAGAGTTTCCAAACTGGGCAACGAAGTTTAAGCTTTAACTCTCTGAAATGAATGCCATGCCAGAGAGAAGTTTCTTGGAAAGCTTCCTTCTGGGTTTCATTTCAGGATATTTCACTTTTCGCCATAGTCTTCAAGGCACTGCAAAATATCACTTTTTCAGTTTTACAGGCACAGTGTTCAAACATACCCATATGAGAAAAGAGGTATAACTCCCTGAGTGGAATGCACACATCACAAAGCAGTATCTCGGAAAGCTTCGCTCCAGTTTTTATCTGAAGATATGTCCTATAACCCCACAGGCCTGAATGTGCTCTCAAATTTTCCTTCTCGAATCCATCCATGATGCAGTTTCAAAACTGCATAATTGAAAGAAAGTTTTATCTCTGTGAGATAAATAGACACATCTATCCTAAAGCAGGTTCACAGAAAGCTTCTTTCCAGTTTTTCTTTGAGGATATTTCCTTTTTCACCACAGCCGTGCATATACTCCCGAATGTCCCCTGGCACCTTTTTCTCCAAACAAGTTTGCCCAACCCTCAATGAGAAGAAAAGTAAAACTCTGTGAGTGGAATGCACATGCCACAAAGCAGCTCCTTGGAAATCTTCTCTCCAGTATCTATCTGAAGATATTTCTGTTTTCACCATAAGCCTCAAAGAGCTCTCGAGTATCCCTTAGCTGACTAACCTAAAACAGTGTTAGAATACTGCACAATGAAAACAGAAGCTTAACTGTGTGAGGGGACTTCCCCTGACCTAGAGTAGTTTCACAGAATGTTTTATTCTGTTTTTATCAGAGGATATTTGTTTTTCAGCATATTATTAAGAGCATTTCCAAATGTCCTTTCTCAGGTTCCACAGAAACAGTGATTTCAAACTGCTCAATCCAAAGAATGATTAAACTCTACGAGAGGAATATACACATCACAAAACATTTGCTCTGAAAGCTTCTCTCCAGTTTTCATCGGAAGACGTTTTCTTTCTCACAAGAAGCCTTGGGGCACCACTTAATATCCCTTCACAGATTCCTCAAACACAGAGTTTCCAAACTGGACAACGTAGTGGAAGCTTTAACACTCTGAAATGAATGCACACGTCAGAGAGAAGTTTATTGCAACGTTTCTTTCTGGGTTTTATTTCAGGATATCTCACTTTTTGCCATAGTCTTCAAAGTGGTGCAAAATATCACTTTTTCAGTTTTACAGCACAGTGTTCAAACACTGCCTTATGAGAAAAGAGGTATAACTCCCTGAGTGGAATGCACACATCACAAAGCAGTATCTCAGAAAGCTTCTCTCCAGTTTTTATCTGATGATATTTCCTACTTCCCCAGAGGCCTGAATGTGCTCCCGAATGTCCCTTCACGAAACCATCCATCACGCTGATTCAAAACTGCGTAATTGAAAGAAAGTTTTATCTATGTGAGATGAATAGACATATCTATCACAAAGCAGTTTCACAGAAAGCTTCTTTCCAGTTTTGGTCTGAGGATATTTCCCTTTCTACCATAGCTGTCTGTATACTCCCAAATGTCCCCTGGTAGCTTTTTCTCCAAACGGGATTCCAAAATCCTCTTTGAGAATAAAAGGATAGCTCTTGAGTGGAATGCACAGGTCTCAAAGCAGCACCTCAGAAATCTCTCCATTATCTGTCTGAAGTTATTTCTGCTTTCACCATAAGCCTCAATGTGCTCCTGATAATCCCTCAGCTGACTAACCTATAACAGTGTTAGAATACTTCTCAATGAAAACAGAAGCTTAACTGTGCGAGTGGAATTCAGGTGACCTAGGGTAGCTTCACAGAAAGATTTTTTCTGGTTTTTATCAGAGGGTATGTCTTTTTCAGCATATTCTTATGAGGGTACCAAATGTCATTTCTCAGGTTCCACAGAAACAGTGATTTCAAACTGCTCAATCCAAAGAATGATTTAACTCTATGAGATGAATACACACATCACAAAGCAGTTGCTCCAAATGCTTCTGTCCAGTTTTCATTGGAAGACGTTTCCTTTCTCACCACAAGCCTGCGGGCACCACAGAATATCCTTTCACAGATTCCCAAAAGACAGAGTTTCCAAAGTGGGCAACGTATTGTAAGCTTTAACTCTCTGAAATGAATGCGCACGTTAGAGAACAGTTTCTTGGAATGTTTCTTTCTGGGTTTTATTTCAGTATATTTCAGTTTTCACCATAGTCTTCAATGTGCTGTAAAATATGACTTTTTCAGTTTTACAGGAACAGTATTCAAACACTGCCTTATGAGAAAAGGGGCATAACTCCCTCAGTGGAATGCACACATCACAAAACAGTTTCTCAGAAAGCTTCTCCCCAATTTTTAGCTGAACATATTTCCTGTTTCCCCACAAGGCTGAATGTTCTCCTGAGTATTCTTTCGTGAATTCGTCCATGACGCAGTTTGAAAACAGCATAATAGAAAGACAGTTTTATCTATGTGAGATGATTAGACATATCTAACACAAAGGAGTTTCGGAGGAAGCTTGTTTCCAGATTTTGTCTGAGGATATTTGCTTTTTCAACACAGCAGTCCATATACTCCTGAATGTCCCCTCGTAGCTTTTTCTTCAAATGGGATTCCCCAATACTCTCTCGGAAGAAAGGTATAACTCTGTGAGGGGAGTGCACACATCACAAAGCAGCTCCTCAGAAATCTTCTCTCCAGTTTTTATCTGAAGATATTTCCTTTTTCACTGTAGGCCTCAAAGAGCTCCCAAATATCACTCGCAGACTCAACTAAAACAGTGTTAGAATACTGCTGAATGAAAAAGGAAGCTTAACTGTGTAAGTGGAATTCACGTGATCTAGAGCAGTTTCCCAGAAAGTTTCCCTCTGGTTATTATCAGAGGGTATTTCTTTTCCAGCATATTCTTAAGAGCCTTCCCAAATATCCTTTCTCAGGTTCCACAGAAACAGTGATTTCAAACTGCTCAATCCAAAGAATGATTTAACTCTATAAGATGAATACACACATCACAAAGCACTTGCTCTGAATGCTTCTCTCCAGTTTTCATCAGAAGACGATCCCTTTCTCACCACAAGCCTGTGGGTGACACTTCATATCCCTTCACAGATTCCTCAAAGACAGAGTTTACAAACTGGGCAACGTAGTGTAAGCTTTAACTCTCTGAAATGAATGCACCCGTTGCAGAGCAGTTTCTTGGAATGCTTCTTCCTGGATTTTATTTCAGGATATTTCACTTTTCATCATAGTCTTTAAAGTGCTGCAAAATATCTCTTATTCAGTTTTACAGGAACAGTGTTCAAACACTGCCTTGTGAGGAAAGAGGTATAAGTCCCTGAGTGGAATTCACACATCACAAAGCAGTTTCTCAGAAAGCTACTCTCCACATTTTATCTGAATATATCTCCTTTTTCACCATAAGCCTTAATGTGGTCCTGAATGTTCCTTCGTGAATCCGTCCATGATACAGTTTCGAAACTGCGTAATAGATGGAAAGTTTTATCTATGTGAGATGAATAGACATACCTATCACATAGCAGTTTCACAGAAAGCTTCTTTCCAGTTTTCGTCTGAGGATATTTCCTTTTTCACCATTACCGATCATATACTCCTGAATGTCCTATGATAACTTTTTCTCTAAACAGAGTTCCCCAATCCTCTATGAGAAGAAAAGTAAAACTCTGTGAATGGAATGCAGCATCACAAAGCAGCTCCTCAGAAATCTTCTCTGCAGTATCTATCTGAAGATATTTCCGTTTTCACCGTAACCCTCAAAGTGCTCTCAAGTATCCCTTAGCTGAGTAACCTAAAAGAGTTTTAGAATACTGCCCAATGAAAACAGAAGCTTAACTGTGCGAGTGGACTTCACGTTACCTAGAGCAGTTTCACAGAAAGTTTCCTTCTGGGTTTTCTCGGAGGGTATTTCTTTTTCAGCATAATCTTAAGAGCATTCCCAAATGTCCTTTCTCAGGTTCCACAGAAACAATGATTTCAAACTGCTCAATCCAAAGAATGATTTGACTCTATGAGATGAATACACACATCACAAAGCAGTTGCTCCAATTGCTTCCCCCAGTTTTCAGCAGAAGACGTTTCCTTTCTCACCACAAGCCTCCAAGCGCCACTTAATATCTCTTCACAGGTTCCTCAAAGACAGAGTTTGCAAACTGGGCAATGTAGTATAAGCTTTAACTCTCTGAAATGAATGTACACGTCAGAGAGCAGTTTGTTGGATAGCTTCTTTCTGGGTTTTATTTCGGGATATTTCACTTTTTGCCATAGTCTTCAATACGCTGCAAAGTGACACTTTTTCAGTTTTGCAGGAACAGTGTTCAAACAGTGCCTTATAAGAAAAGAGGTATGACTCCCTGAGTGGAATACACACATCACAAAGCACTTTGTCAGAAAGTTTCTCTCCAGTTTTTATCTGAAGATATGGCCTATTTCCCCCAGTACTGAATGTGCTCCCGAATCTCCCTTCGTGAATCCATCCATGACGCAGTTTCAAAACTGTGTCATAGAAAGAAAGTTTTCTCTATGTGAGATGAATAGACATAACTATCACAAAGCGGTTTCACAGAAAGCTTCTTTCCAGTTTTTTCTGAGGACATTTCCTTTTTCACAATAGCCATCCATATACTCCCGAATGTCCCCTGGTAGCTATTTCTCCAAACGGATTCCCCAATCCTCTATGAGAAGAAAAGTATAACTCTGTGAGTGGAATGCACACGTCACAAAGCAGCTCTTCGGAAATCTTCTCTGCAGTATCTATCTGAAGATATTTCCGTTTTCACCATAAGCCTCATAGCGCTCATGAGTATCCCTTACCTGAGAAAACTAAAACAGTGTTAGAATACTGCTCAATGAAAACAGAAGCTTAACTATCTGAGTGGCCTTCTCTTGACCTGGAGCAGTTTCACAGAATGTTTCCCTCTGGTTTTTATCGGAGGGTATTTAGTTTTCAGCGTATTCTTTTCTTTTTTCTTTTTTTTTTTTTGAGACGCAGTCTGGCTCTGTCACCCAGGCTCTAGTGCAGTCACCGGATCTCAGCTCACTGCAAGCTCCACCTTGCGGGTTCATACCATGCTCCTGCCTCAGCCTCCTGAGTAGATGGGACTACAAGCGCCCGCCACCTCACCTGGCTAGTTTTTTGTATTTTTTTTTAGTAGAGACAGGGTTTCACCATGTTAGCCAGGATGGTCTCGATCTCTTGATCTAGTGATGCATCTGTCTTGGCCTCCCAAAGTGCTGGGATTACAGGCTTGAACCACTGAGCTCGGCCCAGCGTATTTTTTTTTTTTTTGAGGCGGAGTCTCGCTCTGTCGCCCAGGCTGGAGTGCAGTGGCGCGATCTCGGCTCACTGCAAGCTCCGCCTCCTGGCTTTACGCCATTCTCCTGCCTCAGCCTCCCGAGTAGCTGGGACTACAGGCGCCGCCACCACACCCGGCTAATTTTTTGTATTTTTTAGTAGAGACGGGGTTTCACTGTGTTAGCCAGGATGGTCTCGATCTCCTGACCTCGTGATCCGCCCATCTCGGCCTCCCAAAGTGCTGGGATTACAGGCTTGAGCCACCGCGCCCGGCCTGGCCCAGCATATTTTTAAGAGTGTTCTGAAATGTCCTTTCTCAGGTCCTACAGAAACAGTGATTTCCAACTGCTTTATCCAAAGAATGATTTAACGCTATGAGATGAATACACACACCACAAAGAAGTTGCTGCGAATGCTTCTCTCCACTTTTCATTGGAAGATGTTTCCTTTCTCACCACAAAAATCCATGCGCCACTTAATATCCCTTCACAGATTCCTCAAAGACAGAGTTTCCAAACTGGGCAGCATAGTGTTAGTATTAACTCTCTGAAATGAATTCTCATGTCAGAGAGCAGTTTGTTTGAACTCTTCTTTCTGGGTTTTATTTCAGGATATTTCACTTTTCTCCGTTGTCTTCAATACGCTGCAAAATATCACTTTTTTTTTTTTTTACAGGAACAGTGTTCAAACACTGCCTTATGAGAAAAGAAGTATAACTCCCTGAGTGGAATGCACACATCAAAGCAGTTTCTCAGAAAGCTTCTCTCCAGTATTTATCTGAAGATATCTTCTTTTTCACCATAGGCCTGAATGCGCTCCCAAATGTCTCTTTGCAAATCCGTCCATGATGCAGTTTCAGAACTGCGTAATAGAAAGAAAGTTTTATCTATGTTAGTTGAATAGACATTTCTATCAAAAAGCAGTTTCACAGAAAGCTGCTTTCCAGTTTTTATCAGAGGACATTTCCTTTTCCACCATAGTTGTCCATATACTCCTGAATGTCCTGTGGTAGCTTTTAATGCAAGCGGGATTCCCAAATTCTCTGTGAGAAGAAAAGTATAACCCTGTGATTGAAATGCATGCATCACAAAGCAGCTCCTCAGAAATTTTCTCCCATATCTATCTGAAGATATTTGCGTTAACACCGTAAGCCTCAAAGTGCCTCCGACTATCCCTTAGCTGACTCACCTAAAACAGTGTTAGAATACTGCTCAATGAAAACAGAAGCTTTACTGTGTGAGTGGACTTCACGTGACCTAGAGCCGTTTCACAGAAAGTTTCCTTCTGACTTTTATTGGAGGGTTTTACTTTTTCAGTCATTTCTTAGGAGCACTCCCAAATATCCTTTCTCAAGTTCCACAGAAACACTGATTTCAAACTGCTCAATTCAAAGAATGATTTAACTCTATGAGATGAATACATACGTCACAAAGAAGTTTCTCCAAAACCTTCTCTCCAGTTTTCATCGGAAGAGGTTTACTTTCTCACCACAAGCCTCTGGGCGCCACTAAATGTCACTTCACAGATTCCTCAAAGACAGAGTTCCCAAACTGGGAAACGTAATGTAACCTTTAACTCTGTGAAATGAATGCACACGTCAGAGAGCAGTTTCTTGGATGCTTCTTTCTGGTTTTTATTTCAGGATATTTCACTTTTTGCCTTAGTCTTCAATGCGCTGCAAAATATCACATTTTCTGTTTTACAGGAACAGTGTTCAAACACTGCCTTATGAGAAAAGAGGTATAAGTCCCCGAGTGTAATGCACACATCACAAAACTGTTTCTCAGAAAACTTCTCTCCAGTTTTTATCTGAAGATATGTCCAAATTCCCCACAGGCCTGAATGTGCTCCCGAATGTCCCTTCACGAATCCATCCATGACGCAGTTTCACAACTGCGTAATAGGAAGAAAGTTCTATCTATGTGAGATGACTAGGCATACCTATCCCAAAACAGTTTCACAGAAAGGTTCTTTCCAGTTTTTGTCTGAGGATATTTCCTTTTTCACATTACCCATCTATATACTCCCAAATGTCCCCTGGTAGCTTCTTCTCCAAATGCGATTTCCCAATTATCTATGAGAAGAAAAGTATATCTCTGTGAGTGGAATGCACACGTCACAAAGCATCTCCTCGGAAATCTTCCCTCCAGTATCTATTTGAGGATATTTCCATTTTCAACGTAAGCTTCAAGGCACTCCTGAGTATCCCTTAGCTGTCTAACCTAAAACAGTGTTAGAGTACTGCTCAATGAAAACAGAAGCTTAACTGTACGAGTGGACTTCACATGACCTAGAGCAGTTTCACAGGACATTCCCTTTTGATTTTTATCAGAGGGCATTTCTTTTTCAGCATATTCTTAAGAGCGTTCTGAAGTGTCCTTTCTCAGGTTCCACAGAAACGTGATTTCAAATTGCTTAACTCTATGAGATGAATACACACATTACAAAGCAGGTGCTCCAAAAGCTTCTCTCCAGTTTTCATCGGAAGACATTTCCTTTCTCACCACAAGTTTCCGGATGCCACTTAATGTCCCTTCACAGATTCCTCAAAGAGAGAGTTTACAAACTGGGCAACGAAGTGGAAGCTTTAACTCTCTGAAATGAAAGCACACGTCAGAGAGCAGTTTCTTGGAATGTTTCTTTCTGGGTTTTATTTTAGGATATTTCACTTTTCCCCATAGTCTTCAAAGCGCTGCAAAATATCACTTTTTTAGTTTTACACAAACAGTGTTAAAACACTGCCTTATGAGCCAAGAGGTATAACTCTCTGAATAGAACACGCCATCAGAAAGCAGTTTCTCAGAAACCTTCTCTCCAGTATTTATCTGAAGATATCTCCTATTTCCCCACAGGCTGAATGTGCTCTCAAATGTCCCCTCACGAATCCGTCCATGATGCAGATTGAAAGCTGTGTAATAGAAAGAATGTTTTATCTATGTGAGATGAATAGACATATCTATCAAAGCAGTTTCACAGAAAGCTTCTTTCCAGTTTTTGTCTGATGGCATTTCCTTTTTCACCATAGCCATCCATATGCTCCCAAATGTCCCCTGGTAGCTTTTTCTCCAAACCGGATTTCTGAATCCTCTATGAGAAGAAAAGTATAACTCTGTGTGTTGAATTCACACATCACAAAGCAGCTCCTCGGAAATCAACTCTCCAGTATCTATCTGAAGATATTTCCTTTTTCACTGTAAGCTTCAAAGCGCTCCTGAGTATCTTTAAGCTGACTAACCTAAAACAGTGTTAGACTACTGCTCAATGAAAACAGGAGCTTAACTGTGCGAGTGTACTTCACGTGACCTTGAATAGTTTCACAGAAAGTTTCCTTCTGGTTTTTATCGGAGGGTATTTCTTTTTTAGCATATTCTTAAGAGTGTTCCCAAATGTACTTTCTCAGGTTCCACAGAAACAGTGATTTCAAACTGATCAATCCAAAGAATGATTTAACTCTATGAGATTAATACACACAACCCAAAGCAGTTTCTCTGAAAGCTTCTCTCCAGTATTCATCAGGAGACGTTTCCTTTCTCACAACAAGCCAGCGGGCACCACTTAATATTCCTTCACAAACTCCTCAAAAACAGAGTTTCAACCTGGGCAACTTAGTGTAGGCTTTAACTCTCTGAAATGAATGCACACGTCAGGGAGCAGTTCCTAGCAATGCTGCTTTCTGGGTTTTATTTCCGAATTTTCACTTTTCACCCTAGTCTTCAATGCACTGCAAAATATCAGTTTTTCAGTTTTACAGGAACAGTGTTAAAACACTGCCTTATGAGAAAAGAGGTATAACCCCCTGAGTGGAATGCACACATCAAAAAGTGCTTTCTCAGAAAGCTTCTCTCCAGTTTTTATCTGAAAATACGTCCTATTTCGCCACAGGCCTGAATGTGCTCCCAAATTTCCCTTCACGAATCTGTCCATGACGCAGTTTCAAAACTCGGTAATAGTAAGAAAGTTTAATCTATGTGAGATGACTAGACATATATATCACAAAGTAGTTTCACAGAAAGCTTCTTTCCAGTTTTTGTCTGAGGATACTATCTTTTTCACCACAGCCATTCATATACTCACGAATGTCCCCTGTTAGCTTTTTCTCCAAATGGGAGTCCCCCATCCTCTTTGAGAAGAAAAGTATAACTCTGTGAGTGGAATTCACACATCACAAAGCAGGTCATCGGAAATCTCTCCAGTATCTATCTGAAGATATTCCATTTTCACCGAAGCCTCAAAGCGCTCCCGAGTATCCCTTAGCTGACTAACCTAAAATAGTGTTATAGTACTGCTCAATGAAAACAGAAGCTTAACTGTGCAAGTGGAATACATGTGACCTGGAAATGTTTCACAGAAAGATTCCTTCTGGTTTTCATCAGAGGGTATTTTTTTTTCAGCATATTCTTAAGAGCATTCCCAAATGTCCTTTCTCAGGTTCCACAGAAACAGTGATTTCAAACTGCTCAATCCAAAGAATGATTTAACTCTATGAGATGAATACATGCATCACAAAGCAGTTGCTCCGAAAGCTTCTCTCCAGTTTTCATCGGAAGACGTTTCCTTTCTCACCACAGCCCTCCGAGCGCCACTTAATATCCCTTCACAGATTCCTAAAAGACAGAGTTTACTCACTGGGTAACGTAGTCTAAACTTTTACTCTCTGAAATGAATGCGCACATCAGAGAGCAGTTTGTTCAAACTCTTCTTTCTAGGTTTTATATCCGGATATTCACCTTTCACCATAGTCTTCAATGTGCTGCAAAATATCACTTTTTCAGTTTTACAGGAACAGTGTTCAAACACTACCTTATGAGAATAGACGTATAGCTCCCTGAGTGGAATGCTGAAATCACAAAGCAGTTTCTCAGAAAGCTTCTCTCCAGTTTTTATCTGAAGATATCTCCTTTTACACCGTATGCCTGAATGTGCTCCCGAATGTCCCTTCGCGAATCCGTCCATGATGCAGATTCAGAACTGCGTAATAGAAAGAAAGTTTTATCCAGATGAGATGAATAGACATATCTATTGCAAAGCAGTTTCAAAGAAAGCTTCTTACCAGTATTTGTCTGAGGATATTTCCGTTTTCACCATAGCCGTCCATATACTATGGAAAGTCCCCTGGTAGCTTTTTCTCCAAATGGGATTCCCGAATACTCTCTAGGAAAAAAGGTATAACTCTGTGAGTGGAATGCACATGTCACAAAGCAGCTCCTCAAACATCTTCTCTCCAGTATTTATCTGAAGATATTTCTGTTTTCACTGTAAGCCTCATAGCGATCTCGAGTATCCCTTAGGCCTCAAACCTAAAACAGTGTTAGAATACTGCTCAATGAAAACAGAAGCTTATCTGTATGAGTGTGCTACAAGTGACCTACAGTAGTTTCACAGAAAGATTCCTTCTGGTTTTTATCAGAGGGTATTTCTTTTTCAGCATTTTCTTAGTGGCGTTCTCAAATGTCCTTTTTCAGGTTCCACAGGAACAGTAATTTCAAACTGCTCAATCCAAAGAATGATTTAACTCTATGAGATGAATACACACATCACAAAGCAGTTGCTCCAAAAGCTTCTGCCCAGTATTCATCAGAAGACGTTTCCTTTCTCACCACAAGCATCCAGGCAACATTTAATATCCCTTCACAGATTCCTCAAACACAGTGTTTCAAAACTGGGCAACGTAGTGTAAGCTTTAACTCACTGAAATGAATGCACACGTCAGAGAGCGATTTCTTTTTAATGCTTCTTTCTGAGTTTTATTTCAGGATATTTCACTTTTTGCCATAGCCTTCAATGCGCTGCAAAATATCACTTTTCCTGTTTTACAGGAATAGTGTTCAAACACTGCCTTATGAGAAAAGAGGTATAAGTCCCTGACTGGAATGCAGGCATCACAAAGCAGTTTCTCAGAAACCTTCTCTACACTTTTTTATCTGAAGATATCTCCTTTTTCCCCAGAGGCCTGAATGTGCTCCAGAATGTCCCTTAGAGAATCCATCCATGACACAAATTCAAAACTGCGTAATAGAAAGAAAATTTTATCTATCTGAGATATATAGATGTATCTATCCATAAGCAGTTTCACAGAAAACTTCTTTCCAGTTTTTGTCTGAGGATATTTCCTTTTTCACCATAGCCATCCATATACTCCCAAATATCCCCAGGTAGCTTTTCCTCCAAACGGGATTCCACAATCCGCTTTGAGAAGAAAAGTATAACTCTGTGAGTAGATTGCACACGTCACAAAGCAGCTCCTCGGAAATCTTCTCTCCAGTAACTCTCTAAAGATATTTCCGTTTTCACTGAAGCCTCAAAGTGGTCCCGAGTATCCCTTAGCTGACTAACCAAAAACAGTGTTAGAATACTGCTCAATGAAAACAGAAGCTTAATTGTGCGAGTGAAATTCACGTGTCCTGGAGCAGTTTCACAGAAAGTTTCCTTCTGGTTTTTATTGGAGGTATTTCTTTTTCAGCATATTCCTAACAGCGTTCCAAAATGTCCTTTCTCAGGTCCACAGAAACAGTGATTTCAATCTGTTTTATCCAAAGAATGATTTATCTCTATGAGATGAATACACACATCACAAAGCAGTTGCTCCGAAATCTTATCTCCGCTTCTCTTCGGAAGACGTTTCCTTTCTCACCACAAGCCTCCGGGAGCCACTTATAATCCCTTCATGGATTCCTCAAACACAGAGTTTCCAAACTGGGCAATGTAGTGTAAGCTTTAGCCCTCTGAAATGAATGCACACGTCAGAGAGCAGTTTCTTGGAACGCTGCTTTCTGGGTTTTATTTCAGGATATTTTACTTTTTGCCATAGTCTTCAATGCACTGCAAAATATCACTTTTTCAGTTTTACAGGAACAGTGTTAAAACACTGCCTTATGAGAAAAGAGGTATAACTCCCGAGTGGAACGCACCAGAAAGCAGTTTCTCAGAAAGCTTCTCTCCCGTTTTTATCTGTAGATATCTCCTATTACCCCACATGCTGAATGTGTTCCCGAATGTCCCTTCGCAAATCCGTCCATGACGCAGTTTCAAAGCTGCGTAATAGAAAGAACGTTTTATCTAAGTGAGATGAATAGACATATCTATCAAAGCAGTTTCACAGAAAGCTTCTTTAAAGTTTTTGTCAGAGGATAATTCCTTTTTCACCATAGTCGTCCATATGCTCCTGAATGTCCCCTGGTAGCTCTTTCTCCAAACAGAATTCCCCAATCCTCTATGAGAAAAGTAAAACTCTGTGAGTGGAATGCACACGTCACAAAGGAGCTCCTCGGAAATATTCTCTCCAGTAACTATCTGAAGATATTTCCGTTTTCACCAAAGCCTCAAAGTGCTCCCGAGTATCCCTTTTCTGACAGACCTAAAACAGTGTTAGAATACTGCTCAATGAAAACAGAAGCTTAACTGTGCGAGTGGAAGTCATGTGACCTTGTGCAGTTTCACAGAAAGTTTCCTTTTGGTTTTTGTCAGAGGGTATTTCTTTTTCAGCATATTCTTAAGAGCATTCCCAAATGTCCTTTCTCAGGTTCCACAGAAACAGTGATTTCAAACTGTTCAATCCAAAGAATGATTTAACTCTATGAGATGAATATACACATCACAAAGCAGTTGCTCTGAAAACTTGTCTCCAGTTTTCATCAGAAGACGTTTCCTTTCTCACCACAAGCCTCCGGGTGCCACTTAATATCCCTTCACAGATTCCTCAAAGAGAGAGTTTCCAAACTGATCAACGTAGTGTATGCTTTAACTCTCTGAAATGAATGCACACGTCAGAGAGCAGTTTCTTCGAACACTTCTGTCTAGGTGTTATTTCAGGATAATGAACTTTTCGCCATAGTCTTCAATGCACTGCAAAATATCACTTTTTCAGTTTTACAGGACAGTGTTCAAACACTGCCTTATGAGCAAAGAGGTCTAACTCCCTGTGGAATGCACACATCACAAAGCAATTTCTCAGAAAGCTTCTCTCCAGTTTTTATCTGAAGATACCTCCTTTTCCACCATATGCCTGAATGTGCTTCCGAATGTCCCTTAGTGAATCCGTCCATGACGCAGTTTGAAAACTGTGTAATAGAAAGAAAGTATTATCTATTTGAGATGAATAGACATATCTATCGCAAAGTAGGTTCACAGAAAGCTTCTTTCCAGTTTTTGTCTGAGTATATTTCCTTTTTCATTATACCCGTCAATATAGTCATCAATGTCTTCAGTGTTTTTTTCCTTAAACAGGATTCCCCAATCCTCTATGAGAAGAAAAGTATAACTCTGTGAGTTGAATGCACACGTCAGAAAGCATCTCCTCGGAAATCTTCTCTCCGGTATCTATCTGAAGATATTTCCATTTTCACCATAAGCCTCAAAGCGTTACTGAGTATCCCTTAGCTGTCTAACAAAAAACGGTTTTAGAATACTGCTCAATGAAAACAGGAACTTAGCTGTGCGAGTGGACTTCAAGTGACCTATAGCAGTTTCACCGAAAGTTTCTTTCTGGTTTTTATCAGAGGGTATTCCTTTTTCAGCATATTCTTAAGAGCGTTCCCAAATGTCCTTTCTCAGGTTCCACAGAAACAGTGATTTCAAACTGCTCAATCCAATGATTTAACTCTATGAGATGAATACACACATCACAAAGCAGTTGCTCCGAATGCTTCCCCCCAGTTTTCATCGGAAGACATATCCTTTCTCACCACAAGCCTCCAGGTGACACTTAATATCCCTTCACAGATTCTTCAAACACAGAGTTTCCTTACTGGGCAACGTAGTATAAGCTTTAATTCTCTGAAATGAATGCACCCATGGCAGAGCAGTATCTTGGATCATTTCTTTCTGGGTTTTATTTCAGGATATTACACTTTTCGCCTTAATCTTCAAGGCACTGAAAAATATCACTTTTTCAGTTTTACAGGAGCAATGTTCAAACAGCCTTATGAGAAAAGATGTATAAGTCCCTGAGTGAAATGCACACATCACAAAGCAGTTTCTCAGAGAGCTTCTCTCCAGTTTTTATCTGAAGATAATTACTATTTCCCCACAGTCCTGAATGTTTTCTCGAATGTCCCTCCCCAAATCCGTCCATGACGCAGTTTAAAAACTGCATAATAGAAAGAATGTTTTATCTACATGAGATGAATAGACATATCTATCA
The DNA here is from genome assembly GCF_000951045.1 of Mandrillus leucophaeus. NCBI lineage: Eukaryota > Metazoa > Chordata > Mammalia > Primates > Cercopithecidae > Mandrillus > Mandrillus leucophaeus. The sequence continues at coordinate 297,821 of NW_012109730.1, read as the reverse complement.
CAAACCAGTTTCACAGAAAGCTTCTTTCCAGTTTTAGTCTGAGGTTATTCCTTTTACAACAAAGCCGTCCATATACTCCCGAATGTTCCCTGGTAGCTTTTTCTCCAAACGGGATTCCCCAATCCTCTATGAGAAGAAAAGTATAACTCTGTGAGTGGAATGCACACGTCACAACGCAGCACCTCAAATCTGCTCTCCAGTATCTATCTGAAGATATTTCCGTTTTCACCGCAAGCCTCAAAATGCTCCCGAGTGTCCCTTAGCTGACTAACCTAAAACAGTGTTAGAATGGTGCTCAATGAAAGCAGAAGCTTAACTGTGTGAGTGGAATTCACGTGGCATAGAGCAGTTACACAGAAAATTTCCTTCTTGTTTTTATCGGAGGTATTTTTTTTTTTCAGCATACTCTTAAGAGCGTTCCCAAATGTCCTTTCTCAGGTTCCACAGAAACAGTTATTTCAAACTGCTCAATCCAAAGTATGATTTAACTCTATGAGATGAATACACACATCACAAAGCAGTTGGGCTGAAAGCTTTTCTCCTGTTTTCATTGGAAGATTTTTCTTTCTTACCACAAGATTCCGGGCACCACTTAATATCACTTCACAGATTCCTCAAAGGCAGACTTTTGAACCTGGGCAACGCAGTGTAAGCTTTAACTCTCTGAAATGAATGAACACGTCAGGGAGCAGCTTCCTGCAATGCTTCTTTCTGGGTTTTATTTCTGAATTTTCAGTTTTCCATTGACTTCAAAACGCTGTAAAATATCACTTTTTCAGTTTTACAAGAACAGTATTCAAACACTGCCTTATTAGAAAAGAGGTATAACTCCCTGATTGGAATGCGCACATCACAGAGCAGTTTCTCAGAAAGTTTCTCTCCACTTTTCATCAGAAGACATTTCCTTTCTCACCACAAGCCTCCAGGCTCCACTTAATATCCCTTCACAGAATCCTCGAAGACAATTTCCAAACTGGGCAACGTAGTGTAAGCTTTAACTCTGAAATGAATGCACAAGTCAGAGAGCAGTTTCTTCCAACGCTTCTTTCTGGGTTTTATTTGCGGATTACACCATTCACCATAGTCTTCAATGTGCTGCAGAATATCACTTTTTCAATTTTACAGGAACAGTGTGCAAACACTGCCTTATGAGAAAAGAGGTATAATTCCCTCAGTTGAATGCACACATCACAAAGCAGTTTCTCAGAAAGATTCTCTCCTGTTTTTGTCTGAAGATATCTCTTATTTCCCCACAGGCCTGAATGTGCTCCCAAATGTCCCTTCACATATCCGCCCATGATGCAATTTCAAAATTGCATAATAGAAAGAAAGTTTTATCTATGTGAGATGAATGGACATATCTACCCCAAAGCAGTTTCACAGAAAGCTTCTTTCCAGTTTTTTTTTTTTTTTTT
>NW_012109730.1:287049-296356 GCF_000951045.1 Mandrillus leucophaeus | reverse complement strand
AAGCTTCTTTCCAGTTTTTTTTTTTTTTTTTTTTGAGGATATTTCGTTTTTCACCATAGCCGTCCATATAATCTCGAACATCCTCTGGTAGCTTTACTCCAAAGGAGATTCCCCAATCCTCTATGGGAAGAAAAGTATAACTCTGTGAGTGGAATGCACACGTCACAAAGCAGCTCCTCTGAAATCTTCTCTTCAGTATCTATCTGAAGATATTTCTGCTTTCACCGAAAGCCTCAAAGTGCTCCCGAGTGACCCTTAGCTGAGTAACCAAAAACAGTGTTAGAATACTGCTCTATGAAAACAGAAGCTTATCTGTGTGAGTGGAATTAACGTCACCTAGAGCAGTTTCACAGAATGTTTTCTTCTGGCTTTAACTGGAGGATATTTCTTTTACAACATATTCTTAAGAATGTTCCCAAATTTCCTTTCTAAGAATCCAAAAATACATTGATTTCAAACTGCTCAATCCAAAGAATGATTTAACTTTATGAGATGAATCCACACATCAGAAAGCAGTTGCTCTGAAAGCTTCTCTCCAGTGTTCATCGGAAGACGTTTCCTTTATCACCACACACCTCTGGGCGCCACTTAATATTTCTTCACAGTTTCCTCAAAGAGAGAGTTTCCACACTGGGCAACGTAAGGTAAGCTTTAATTCTCTGAAATGAATGCACCCATCGCAAAGGTGTTTCTTGGAACGCTTCTTTCTGGGTTTTATTTACGGGTTTTTCACTTTTCACCATAGTCTTAAAAGCACTGCAAAATATCACTTTTTCAGTTTTACAGGAAGAGTGTTCAAACACTGTCTTATGAGAAAAGTGGTATAAGTCTCTCAGTGGAATGCACATATCACAAAGCAGTTTCTCAGAAACTTCTTTCCAGTTTTTATCTGAAGATATTTCCTATTTCCCCACAGGCCTGAATGTGTTCCCGAATGTTCCTTCGCGAATCCGTCCATGACGCAGCTTCAAAAATGTGTAATAGAAAGTTTTATCTATGTGAGATGAATAGACGTATCTATCATAAAGCAGTTTCACAGAAAGCTTCTTTCCTGTTTTCATCTGAGGATATTTCCTTTTTCACCATAGCCATCCATATACTCCCGAATGTCCCCTGGTAGCTTTTTCTCCAAACGGGATTGCCCAATACTCTCTGGGAAAAAAGGTAAAACTCTGTGAGGGGAATGCACACGTCACAAAGCAGCTCCTCGGAAATCTTCTCTCCAGTTTTTAACTGAAGATATTTCCTTTTTCAACGTAAGCCTCAAAACATCCCCGAATATCATTCCGCAGACTAAACAAAAACAGTGTTAGAATACTGCACAGTGAAAACAGAAGATAAACTGTGCGAGTGGAATTCACATGACCTAGAGCCGTTTCACAGACAGTATGCTTCTGGTTTTTATCGGAGGGTATTTCTTTTCTCGACATATACTTAAGAGCGTTCCCAAATGTCCTTTCTCGGGTTGACAGAAACAGTAATTTCAAAGTGCTCAATCCAAAGAATTATATAACTCTATGAGATGAATACACACAACACAAACCAGTGGGTCTGAAAGCTTCTCTCCAGTTTTCATTGGAAGACGTTTCCTTTCTCACCACAGGATTCCAGGCACCACTTAATATCACTTCACAGATTCCTAAAAAACAGACTTTCCAACCTGGGCAATGTAGTGTAAGCTTTAACTCTCTGAAATGAATGAAAACGTCAGGGAGCAGTTTCCTGCAACGCTTCTTTCTGGGTTTTATTTCCGGATTTTCACTTTTCACTGTTATCTTCAATGCACTGAAAAATATCACTGTTTCAGGTTTACAGGAACAGTGTTCAAACAGAGCCTTATGAGAAAAGAGGTATAAGTCCCTGAGTGGAATGCACACATCACAAAGCAGTTTCTCAGAAAACTTCTCTCCAGTTTACATCTGAAGATATCTCCTATTTCCCCAGAGACCTGAATGTGGTCCCAAATGTTCCTTCAGGAATCCATCCATGATGCAGGTTCAAAACTGCATAATAGGAAGAAAGTTTTATCTAAGTGAGATGTATAGACATATCTATCACAAAGCAGTTTCACAGAAAGATTTTTTCCAGTATTTGTCTGAGGATATTTCCTTTTTCACCATTGTGTCCATATACTTCTGAATGTCCCTGGTAGCTTTTTCTCCAAACGGGATTCGTCCATCCTCTAAGAGAAGAAAAGTATAACTCTCTGGGTGGAATGCACCCATCACAAATCAGCTCCTCGGAAATCTCTCCAGTGTCTATCTGAAGATACTGCCCTTTTCACCGTAAGCCTCAATGTGCTCCCGAGTATCCCTTAGCTGACTAACCAAAAACAGTGTTAGAATACTGCTCAATGAATATGGAAGCTTAACTGTACAAGTGGAATTCACGTGACCTAGAGCACTTTCAAAGAATGTTTCCTTTTGGTTTTTATTGGAGGGTATTTCTTTTTCAGCATATTCTTAAGAGCATTCCCAAATGTCCTTTCTTTGGTTCCACAGAAACAGTGATTTCACACTGCTCAAAACAAAGAATGATTTAAATCTATGAGATGAGTACACACATCACAAAGCAGTTGCTCCAAAAACTTGTCTCCAGTTTTCATGGGAAGATGTTTCCTTTCTCACCAAAAGCCTCCGGGCGCCACTTAATATCCCTTCACAAATTTCTCAAAGACAGAGTTTCCAAACTGAGCAATGTAGTGTAAGCTTTAACTCTCTGAAATGAGTGCACACATCAGAGAGCAGTTTCTTGGAACGCTTCGTCCTGGGTTTCATTTTGGGATATTTCACTTTTCTCCATAGTCTTTGATGCGCTGTAAAAAATCTCACTTTTTTAGTTTTACACGAACAGTGTTCAAACACTCCCTTATGAGAAAAGATGTATAACTCCCTGAATGGAATGCAGACATCACAAAGCAGTTTCTGAGAAAGCTTCTCTCCACTTTTTATCTGAAGATATCTCCTTTATCACCGTACACCTGAATGTGCTCCCGAATGTCCCTTCATGAATCCGTCCAAGATACAGTTTCAAAACTGCGTAATAGAAAGGAAGTTTTATCTATATGAGATGAATAAACATATCTATTCCAAAGTAATTTCACAGAAACTTCTTTTCAGTTTTTGTCTGAGGATATATCCCTTTTCACCATAGCCATCCATGTACTCCCGAATGTACCCTGGTAGTGTTTTCACCAAACAGGGTATCAAAATCCTCTATGAAAAGAAAAGTATGACTCTTTGAGTGGAATGCACACATCACAAATCAGCTCCTCGGAATTCTTCTCTCCAGTATCTATCTGAAGATATTTCCATTTCACTGATAGCCTTAAAGTGCTCCCGAGTATCCCTTAGCTGACTAACCTAAAACAGTGTTAGAATACTGATCAATGAAAACAGAAGCTTAACTTTGCTAGTGTGATTCACGTGACCTAGAGTAGTTTCACAGAAAGTTTCCTTCTGGTTTTTATCAGAGGGTATTTCTTTTTCAACATATTCTTAAGAGTGTTCCCAAATGTCCTTTCTTTGGTTGCACAGAAACAGTGATTTCAAACTGCTCAATCCAAAGAATGATTTAACTCTGTGAGATGAATACACACATCACAAAGCAGTTGCTCTGAAAGCTTCTCTCCAGTTTTCTTCGGAAGATGTTTCCTTTCCCACCAGAAGAGTCCGGGTGCCACTTAATATCCCTTCACAGATTAATCAAAGACAGAGTTTCCAAACAGGGCAATGTAGTGTAAGCTTTAACTCTGTGAAATCAATGTACACGTCACAGAGCTATTTCTTGGAATGCTTCTTTCTGGGTTCAATGTCCGGATAATTCACTTTTTGCCGTAGTCTTCAATGCGCTGCAAAATATCACTTTTTCAGTTTTAGAGGAAGTGTTCAAACACTGCCTTATGAGAAAAGAGGTATAAGTCCCTGACTGGAATGCACACATCACAAAGCAGTTAATCAGAAAGCATCTCTCCAATTTTTGTCTGAAGATATCTGCTATTTCCCCACAGGACTGAAGGTGCTCCCAAATGTCCCTTCGCAAATCCATCCACGACAGTTTCAAAACTGCATAATAGAAAGAAAGTTTTATCTATGTGAGAAGATTAGTCATTTCTATCCCAAAGCAGTTTCACAGAAATCTTTTTCCCAGTTCTTGTCAGAGGATATTTTCATTTTCACCGTAGCCGTACATATGCTCCCGAATGTCCTCTGGTAGTTTTATCCCAACAGGATTCCCCAATCCTGTCTGAGAAGAAAACTATAACTCGGTGAGTGGAATGCACACGTCACAAAGCAGCTCCTCGGAAATCTTCTCTCCAGTATCTATCTGAAATTATTTCCGTTTTCACCATAAGCCTCAAAGCGTTCCCAGGTATCCCTTAGCTGACTAACCTAAAACAGTGTTAGAATACTGCTCAAAGAAAACAGGAGCTTAACTGTGTGAGTGCACTTCACGTTACCTAAAGCAGTTTCACAGAAAGTTTCCTTCTGCTTTTTATCGGAGAGTATTTCTTTTTAAGCATATTCTTAAGAGCTTTCCCAAATGTCCTTTCTCAGGTTCCACAGAAACAGTGATTTAAAACTGCTCAATCCAAAGTATGATTTAACTCTATGAGCTGAATACACACATCACAAAGCAGTTGCTCTGAAAGTTTCTTTTCAGTTTTCATTGGAAGACGTTTCCTTTCTCAACACAACCCTTTGGGCACCACTTAATATCCCTTTGCAGATTCCTCAAAGACAGGGTTTCCAAGGTGGGCAACGTAGTGTAAGCTTTAACTCTCTGAAATGAATGAATACGTCAGAGAGCAGTTTCTTGGAATGCTTCTTTCTGGGTTTTATTTCAGGATATTTCACTTTTTGCCATAGTCTTCAAAGTGCTGCAAAATACCACCTTTTCAGTTTTACTGGAACAGTGTTCAAACACTGCCTTATGAGAAAAGAGGTATAATTCCCTGAGTGGAATGCACATATCACAAAGCAGTCTCTCAGAAAGCTTCTCTTTGGTTATTATTTTGGGATACCTCTTATTTTCCCACGAGCCTGAATGTGCTCCAGAATGTCCCTTCCCGAATCCGTCCATGATGCAGTTTCAAAACTGCATAATAGAAAGAAATTTTTATCTATGTGAGATGAATAGACATATCTATACCAAAGCAGTTTCACAGAAAGCTTCTTTCCAGTTCTTGTCTGTGGATATTTCCTTTTTCACCATAGCCATCCATATGCTCCTGAATGTCCCTTGGTAGCTTTTTCTCCAAACTTGATTCCCCAATTCTTTATGAGAATAAAAGTAAAACTCTGTGAGTGGAATGCACACGTCACAAAGCAGCTCCTCGGAAATCTTCTCTTCGGAATCTAGCTGAAGATGTTTCCATTTTCACCGTAAGCCTCAGAGCACTTCTGGGTATCCCTTAGCTGATTAACCTAAGATAGTGTCAGAATAGTGCTCAATGAAAAGAGGAGCTTAACTGTGCGAGTGCACTTCACGTGACATAGAGCAGTTTCACAGAAAGTTTCCTTCTGGTTTTTATGGAGAGTATTTCTTTTTCAGCACATTCTTAAGAGCATTCCCAAATGTCCTTTCTCAGGTTCCACAGAAACAGTGATTTCAAACTGCTCAATCCAAGGAATGATTTAGCTCTATGAGATGAATACACATATCACAAAGCACTTGCTCCGAAAACATCTCTCCAGTTTTCATCCGAAGACGTTTCCTTTCTCACCACAATCCTCTGGGCACCACTTAATATCCCTTCACAGATTCCTCAAAGACAGAGTTTCCAAACTGGGCAATGTAGTGTAAGCTTTAACTCTCTGAAATGAATGCACACGTCAGGGAGCAGTTTCTTGCAATGCTTCATTCTGGGTTTTATTTCCGGATTTCCACTTTTCACCATAGTCTTCAATGTGCTGCAAAATATCACTTTTTCAGTTTTGCAGGAATAGTGTTCAAACACTGCCTTATGAGAAAAGAGGTTTAACTCCCTTATTGGAATGCACACATCACAATGCAGTTTCTCAAAAAGTTTCTCTCCAGTTTTTATCTGAAGATATTTCCGCTATCCAGACAGGCCTGAATGTGCTCCCAAATATCCCTTCGCAAATCCGTCCATGACGCAGTCTCAAAACTGCGTAATAGAAAGAAAGTTTTATCAATGTGAGATGACTAGACATATCTATCCCAAAGCAGTTTCACAGAAAGCTTCCTTCCAGTTTTTTCTGAGGATATTTCCTTTTTCACCATAACCATCCATATACTTCCGAATGTCCCCGGTAGCTTTTTCACCAAACAGGATTCCCAAATCCTCTATGAGAAGAAAAGTATAATTCTATGAGTGAAATGAACATGTCACGAATCAGGTCCTCAGAAATCTTCTCTGCAGTGTCTATCTGAAGATATTTCCTTTTTGACCGTAAGCCTCAAAGCGCTCCCAAGTATCCCTTAGCTGACTAACCTAAAACAGTGTTAGAATACTGCTCAATGAAAACAGAAGCTTAACTGTGTGAGTGGACTTCACGTGACCTAGAGCAGATTCACAAAAAGTTTTCTTCTGGGTTTTATCAGAGGGTATTTCATTGTCAGCATATTCTTAAGAGCTTTTCCAAATGTCCTTTCTCAGGTTCCACAGAAATAGTGATTTCATACTGCTCAATCCAAAGAATGATTTAACTCTATGAGATGAATACACACATCACAAAGCAATTGCTTCAAAAGCTTCTCTCCAGTTTTCATCAGAACACATTTCCTTTCTCAACACAAGCCTTCGGACGGTGCATAATATCCCTTCACAGATTCCTCAAAGACAGAGTTTACAAACTGGGCAATGTAGCGTAAGCTTTAACTCTCTGAAATGAATGCACACGTCAGAGAGCAGTTTTGAGGAACGCTTCTTTCTTGTTTTTATTTCAGGATATTTCACATTTCACCATAGTCTTCAATGGGCTGCAGAATATCACTTATTCAGTTTTACAGGAATAGTGTTCAAAAACTGCCTTATGAGAAAAGAGGAATAACTCCCTGAGTGAAAAACACACATCACAAAGCAGTTTCTCAGAAAGCTTGTTTCCAGTTTTTGAATTAGGATATTTTCTCTTCCACCATAGCCCTCTATATACTCCCTAATGTCCCATAGGAGCTTTTTTCCAAAGGAGATTCCCCAATCCTCTATGGAAAGAAAAGTATAACTGTGCGAGTGGAATGCACACATCACAAAAAAGCTCCTTGGAAATCTTCTCTCCAGCAACTATCTGAAGATATTTCAGTTTTCACCATAAGAATCAAAGCGCTCCTGAGTATCCCTTAGCTGACTAACTTAAAACAGTGTTAGAATTCTGCTCAATGAATACAGAATCTTAACTGTGCTAGTGGAACACAAGTGACCTAGTGCAGTTTCACACAAAGTTTCCTTCTGGGTTTTATTAGAGGGTATTTCTTTTTCAGCATATTCTTAAGAGCGGTCCAAATGTCCTATCTCAGGTTCACCAGAAGCAGTGATTTCAAACTGCTCAATCCAAAGAATGATTTAACTCTATGGGATGAAAACACACATCACAAAGCGGTTGCTCCAAAAACTTCTGTCCAGTTTTCAGCGGAAGATGTTTCCTTTCTTACCGTAAGACTCTAGGCGCCACTTAATATCCCTTCATAGATTCCTCAAAGACAGAGTTTACAAACTGGGCAATGTAGTGTAAGCTTTATCTCTTTGAAATAAATGCGTATATCAGAGAGCAGTTTTGAGGAAGGCTTCTTTCTTGGTTTTATTTCAGGATTTTCACCTTTGACCATAGTTCAAAGTGCAGCAAAATATCACTTATTCAGTTTTACAGGGACAGTGTTCAAAAACTGCCTTCTGTGAAAAGAGGTATAACTCCCTGAGTGGAATACATACATCACAAAACAGTTTCTCAGAAAGCTTCTCTCCAGTTTTTATCTGAAGATATTTCCTATTTCTCCACAGCCCTGAATGTGCTCCCAATTGGCCCTTCACGAATCTGTCGAATCCGTCGATTCCATTTGAAAACTGTGTAATGGAAAGAAAGTTTTATCTATGTGAGATGAATAGACATATCTACCCAAAGCAGGTTCATAGAAAGCTTCTTTCCAGTTTTTGAATGAGGATATTTTATTTTCCACCATAGCTGTCCACATACTCCCTAATGTCCCATGGAAGTTTTATCTATGTGAGATGACTAGACATGTCTATCACAAAGCAGTTTTCCAGAAAGTTTCTTTCAGGTTTTTGTCTGAGGATATTTCCTTTTTCACCATAGCCATCCATATACTCCTGAATGTCCCCTGGTAGCTTTTTCTTCAAACGGGATTCCCCAATCCTCTGTGAGAAGAAAAGTATAACTCTGTGAGTGGAATGAACACATCACAAACCAGATCCTCGGACATCTTCTCTCCAGTATCAATCTGAAGATATTTCCGTTTTCACTGTAATCCTAAAAACAATCCTGAGTATCCCTTATCTGACTAAACTAAATCAGTGTTAGAATACTGCTCAATGAAAACAGGAGCTTAACTACGTGAGTGTACTTCACGTGACCTAGAGCAGTGTCACAGAAAGTTTCCTTCTGGTTTTTGTTGTAGGGTATTTCTTTTTCAGCACATTCTTAAGAGCATTCCCAAATGTCCTTTCTCAGGTTTCACAGAAACAGTGATTTCAAACAGCTCAATCCAAAGAATGATTTAACTCTATGAGATGAAAACACACATCTCAAAGCAGTAGAAATGAATTCTTCTCTCCAGTTTTCAATGGAAGACGTTTTCTTTCTCGTCACAAGCTGACGGGAGATACTTAATATCCCTTCATAGATTCCTCAAACACAGAGTTTCCAAGCTGGGCTACGTAGTGTAAGCTTTAACTGTCTGAAATGAATGCACACGTCAGAGAGCCGTTTCTTCAAACACATCCTTCTGGGTTTTATTTCAGGATAATTCACTTTTCACCATAGTCTTCAATGCACTGCAAAATATCACTTTTTCAGTTTTACAGGAACAGTGTTCAAACGCTGCCTTATGAGAAAAGAGGTAAAACTCCCTGAGTGTAATGCACACATCACAAAGCAGTGTCTTAAAAAAATTCTACCCAGATTTTATCTGAAGATATCCCCTACTTCCCCTAGGCCTGAATGAGCTCCTGAATGTCCCTTCACGAATCTGTCCATGACGCAGTTTCAAAACTGAATAACAGAAAAAAGTTTTATGTATGTGAGATGATTACACATATCTATCCCAAAACAGTTTCACAGGAAGCTTCTTTCCAGTTTTTGTCTGGGGATGTTTCTTTTTTCACCATAGC
>NW_012109730.1:214422-285794 GCF_000951045.1 Mandrillus leucophaeus | reverse complement strand
TCTCTCCAGCAACTATCTGAAGATATTTCAGTTTTCACCATAAGAATCAAAGCGCTCCTGAGTATCCCTTAGCTGACTAACTTAAAACAGTGTTAGAATTCTGCTCAATGAATACAGAATCTTAACTGTGCTAGTGGAACACAAGTGACCTAGTGCAGTTTCACACAAAGTTTCCTTCTGGGTTTTATTAGAGGGTATTTCTTTTTCAGCATATTCTTAAGAGCGGTCCAAATGTCCTATCTCAGGTTCACCAGAAGCAGTGATTTCAAACTGCTCAATCCAAAGAATGATTTAACTCTATGGGATGAAAACACACATCACAAAGCGGTTGCTCCAAAAACTTCTGTCCAGTTTTCAGCGGAAGATGTTTCCTTTCTTACCGTAAGACTCTAGGCGCCACTTAATATCCCTTCATAGATTCCTCAAAGACAGAGTTTACAAACTGGGCAATGTAGTGTAAGCTTTATCTCTTTGAAATAAATGCGTATATCAGAGAGCAGTTTTGAGGAAGGCTTCTTTCTTGGTTTTATTTCAGGATTTTCACCTTTGACCATAGTTCAAAGTGCAGCAAAATATCACTTATTCAGTTTTACAGGGACAGTGTTCAAAAACTGCCTTCTGTGAAAAGAGGTATAACTCCCTGAGTGGAATACATACATCACAAAACAGTTTCTCAGAAAGCTTCTCTCCAGTTTTTATCTGAAGATATTTCCTATTTCTCCACAGCCCTGAATGTGCTCCCAATTGGCCCTTCACGAATCTGTCGAATCCGTCGATTCCATTTGAAAACTGTGTAATGGAAAGAAAGTTTTATCTATGTGAGATGAATAGACATATCTACCCAAAGCAGGTTCATAGAAAGCTTCTTTCCAGTTTTTGAATGAGGATATTTTATTTTCCACCATAGCTGTCCACATACTCCCTAATGTCCCATGGAAGTTTTATCTATGTGAGATGACTAGACATGTCTATCACAAAGCAGTTTTCCAGAAAGTTTCTTTCAGGTTTTTGTCTGAGGATATTTCCTTTTTCACCATAGCCATCCATATACTCCTGAATGTCCCCTGGTAGCTTTTTCTTCAAACGGGATTCCCCAATCCTCTGTGAGAAGAAAAGTATAACTCTGTGAGTGGAATGAACACATCACAAACCAGATCCTCGGACATCTTCTCTCCAGTATCAATCTGAAGATATTTCCGTTTTCACTGTAATCCTAAAAACAATCCTGAGTATCCCTTATCTGACTAAACTAAATCAGTGTTAGAATACTGCTCAATGAAAACAGGAGCTTAACTACGTGAGTGTACTTCACGTGACCTAGAGCAGTGTCACAGAAAGTTTCCTTCTGGTTTTTGTTGTAGGGTATTTCTTTTTCAGCACATTCTTAAGAGCATTCCCAAATGTCCTTTCTCAGGTTTCACAGAAACAGTGATTTCAAACAGCTCAATCCAAAGAATGATTTAACTCTATGAGATGAAAACACACATCTCAAAGCAGTAGAAATGAATTCTTCTCTCCAGTTTTCAATGGAAGACGTTTTCTTTCTCGTCACAAGCTGACGGGAGATACTTAATATCCCTTCATAGATTCCTCAAACACAGAGTTTCCAAGCTGGGCTACGTAGTGTAAGCTTTAACTGTCTGAAATGAATGCACACGTCAGAGAGCCGTTTCTTCAAACACATCCTTCTGGGTTTTATTTCAGGATAATTCACTTTTCACCATAGTCTTCAATGCACTGCAAAATATCACTTTTTCAGTTTTACAGGAACAGTGTTCAAACGCTGCCTTATGAGAAAAGAGGTAAAACTCCCTGAGTGTAATGCACACATCACAAAGCAGTGTCTTAAAAAAATTCTACCCAGATTTTATCTGAAGATATCCCCTACTTCCCCTAGGCCTGAATGAGCTCCTGAATGTCCCTTCACGAATCTGTCCATGACGCAGTTTCAAAACTGAATAACAGAAAAAAGTTTTATGTATGTGAGATGATTACACATATCTATCCCAAAACAGTTTCACAGGAAGCTTCTTTCCAGTTTTTGTCTGGGGATGTTTCTTTTTTCACCATAGCCATTCATATGCTCCCGAATATCCTGTGCTAGCTTTTTCTCCAAACGGGATTCCCCAATCGTCTATGAGAAGAAAAGTAAAACTCTGTGAGTGGAATGCACACGTCACAAAGCAACTCCTCGGAAATCTTCTCCGCAGTATCTATCTGAAGGTATTTCCATTTTCACCATAAGCCTCAAAGCGCTCCCGAGTATCCCTTAGAGGCCCCACCTAAAACAGTGTTAGAATACTGCTCAATGAAAACAGATGCTTAACTGTGCGAGTTGAATTCACGTGACCTAGAGCAGTTTCCCATAAACTTACCTTCAGGTTTTTATCGGAGGGTATTTCTTTCTCAGCACATTCTTAGGAGCATTCCCAAATGTCCGTTCTCAGGTTCCACAGAAACAGTGATTTCAAACTGCTCAATTCATGGCATGATTTAACTCTATGAGATGAATACACACAAATTGAAACAGTTGCTCTGAAAGGTTCTCTCCAGTTTTCATCGGAGGATGTTTCCTTTCTCAACACAAGCCTTCGGGCACCACTTAATATCCCTTCACAGAATCTTCAAAGACAGAGTTTCAAAACTGGGCAATGTAGTGTAAGCTTTAGCACACTGAAATGAACGTACACGTCAGTGAGCGGTATCTTGCAAGGCTTCTTTCTGGGTTTTATTTCCGGATTTTCACTTTTCACCATAGTCTTCAATGCACTGCAAAACATCATTTTTCAGTTTTACAGGAACAGTGTTCAAACACTGCCTTATGAGAAAAGAGGTATAAGTCCCTGAGTGGAATGTACACATCAGTAAGCAGTTTCTCAGAAAGCTTCTCTCCAGTTTTTATCTGAAGATATTTCCTATTTCCCCACAGTCCTGAATGTGCTTCTGAATGTCCCTTCTCAAATCCGTCCATGACGCAGTTTCAAAACTGCATAACAGAAAGAAAGCTTTTTCTATGTAAGATGAATAGACATATCTATCCCACAGGAGTTTCACAGAAAGCTTCTTTCCAGTTTTTGTCTGAGGATATTTCCTTTTTCACCATAGCCTTCCATAGAATCCCGAAAGACCTCTGGTAGCTTTTTCTCAAATGAGATTCCCCAATCCTCTAGCAGAAGAAAAGTGTAACTCTGTGAGTGGAATGCACAGGTCACAAAGCACCTCCTCAGAAATCTTCTTTCCAGTATCTATCTGAAGATATTTCCATTTTCACCGTAAGCCTCAAAGTGCTCCCGAGTATCCCTCAGCTGACTCATCAAAAACAGTGTTAGAATACTACTCAATGAAAACAGAAGGTTAACTATTGGAGTGGAATTCACGTGACCTATAGCAGTTTCACAGAAAGTTTCCTTCTGTGTTTTACCAGAGGGTATTCCTTTTTCAGCATATTCTTAAGAGCGTTATGAAATGTCCTTTCTCAGGTTCCACAGAAACAGTGATTTCAAACTGCTCAATCCAAATAATGATTTAACTCTATGAGATGAATACACACATCACAAAGCAGTTGGCCCAAAAACTTCACTCCAATTTTCATCAGAAGACGTTTCCTTTCACACCACAAACCTCCGTGCACCACTTAATATCCCTTCACAGATTCCTCAAAGACAGATTTTCCAAACTGGGTAACGTAGTGTAAGCATTAACTCTCTGAAATGAATGAATGTGTCAGAGTGCAGTTTCTGGGAACATTTCTTTGTGGGTGGCATTTCAGGATATTTAACTTATTGCCATAGTCTTCAAAGTGCTACAAAATATCACTTTTTCAGTTTTACAGGAACAGTGTTCAAACACTGCCTTATGAGAAAAGAGGTATAAGTCCCTGAGTGGAATGCACACATCAGAAAGCAGTTTCTCAGAAAGCTTCTCTCCAGTTTTTATCTGAAGATATTTCCTATTTCCCCACAGGCCTGAGTGTGCTCCCGAATGTCCCTTCGTCCTTGACACAGATTCAAAATTCTGTAACAGAAAGAACGTTTTACCTATGTGAGATGAATAGACACATCTATCACAAAGCAATGTCACAGAAAGCTTCTTTCCAGTTTTGTCTGAGGATATCTCCTTTTTCACCAAAGCCATCCATATGCTTCCGAATGTCCCCTGGTAGCTTTTTCTCCATACGGGATTCTCCAATCCTCTATGAGAAGAAAAGTGTAATTCTGTGAGTGGAATGCATACGTCACAAAGCAGCTCCTCGGAAATCTTCTCTCCACTGTCTACCAGAAGATATTGGCCTTTTCACCGTAAGACTCAAAGTGCTCCTGAGTGTCCATTAGCTGACTAACCTTAAACAGTATTAGAATACTGTTCAATGAAAACAGAAGCTTACATGTGTGAGTGGAATACGTGTGACCTAGAGTAGTTTCACAGAAAGTTATTTTCTGGTTTTTATCGAAAGGTATTCCTTTTTCAGCATATTCTTAGGAGCGTTCCCAAATGTCCTTTCTCAGGTTCCACAGAAACAGTGATTTCAAACTGCTTAATCCGAAGTATGATTTAATCTATGAAATGAATACACACATCACAAAGCAGTTGCTCCGAAGGATTCTCTCCAGTTTTCATCAGAAGACGTTTCCTTTATCACCACAAGCCTCCGGGTGCCAGTTAATATCCCTTCACAAATTCCTCAAAGGCAGAGTTTCCATACTGGGCAACGCAGTGTAAGCTTTAACTCTCTGAAATGAATGCACATGTCAGACAGAATTTTCTTGGAACGCTGCTTTCTGGGTTTTATTTCAGGATATTTCACTTTTCCCTGTAGTCTTCAATGCACTGCAAAGTATCCCCTTTTCAGTTTTACAGGAGCAGTGTTCAAACACTGCCTTTTGAGAAAAGAGGTAAAACGCCCTGAGTGGAATGCACACATCAAAAAGCAGTTTCTCAGAAAGGTCTATCCTGTTTTCTTCAGGGGGCGTTTCCTTTCTCACCAGAAGCCTCCAGGCGCCAGTTAATATCCGTTCACAGATTCCTCAAATACAGAGTTTTAAAACTGGGCAAAGTATTGTAAGCTTTAACTCTCTGAAATGAATGCACACGTCAGAAATCAGTTTCTTGGAAAGCTTCTTTCTGTGCTTTATTTCCAGGTATTTCACTTTTCACCGTAGTCTTCCATGTGCCGCAAAATATCACTTTTTCAGTTTTACAGGAACAGTGTTCAAACACTGCCTTATGAGAAAAGAGGTATAACTTGCTGAGTGAAATGCGCACATCACAAAGCCGTTTCTCAGAAAGCTTCTCTCCAGTTTTTATCTGAAGATATTTCCTACTTCCCCAGAGGCAAGAATATTCTCCCGAATGTCCCTTCTTGAATCCGTCCATGATGCTGATTCAAAGCTGCGTGATTGAAAGAAAGTTTTGTCTATGTGAGATGATAGACATATCTGTCACAAAGCAGTTTCACAGAAAGCTTCTTTCCAGTTTTGGTCTGAGGATATTTCCTTTTTCACCATGGTCATCCATATATTCCCGAATGTCCCCTGGTAGCTTTTTCTCCAAATGGGATTCCAAAATCCTCTTTGAGAATAAAATATAGCTCTTGAGTGGAATGCACAAGTCACAAAAGAGCTCCTCAGAAATCTTCTCTGCAGTATCTATCTGAAGATATTTACATTTTCACCGTAAGCCTCAATGCGCTCCTGAGTATCCCTTAGCTGACTAACTTAAACAGTGTTAGAATACTGCTCAGTGAAAACAGAAGCTTAACTGTGCGAGTGGAATTCAGGTGACCTAGGGCAGTTTCACAGAGAGTTTTCTTCTGGTTTTTATCGGAGGGTATTTCTTTTTCAACATATTCTTAAGAGCGTTACAAAATGTCCTTTCTCAGGTTCCACAGAAACAGTGATTTCAAACTGCTCAATCCAAAGAATGATTTAAGTCTATCAGATGAATACACACATCACAAAGCAGATGCTCCTAAAGTTTCTGTCCAGTTTTCATTGGAATACTTTTCCTTTCTCACCACAAGCCTCCAGAAGCCACTGAATATCCCTTCACAGGTTTCTCAATGACAAAGTTTCCAAATTGGGCAACGTAGCTTTAACTCTCTGAAATGAATGCACACGTTAGAGAGCCGTTTCTTGGAACTCTTCTTTCTGGGTTTCATTTCAGGATATTTCAGTTTCACCATAGTCTTCAATGCGCTGCAAAATATGACTTTTTCAGTTTTACAAGAACCGTGTTCAAACACTGCCTTATGAGAAAAGGGACATAACTGCCTGAGTGGAATGCACATATCACAAAGCAGTTTCTCAGAAAGCTTCTCCCCTATTTTTAGCTGAAGATATTTCCTGTTTCCCCACAAGGCTGAATGTTCTCCCGAATATCTCTTCGTGAACTCGTCCATGATGCAGTTTGAGAACAGCGTAATAGAAAGACAGTTTTATCTAAGTGAAATGAATAGACATATCTATCACAAAGGAGTTTCACAGGAAGCATCTTTCCATATTTTGTCTGAGGATATTTCCTTTTTCACCACAACAGCCCATATACTTCTGAATGTCCCCCATTAGCTTTTTCTTCAAACGGGATTCCCCAATTCTCTCTGGGAAGAAAGGTATAACTCTGTAAGGGTCCTCACAAATCTACTCTCTAGTTTTTTACCATAATCCTCAAAGCGCTACTGAATATCACTTTGCAGACTAACCAAAAACAGTGTTAGAGTACTGCTCAATGAAATCTAAACTTAACTGAGCGAGTGGACTTCACGTGACGTAGAGCAGTTTCACAGAGAGTTTCCTTCTTGTTTTTATCGGAGAGTATTTCTTTTTCAGCATATTCTTAAGAGTGTTCCCAAATGTCCTTTCTCAGATTCCACAGAAACAGTGATTTCAAACTGCTAAATACAAAGAATGATTTAACTCTATGAGTTGAATACACACATCACAAAGCAGTTGCTCTGGTAACTTCTCTCCAGTTTTCATTGGAAGACGTTTCCTTTCTCACCACAAGCCTGCGGGTGCCACTTAATATCCCTTCAGAGATTCCTCCCAGTTTCCAAACTGGGAAATGTAGTGTAAGCTTTAACTCTCTGAAATAAATGTACACGTCAGAGATCAGTTTCTTGGAATGCTTCTTTCTGGGTTTTATTTCAGGATATTTTACTTTTCGCCATAGTCTTCAATGCACGGCCAAATAGCACTTTTTCAGTTTTACAGGAACAGTGTTAAAACGCTGCCTTATGAGAAAAGAGGTATAACTCCCTGAATGGAATGCACACAACACAAAGCGGTTTCTCAGAAACCTTTGCTCCAGTTTTTATCTGAAGATATTTCATATTTCCCCACCGACCTGAATGTGCTCCCATATGTCCCTTCACGAATCCATCCATGACGCAGTTTCAAAACTGCATAATAGAAAGAAAGTTATATCTATGTGAGATGAATAGACATATCTATCACAAAGCAGTCTCACTGAAAGCTTCTTTCTGGTTTTTGTCCCAGGATATTTGCTTTTTCACCATAGCCGTCCATATACTCCCGAATGTCCCCTGGTAGATTTTTCTCCAAACCAGATTCCCCAATCCTCTATGAGAAGAAAAGTAAAACACTGTGAGTGGAAGGCACAGAACACAAAGCAGCTCCTACGAAATTTTCTCTGCAGTATCTTTCTGAAGATATTTCCATTTTCACCGTAAGCCTCAAAGTGCTCCCGAGGATCCCTGAGCTGACTAACGTAAAACAGTGTTAGAATACTGCCCAAAGAAAACAGAAACTTAACTGTACGAGTGGACTTCACGTGACCTAGAGCAGTTTCACAGAATGTTTTATTCTGGTTTTTATCGGAGGGTATTTCTTTTTCAACATATTCTTAGGTGCGTTCCTAAATGTCCTTTTTCAGATTTCACAGTAACAGTGATTTCAAACTGCTCAATCCAACGAATGATTTAACTCTATGAGATGAATAAACCCACCACAAAGCAGTTGTTCCGAAAACTTCTCTGCAGTTTTCATCAGAAGACGTTTCCTATCTCACCACAACCCTCCAGGCACCACTTAATATCAATTCACAGATTCCTCAAAGACGGAGGTTCCAAAGTGGGCAATGTAGTGTAAGCTTTAACTCTCTGAAATGAATGCACCCTTCGGAGAGCAGCTTTTCGAATGATTCTTTCTGGGTTTTATTTCAAAATATTTCACTTTTCACCATAGTCTTCAATGCACTGCAAAATGTCACTTTTTCAGTTTTTCAGGAATAGTGTCCAAACACTGACTTATGAGAAAACAGTTATAAGTCCCTTAGTGGAATGCACACATCACAAAACAGTTTCTCACAAAGCTTCTCTCCAGTTTTTATCTGAAGATATTTCCTATTTCCCCACAGGCCTGAATGTGCTCCCGAATTTCCCTTCGCGAATCTATTCATGACGTAGTTTCAAAACTGTGTAATAGAAAGAAAGTTTTATCTCTGTGAGATGAATAGACATATCTATCCCAAAGTAGTTTCACAGAGAGCTTCTTTCCAGTTTTTGTCTGAGGTTAATTCCATTTTCACGATAGCTGTCCACATACTCCCGAATGTCCCCTGGTAGCTTTTTCTCCAAACGGGACTCCTCAATACTCTATGCGAAGAAAAGTATAACTCAGTGAGTGGAATGCACACGTCACAAAGCAGCTCCTCGGAAGTCTTCTGTCCAGAATCTATCTAAAGATATTTCCGTTTTCACCATAAGCCTCAAAGCGCTCCCGAGTATCCCTTTGCTGACTAAACTAAAACAGTGTTAGAATATTGTTCAATGAAAACAGGAGCTTAACTGTGCAAGTGTACTTCACATGACCTAGAGCAGTTTCACAGAAAGTTTTTTTCACGTTTTTATTGGAGGTTATTTCTATTTCAGCATATTCCTAAGAGCATTCCCAAATGTCCTTTCTCAAGTCCCACAGAAACCCTGATTTCAAACTGCTCAATCCAAAGAATATTTCAACTCTATGAGATGAACATACATAACAAAGAGGTTGCTCCGGAAGTTTCTCTCCGGTTTTCATCAGAAGACGATTCCTTTCCCACCACAAGATTCTGGGTGCCACTTAATATCCCTTCTCAGATTCCTCAAAGACAGAGTTTTCAAACAGGGCAACGTAGTGTAAGCTTTAACTCTCTGAAATGAATGCACATGTCAGAGAGCAGTTTCTTGGAACTCTTCTTTCTGGGTTTTATTTCCGGATATTTCACTTTTCGCTGTAGACTTCAATGCGCTGCAAAATATCAGTTTTTCAGTTTTACAGGAACAGTGTTGAAACACTGCTTTTTGAGAAAGGAAGCATAACTCCCTGAGTGGAATGCACACATCACAAAGGAGTTTCTCAGAAAGCTTCTCTCACCTTTTTATCTGAAGATATTTCCCATTTTCCCACAGGCCTGAATGTGCTCCCGAATATCCCTTCTTGAATCCATCCATGACACAGTCTCAAAACTGCATAATAGGAAGAAAGTTTTATCTATGTGAGATGAATAAACATATCTATCACAAAACAGTTTCACAGAAAGGTTCTTTCCAGTTTTCGTCTGAGGATATTTCCTTTTTTATCTAAGCCCTCCATATACTACTGAATGTCCTCTGGTAACTTTTTCTGCAAGTGTGATTCCCAAATCCTCTATGAGAAGAAAAGTATAACTCTGTGAGTGGAATGCACGAGTCACAAAGTAGCTCCTCAGACATCTTCTTTCCAGTATCCATCTAAAGATAATTCCTTTTTCAAGGTAATCTCAAAGCGCTCCCGAGTATCCATTAGCTGACTAACCTAAAACAGTGTTAGAATACTGCCCAATGAAAACAGGAGCTTAATTGTGTGAGGGAACTTCACATGACCTAGAGTAGTTTCACAGAAAGTTTCCTTCTGGTTTTTATCGGAGACTATTTCTTTTTCAGCGTATTCTTAAGAGTGTTTCCAAATGTCCTTTCTCAGTTTCCACAGAAACAGTGATTTTAAACTGCTTAATCCAAAGAATGATTTAACTCTAGGAGATGAATACACACATCACAAAGCAGTTGCTCCGAAAGCTTCTCTCCACTTCTCATCAGAAAACGTTTCCTTTCTCACCACAAGACTCCGGGTACCAGTTAATATCCTTTCCCAGATTACTCAAAGACAGAGTTTCCAAATTGGTCAACGTAGTGTAAGCTTTAACTCTCTGAAATGAATGCACACGTCAGAGAACAGTTTCTTGGAATGCTTCTTTCTGGGTTTTATTTCAGAATATTTCACTTTTCGCTGTAGTACTCAATGCACTGCAAAATTTCAATTTTTCAGTATTACAGGAACAGTGTTCTAACACTGCCTTATGATAAAAGAGGTATAACTCCCTGAGTGGAATGCACATATCAAAAGCAGTTTCTCAGAAAACTTCTCTCCAGTTTTTATCTGAAGATATCTCCTATAACCCCACAGGCCTGAATGTGCTACCGAATGTCGCTTCGCAAATCTGTCCATGATGCAGTTTCAAAACTGCGTAATAGAAAAAAAGTTTTATCAATGTGAGATAATTAGGCATATCTATCCCAAAGCAGTTTCACAGAAAACTTCTTTCCATTTTTTGTCTGAGGATATTTTTTTTCACCATAGTCATCTATATGCTCCCGTATGTCCCCTGCTAGCTTTTTCAACAAACAGGATTCCCCTATCCTCTAAGAGAAGACAAGTAAATCTCTGTGAGTGGAATGTACACGTCACCAAGCAGCTCCTCGGAAATCTTCTCTGCAATATCTCTCTGAAGATATTTCCGTTTTCACGGTAAGCCTCAAAGCGCTCCTGAGAATCCTTTAGCTGACTAACCTAAAACAGTGATAGAATACTGCTCAATGGAAATGGAAGGTTAACTATGTGAGTGGAATTCACGTGAGTGTAATCTCACGTAAGAGGTATAACTCCCTGAGTGGAATGCACACATCACAAAATAGTTTCTCAGAATGCTTCTCTCCGATTTTTTTCTGAAGATATCTCCAATTTCCCCACAGGCCTGACTGTGCTTCTGAGTGTCCCTTCACGAATCCATCCATGACACATTTTCAAAGCTGCATAATAGAAAGAAAGCTTTATCTATGTGAGATGACTAGACATACCTATCCCAAAGCAGTTTCACAGAAAGCTTCTTTCCAGTTTTGGTCTGAGGATATTTCCCTTTCTACCATAGCCGTCCATATACTCCCGAATGTCCACTGGTAGAGTTTACTACAAACGGTATTCCCCAATCCTCTATGAGAAGAAAAGTATAAGTCTGTGAGTGGAATGCACACGTCACAAAGCAGCTTCTGGGAAATCTTCTCTCCAGTTGTTATCTGAAGGTATTTCCTTTTTCACCATAAGCCTCAAAGCGCTGCCGAATATCACTTCGCAGACTAAAGAAAAAGAGTGTTACAATACTGCTCAATGAAAACAGAAGCTTAACTGTGGGAGTGGACTTCATGTGACCTAGAGCAGATTAACGGAAAGTTTCCTTCTGGTTTTTATTGGAGAGTATCTCTTTCAGCATATTCTTAAGAGCGTTTCCAAATGTCCTTTCTCATATTCCACAGAAACAGTGATTTCAAGCTGCTCAGTCCAAAGAATGATTTACCTCAATGAGTTGAATACATGCATCATAAAGCATTTGCTCTGGTAGCTTTTCTTCAGTTTTCTTTGGAAGACATTTCCTTTCTCACCACAAGCCTCTGGACACCACGTAATATCCCTTGACAGATTCCTCAAAGACAGACTTTCCAAACTGGGTTACGTAGTGTAAGCTTTAACTCTCTGAAATGATTGCACACTTCAGAGAGCAGTTTCTCAGAACGCTTTTTTCTGGGTTTTATTTCAGGATATTTCACTTTTTGCTTTAGTCTTCAATGTGCTGCAAAATACCACTTATTTAGTTTTACAGGAAGAGTGTTCAAACACTGTCTTATGAAAAAAGTGGTATAACTCCCTGAGTCGAAAGCAAACATCAAAAAGCAGTCTCTCAGAAAGCTTCTCTATGGTTTTCATCTGAAGATATCTCCTTTCTCCCCACAGGCCTGAATATGCTCCCGAATGTCCATTTGCGAATCTGTCCATGACGCAGTTTCAAAGTTATGTAATAGAAAGAAAGTTTTATCTATGTGAGATGGCTAGACATATCAATCCCAAAGCAGTTTCACAGAAAGCTTCTTTCCAATTTTTGTCTGAGGATATTTCCTTTTTCACCATAGCCGTACATATACTCCCGAAGGTCCCCTGGTAGCATTTACTCCAAACGGGATTCTCCAATCCTCTATGAGAATAAACGTGTAACTCTGTGAGTGGAATGCACAGGTCACAAAGCAGCTCCTCGGAAACCTTGTCTCCAGTATCTATCTGATATACTTCTGCTTTCACTGTAGGCCTCAAAGCACTCTCGAGTATCCCTTAGCTGACTAATCAAAAACAGTGTTAGAATACTGCTCAATGAAAACAGAAGTTTAACTATACCAGTGGAATTCACGTGATGTAGAGCAATTTCACAGAAAGTTTCCTTCTGGGTTTTACCAGAGGGCATTTCTTTTTCAGCATATTCTTAAGAGCTTTCCCAAATGCCCTTTCTTAGGTTCCGCAGAAACAGTGATTTCAAACTGCTCAATCAAAAAATGATTTAATGCTAGGAGATGAATACACACACCACAAAGCAGTTGCTCCAAAAGCTTCTGTCCAGTTTTCATCGAAAGACGTTTCCTTTCTCACCACAAGCCTCCGGGCAACACATAATATCCCTTCACAGATTCCTCAAACACAGAGTTTCCAAACTGAGCAATGTAGTGTATGCTTTAACTCTCTGAAATGATTGCACGCGTCAGAGAGCAGTTTCTTGGAACACTTCTTTCTGGGTTTTATTTCAGGATATTTCACTGTTCGCCGTAGTCTTCAATACACTGCAAAGTATCGGTTTTTCAGGTTTACAGGAACAGTATTCAAACACTGCCTTATGAAAAAAGAGGTATAACTCCCTGAGTGGAAGGCACACATCACAAAATAGTTTCTTAGAAACCTTCTCTCCAATTTTTTTCGGAAGACATCTCCTATTTCCCCACAGGCCTGAATGTGCTTCCGAGTGTACCTTCACGAATCCGTGCATGATTCAGATTCATTACTGTGTAATAGAGAAAAGTCTTCTCTATCTGAGATGAATAGACATATCTATCCGAAAGCAATTTCACAGAAAAGTTCTTTCCAGTTTTGTCTGAGGATATTTTCTTTTTCACCATAGCCATCCATATATTCCCGAATGTCCCATGATAGACTATTCACCAAACGGGTTACCAAATCCTCTATGAGAAGAAAAGTATAACTCTGTGAGTGGAATGCACACATCACATAGCAGCTCCTCGGAAATCTTCTTACAAGTTGTTATCTGAAGGTATTTCCATTTTCACCGTCAGCCTCAAAGCACACCCGAGTATCCCTTAGCTGACTAACCAAAAACAGTGATAGAATATTGCTCAATGAAAATAGAAGTTTAACTATGCGAGTGGAATTCACGTGACCTATAGCAGTTTCACAGAATGTTTCCTTCTGGTTTTTATCTGAATGTATTTCTTTATCAACATATTCTTAAGAGCATTCCCAAATGACCTTTCTAAGGTTCCACTAAACAGTGATTTCAAACTGCTCAATCCAAAGAATGATTTAACTCTCTGAGATGACTACACACAACAGAAAAGAGTTGCTCCGAAACCTTCTCACCAGTTTTCATCAGAAGACATTTCCTTTGTCACCACAAGCCTCCAGGTGCACCTTAACATCCCTTTACAGATTCTTCAAACACAAAGTTTCCAAACTGGGCAACATAGTGTAAGCTTTAACTCTCTGTAATGAAAGTACACTTTAGAGAGCAGTTTCTTGGAACGCTTCTTTCTGGGTTTTATTTCTGGGTTTTTCACTTTTCACCATAGTCTTCAATGCAATGCAAAGTATCAGTTTTTCAGTTTTCCAGGAAAAGTGTTCAAACACTGCCTTATGAGAAAAGAGGTATAACCTCCTGAGTGGAATGCACACATCACAAAGCAGTTTCTCAGAAAGATTCTCTCCAGTTTTTATCTGAAGATATCTCCTATTTCTCCAGAGGCTTGAATGTGCTTTCGAATGTCCCTTTGCGAATCCATCTGTGACGCAGATTCAAAACTGCGTAATAGAAAGAAAGTTTTATCTATGTGAGATAAATAGACATATCTATCCCAAAACAGTTTCACAGAAATCTTCTTTCCAGTTTTGGTCTGAGGATATTTCCTTTTTCACCATAGCCATCCATAGAATCCGAAAGTCCCCTGGTAGCTTTTTCTCCAAACAGGATTCTCCAATCCTCTATGAGAAGAAAAGTGTAACTCTGTGAGTGGAATGCACAGGTCACAAAGCACCTTCCTGGAAATCTTCTCTCCAGTATCCATCTGAAGATATTTCCGTTTTCACCGTATGCCTCAAAGTGCTCCCAAGTATCCCTCAGCTGACTAACCTAAAACAGTGTTAGAATACTGCTGAATGAAAACAGAAGGTTAACTATGCGAGTGGAATTCACGTGACCTATAACAGTTTCACAGAAAGTGTACTTTCGGGTTTTACCGGAGGGTATTCCCTTTTCAGTATATTCTTAAAAGCGTTCCCAAATGTCCTTTCTCAGGTTTCACAGGAACCGTGTTCAAACACTGCTTTCTGAAAAAAGAGGTATAACTTCCTGAGTGGAATGCAAACATCAAAAAGCAGTCTCTCAGAAAGCTCTCCAGTTTTTATCTGAAGATATCTCCTTTTTCCCCACAGGCCTGAATGTGTTTCCTAAAGTCCCTTCGCGAATCCTTCCGTGATGCAGATTCAAAACTGCGTAATAGAAAGAAAGTTTTATCTATGTGAGATGAATAGACATATCCAACCCAAAACAGTTTCACAGAAATCTTCTTTCCACTTTTTATGTGAGGATATTTCCTTTTTCACCATAGCCATCCATAGAATCCCTAAAGACCCCTGGTTGCTTTTTCTCCAAACGGGATTTCCCCATCCTCTATGAGAAGAAAAATGTAACTCTGTGAGAGGAATTCACAGGTCATAGAGCAGCTCCTCAGAAATCTTCTCTCCAGTATATATCTGAAGATATATCCGCTTTCACTGTAAGCCTCAAAGAGCTCCCGAGTATCCCTTAGCTGACTAACCTAAAACAGTTTTAGAATAATATTTATGAAAACCGAAGTGTAACTGTGTGAGTGGAATTCACGTGACCTAGAGCAGTTTCACAGAATGTTTCCTTCTGGTTTTTGTTGGAAGGTATTTCTTTTTCAACATATTCTTAAGAGCGTTCCCAAATGTGCTTTCTCAGGTTCCACTAAAAAAGTGACTTCAAACTGCTCAATCCAGGAATGATTTAACTTTATGAGATGAATACACACATCACAAAGCAGTTGCTCTGAAAGCCTAGGTCTAGTTTCGTCAGAAGACGTTTCCTTTATCACCACAAGGCTCCGGGCGACATTTAATACCCCTTCACAGATTCCTAAAAACACAAAGTTTACAAACTGGGCAATGTAGTGTAAGCTTTAACTCTCTGAAATGAAAGCACCCATTAGAGAGAAATTTCATGGAACGCTTCTTTCTGGGTTTTATTTCAGTATATTTCACTTTTCGACATAATGTTCAATGCATGGCAAATTATCAGGTTTTCAGTTTTACAGGAAAAATGTTCAAGCACTGCCTTATGAGAAAAGAGGTATAACTCCGTGAGTGGAATGCACACATCACAAAGCAGTTTCTAGAAAGATTCTCTGAAGTTTTTATCTGAAGATATCTCCTATTTCTCCAGAGGCCTGAATGTGCTCCCGAATGTCCCTTGGTGAGTCCATCCTTGACACAGATTCAAAACTGTGTAATAGAAAGACAGTTTTATCTATGTGACATGAATAGACGTATCTATCCCAAAGCAGTTTCACAGAAATCTTCTTTACAATTTTTGTCTGAGGATATTTCCTTTTTTACCATAGCCATCCATAGAATCCCAAAAGTCCCCTGGTAACTTTTTCTCCAAACAGGATTCCCCAATACTCTATGAGAAGAAACGTGTAACTCTGAATGGAATGCACAGGTCAAAAAGCAGGTCCTCAGAAATCTCCTTTCCAGTATCTATCTGAAGATATTTCTACTTTCACCGTAAGGCTCAAAGCGCTCCCGAGTATCCTTGAGCTGAGCAACCCAAAACAGTTTTAGAATACTGCCTAATGAAAACAGAAGCTTAACTGTGCGAGTGGAACTCACGTGGCCTTGAGCAGTTTCACAGAATGTTTCCTTCTGGTTTTTATTGGTAGGTATTTATTTTTCAACATATTCTTAAGAGCGTTTCCAAATGTCCTTTCTAAGCTTCCTCTAAAACAGTGATTTCAAATTGTCAATCCAAAGGATGATTTAACTCTATGAGATGAATACACACAACAGAAAAGAGTTGCCCCGACATCTTCTCTCCAGTTTTCATCAGAAGACATTTCCTTTCTCACCACAAGAATCCAGGTGCCACGTAATATCCCTTCACAGATTCCTCAAACACAGAGTTTCCAAACTGGGCAACGTAGTGTAAGCTTTAACTCTCTGTAATGAATGCACACGTCAGAGAGAAGTTTCTTGGAACGCTTCTTTCTGGGTTTTATTTCCGGTTTTTTCACCTTTCACCATAGTCTTGAAGGCCCTGCAAAATATTACATTTTCAGTTTTACAGAAACTTTATCCCCACACTGCCTTATGAGAAAAGAGGTATAACTCCCTGAGTGGAATGCACACGTCACAAAACAGTTTCTCAGAAAGCTTCTTTCCAATTTTTTTCTGAAGATAACTCCTATTTCCCCACAGGCCTGAATGTGCTTCCGAGGTCCCTTCACGAATCCATCCATGACGCATATTCAAAACTGCATAATAGAAAAAAGCTTTATCTATTTGAGAAGAATACAGATATCTATCCCAAAGCAATTTCAAAGAAAGGTTCTTTCCAGTTTTTGTCTGAAGACATTTCCTTTTTCACCATAGCCATCCATATACTCCCAAATGGCGCCTGGTAGCGTTTTCACCAAACGGGGTACGAAAATCCTCTATGAGAAGAAAAGTATAACTCGTTGAGTGGAATGCACACGTCACATAGCAGCTCCTCTGAAATCTTCTCTCCAGTATCTATCTGACGATATTTCTGAATTTACCGTAAGCCTCAAAGTGCTCCCGAGTATCCCTTAGCTGGATGTCCAAAAACAGAGTTAGAATACTCCTCAATGAAAACTGAAGGTTTACCAGCGAGTTGAATTCACGTGACCTATAGCAGTTTCACAGAAAGTTTCCTTCTGGGTTTTACCAGAGGGTATTCCTTTAGCAGCATATTCTTAAGAGCGTTCCAAAATGTCCCTTCTCAGGTCCACGGAAACAGTGATTTCAAACTGCTCAGTCCAAAGAATGATTTACCTCTAAGAGTTGAATACACGCA
Organism: Mandrillus leucophaeus; assembly: GCF_000951045.1. NCBI lineage: Eukaryota > Metazoa > Chordata > Mammalia > Primates > Cercopithecidae > Mandrillus > Mandrillus leucophaeus. The sequence goes on along the minus strand of NW_012109730.1, from coordinate 268,322 downwards.
TCACAAAGCAGTTGCTCCGTAAGCTTCAGTCCAGTGTTCATCGGAAGATGTTTCCTTCTCCCCACAAGCCTCCGGGTGACACTTAATATCCCTTCACAGATTCCTCAAACACAGAGTTTCCAAACTGGGCAACGTATTGTAAGCTTTAACTCTCTGAAATGAATGCAGATGTCAGAGAGCAATTTCTTAGAACACTTCTTTATGAGTTTTATTTCAGGATATTTCACTTTTTGCCACAATTTTCAATGCACTGCAAATTATCACTTATTCAGTTTTACAGGAACAGTGTTCAAACAATGCCTTATGAAAAAAGAGTTATAACTCCCTGAGTGGAATGCTCACATCACAAAACAGTTTCTCAGAAATCTTCTCTCAATTTTTTTCTGAAGATATCTCCTATTTCCCCACAGGCCTGAATGTCCTTCCGAGTGTTCCTTCGTGATATGTCCATGACACAGATTCAAAACTGCGTAATAGAAAAATGTTTTACCTATCTGAGGTGAATAGACATACCTATCCCAAAGCAGTTTTACAGAAAGCTACTTTCCAGTTTTTGTCTGAGGATATTTCCTTTTTCACCATTGCCATCCATATACTCCCGAATGTCCCCGGTTTGCCTTTACTCCAAACGCGATTCCCCATTCCTCTATGAGAAGAAACGTATAACTCTGTGACTGGAATGCACACATCACAAAGCAGCTTCTAAGAAATCTTCTCTCCAGTTGTTATCTGATGGTATTTCCTTTTTCACCATAAGCCTCAAAGAGATACCGAATATCACTTCACAGACTAAACAAAAACAGTGTTACAATACTGCTCAATGAAAACAAAAGCTTAACTATGCGAGTCGACTTTACATGACCCAGAGAAGTTTCACAGAAAGTTTCCTTCTGGTTTTTATTGGAGAGTATTTCTTTTTCAGTATATTCCTAAGAGCGTTCCTAAATGCCCTTTCTGAGATTCCACAGAAACAGTGATTTCAAACTGCTCAGTCCAAAGAATGATTTAACTCTATGAGTTGAATACATGCTTCACAAAGCAGTTGCTCTGATAGCTTTTCTCCAGTTTTCTTCAGAAGACGTTTCCTTTCCTACCACAATCCTCTGGGCGCCACGTAATATCCCTTCACATATTCCTTAAAGACAGAGTTTCCAAACTGGACAACGTAGTGTAAGCTTTAACTCTCTGAAATAATTGCACAAGTCAGAGAGTAGTTTCTTGGAATGCCTCTTTCTGTGTTATATTTTAGGATATTTCACTGTTCACCGTAGTCTTCAATGCACTGCAAAGTATCAGTTTTTCAGTTTCACAGGAACAGTGTTCAAACAAAGCCTTACGAGAAAAGAGGTATAAATCCCTGAATGGAATGCGCACATCACAGGGCAGTTTCTCAGGAAGATTCTCTCCACTTTTTATCTGAAGATATCTCCTATTTCTCCAGAGGTCTGAATGTGGTCCCGAATGTTGCTTCGTGAATCGGTCCGTGACACAGATTCAAAAGTGCATAATAGAAAGAAAGTTTTATCTATGTGAGATGAATAGACATATCTATCCCAAAACAGTTTCACAGAAATCTTCTTTCCAGTTTTTGTCTGAGGATATTTCCTGTTTCACCATAGCCGTCCATACAAACCAGAAAGTCCCCTGGTAGCTTTTTCTCCAAATGGGATTCCCCAATGCTCTATAAGAAGAAAAGTGTAACTCTGTGAGTAGAATGCACAGGTCAAAAAGCAGCTCCTCAGAAATATTCTCTCCAGTATCTATCTGAAGATATTTCCGCTTTCACCATAAGCCTCAAAGCACTCCGGACTACCCCTTAGCTGAGTAACCTAAAACAGTTTTAGAATACTGCTTAATGAAAACAGAAGCTTAACTGTGCGAGTGGAATTCACATGACCTAGAGCAGTTTCACAAATGTTTCCTTCTGGTTTTTATCAGAAGGTATTTCTTTTTCAACATATTTTAAGAGCATTCCCAAATGTCCTTTCTAAGGTTCCACTAAAACAGTGATTTCAAACTACTCAATCCAAAGAATGATTTATCTCTATGAGATGAATACACACAACAGAAAGGAGTTGCCCCAAAATCTCTCCAGTTTTCATGAGAAGACGTTTCTTTTCTCACCACAAGCCTCTGAGCGCCACTTAATATCCCTTCACAGATTCTTCAAACACAGAGTTTACAAACTTGGCAATGTAGTGTCACCTTTAACTCTCTGTAATGAATGCACACGTCAGAGAGCAGTTTCTTGGAACGCTTCCTTCTGGGTTCTATTTACGGGTTTTCAACTTTTCGCCATCATCTTAAATGCCCTGCAAAATATCACCCTTTCTGTTTTACAGGAAGAGTGTTCAAACACTGCCTTATGAGAAAAGAAGTATAACTCCCTGAGTGGAATGCACACACCATAAAGCAGTTTCTCAGAAAGATTCTCTCCACTTTTTATCTGAAGATATCTCCTATTTCTCAAGAGGCCTGAATGTGCTCCCGAATGTCGCTTCGTGAATCCATCCATGACGCAGATTCAAAACTGCGAAATAGAAAGGTAGTTTTATCTATGTGAGATGAATAGACATATCAATCCCAAAGCAGTTTCACAGAAATCTTCCTTACAGTTTTTGTCTGAGGATATTTCCCTTTTCACCATAGCCTTCCATATTCTCCCAAATGTCGCCTGGTAGCGTTTTCACCAAACAGGGTAGCAGAATCCTCTAGAAGAAGAAAAGTATAACTCTGTGAGTGGAATGCTCACGTCACATAGCTGCTCCTCGGAAATCTTCTCTCCAGTGTCTATCTGAAGATATGTTCGTTTTCACAGTAAGCCTCAAAGCAATCCTGAATATCCCTTAGCTGACTCACCAAAAACAGTGTTGGAATACTGGTCAATGAAAACAGCATGTTAACTATGTGAGTAGAAATCATGTGACCTATAGCAGTTTCACAGAAAGTTTCCTTCTGGGTTTTACCGGAGGGCATTCCCTTTTCAGCATATTCTTAAGATCATTCCCAAATGTCCTTTCTCAGGTTTCACAGAAACAGCGATTTCAAACTGCTCAATCCAAAGAATGAGTTAACTCTAGAAGATGAATACACACATCACAAAGTTGTTGCCCCAAAATATTCTCTCCAGTTTCCTTCGGAAGACGTTTTCTTTCTCACCACAAGCCTCCGGGCGTCACTTAATATCCCTTCAGAGATTCCTCAAACACAGAGTTTCCAAACCGGGCAATGTAGTGTAACCTGTAACTCTATAATCAATGCACACGTCAGAGAGCAGTTTCTTGGAATGCTTCTTTCTGGGTTTTATTTCCAGGTTTTTCACTTTTCGCCATAGTCTTCAATGCCCTGCAAAATATCACCTTTTCAGTTTTACAGGAAGTGTTCAAACACTGCCTTATGAGAAAAGAGGTATAACTCCCTGAGTGGAATGCACACATCCCAAAACAGTTTCTCAGAAAGCTTCTCTTCAATTTTTTTCTGAGGATACCTCCTAATTCCCCACAGATCTGAATGTGCTTCCGAGTGTCCCTTCACGAATTTGTCAATGACACTGTTTCAAATCTGTGTAATAGAAAAAAGTTTTATCTATCTGAGATGCATAGACATATCTATCCCAAAGCAATTTCACAGAAAGCTTCTTTCCAGTTTTTCTCTGGAAATATTTCCTTTTTCACCATAGTCGTAAATAGAATCCCGAAAGTCCACTGGTAGCTTTTTCTCCAAATGGGATTCCCCAATCCTCTAAGAGAAGAAAAGTGTAACTCTGAAAGGGGAATGTACAGGTCACAACGCAGCTCCTCAGAAATCTTCTCTCCTGTATCTATCGGAAGATATTCCTGTTTTCACCGTAAGTCTCAAAGCACTCCCGAGTATCCCTATGCTGACTAACCTAATACAGTTTAAGAATACTGCTTAATGAAAAGAGAAGCTTAACTGTGCGAGTGGAATTTACATGACCTAGTGCAGTTTCACATCATGATTCATTCTGGTTTTTATCAGAAAGTATTTCTTTTTCAACATATTCTTAAGAGCATTTCAAATGTCCTTTCTCAGGTTCCAGTAAAACAGTGATTTCAAAGTGCTCAATCCAAAGAATGATTTAACTCTATGAGACGAAGACACACAACAGAAAGGAGTTGCTCCAAAACCTTCTCTCCAGTTTTCATCAGAAGACGTTTCGTTTCTCACCAAAAGCCTCCGGGTGCCACTTAATATTCTTTCACCGATTCCTCCAACACAGAGTTTCCAAACTGGGCAACGTAGTGTAACCCTTAACTCTCTGTAATGAATGCACACGTCAGACAGCAGTTTCCTGGAACGCTTCCTTCTGGTTTCATTTCTGGGTTTTTCACTTTTCATCATAGTCTTAAATGTCCTGCAAAATATCACCTTTTCAGTATTACAAGAACAGTGTGCAAACACCGCCTTATGTGAAAAGAGGAATAACTCCCTGAGTGGAATGCACACATCACAAAACAGTTTCTCAGAAAGCTTCTCTCCGATTTTTTTCTGAAAATATCTCCTATTTTCCCACAGGCCTGAATGTGCTTCTGAGTATCCCTTCACAAATCCGTCCATGACACAGATTCAAAACTGTGTAACAGAAAAATGTTTTGTCTATCTGAGATGAATAGACATATCTATCCCAAAGCTGTATTACAGAAATCTTCTTTCCATTTTTGTCTGAGAATATTTCTTTTTCACCATAGCCATCCATATATTCCCGAATGTCCCCTGGTAGCATTTACTCCAAATGGGATTCCCCAATCCTCTATGAGAAGAAAAGTGTATCTCTGTGAGTGGAATGCACAGGTCACAAAGCAGCTCCTCGGAAATCTTGGCTCCAGTATCTATCTGAAGATATTTCCACTTTCACCGTAGGCCTCAAAGTGCTCCCGAGTATGCCTTAGCTGACTAACCAAAAACAGTGTTAGAATACTGCTCAATGAAAATAAAAGGTTAACTATGCCAGTGGAATTCACCTGACCTGGAGCAGTTTCACAGAAAGTTTCCTTCTGGGTTTTACCAGAGGGTATTACTTTTTCAGCATATTCTCAGTGCGTTCCAAAATGCCCTTTCTCAGGTTCTGTAGAAACAGTGATTTCAAACTGCTCAATCCAAAAATGATTTTACTCTAGGAGATGAATACACACATCACAAAGCAGTTGCTCCGAAAGCTTCTGTTCAGTTTTCGTTGGAAAACGTTTCCTTTCTCACCGCATGCCTCTGGGTGACACTTAGTGTCCTTTCCCAGATTCCTCAAACACAGAGTTTTCAAATTGGGCAGTGTATTGTAAGCTTTAACTCTCTGAAATGAATACACACGTCAAAGAGCAATTTCTTGGGACGCTTCTTTCTAGGTTTTATTTCAGGATATTTCACTTTTTGCCATAGTCTTCAATGGGTTGAAAAATATCACTTATTCAGTTTTACAGGAACAGTGTTCAAACACTGCGTTATGAAAAAAGGGGTATAATCCACTGAGTGGAATGCAAACATCATAAAGCAGTCTCTCAGAAAGCTTCTCTCCACTTTTTATCTGAAGATATCTTCTTTTTCCCCAGAGGCCTGATTGTGCTCCTGAATGTCACTTCGCCAATCAGTCCGTGACGCAGATTCAAAACTGCGTAATAGAAAGAAAGTTTTTTCTAAGTGAGATGAATACACATATCTTTCTCAAAGCAGTTCCACAGAAATCTTATTTCCAGTTTTTGTCTGAGGATATTTCCTTGTTCACCATAGCCATCCATTGAAACACAAAAGTCCCCTGGAGGCTTTTTCTCCAAGTGGGATTCCCCAATCCTCTATGAGAAGAAAAGTGTAACTCGGTGAGTGGAATGCACAGGTCACAAAGCAGCTCCTCGGAAATCTCCTCTTCAGTATCTATCGGAAGATAATTCCACTTTCACCGTAAGCCTCAAAGCACTCCCTAGTATCCCTTAGCTGACTAACCTAAAACAGTTTTAGAATACTGCTTAATGAAAGCAGAAATTTAACTGTGTGAGTGGAATTCACGTGACCTAGAGCAGTTTCACAGAATGTTTGCTTCTGGTTTTTATCAGAAGGTATTTCTTTTTCAACATATTCTTAAGTGCGTTCCCAAATGTCCTTTCTAAGGTTCCACTAAAATAGTGATTTCAAACTGCTCAATCCAAAGAATGATTTAACTCTATGAGACGAAGACACACAACAGAAAGGAGTTGCTCCAAAATCTTCTGTAGTTTTTATCAGAAGACGTTTCCTTTCTCACAGCAAGCCCCCGGGCTCCACATAATATCCCTCACAGATTCCTCAAACAGAGTTTCCAAACTGGGCAACGTAGTGTAACTTTTAACTCTCTGTAATAAATGCACACGTCAGAGAGCAGTTTCTTGGAACGCTTTCTTCTGGGTTTTATTTCCGGGTTTTTCACTTTTCAGCATCGTCTTCAATGCCCTGCAAAATATCACCTTTTCAGTTTTACAGGAACAGTGTTCAAACACTCCCTCATGAGAAAAGAGGTTTGACTCCCTAAGCGGAATGCACACATTACAAAACAGTTTCTCAGAAAGCTTCTCTCCAATTTTTTTCTGAAGATATCTCCTAATTCCCCACAGGCCTGAATGTGCATCCGAGTGTCCCTTCATGAATCCATCCATGACACAGATTCAAAGTGCATAATAGAAAAAAGTTTTATCTATCTGAGATGAACAGACATATCTATTCAAAAGCAATTTCACAGAAAACTTCTTTCCTGTTTTCATCTGAGGATATTTCCTTTTTCACCATAGCCATCCATATATTCCCGAACGTCCCCTGGTAGCATTTACTCCAAACAGGATTACCCAATCCTGTATGAGAATAACAGTGTATCTCCGTGAGTCGAATGCACAGGTCACAAAGCAGATCCTCGGAAATCTTGTCTCAGTATCTATCTGAAGATATTTCTGCTTTCACCATAGGCCTCAAAGCGCTCCCGAGTATCCATTACCTTATTAACCAAAAACAGTGTTAGAATACTTCTCAATGAAAATAGAAGGTTAACTGTGCCAGTGGAATTCACGTGACCGATAGCAGTTTCACAGAAAGTTTCCTTCTGGGTTTTACCAGAGGGTACTCCTTTTTAAGCATATTCTTAAGAGCATTCCCAAATGTCCTTTCTCAGGTTCCACAGAAACAGTGATTTCAAACTGCTCAATCCAAAGAATGATTTTACTCTACAAGATGAATACATACATCACAAGGCAGTTGCTCCAAAAGCTTCTGTCCAGTTTTTATCGGAAGCCATTTCCTTTCTCACCACAAGCCTGAATGTGCTCCCAAATGTCCCTTCGCGAATCCATCCATGACACAGATTCAAAACTGCATAATAGAAAGAAAGCTTTATCTATGTGAGTTGACTTGACATACCTATCCCAAAGCAGTTTCACAGAAAGAATCTTTCCAGTTTTTGTCTGAGGATATTTCCTTTATCACCATGGCCGACCATATACTCCCGAATGTCCCCTGGTAGTGTTTACTCCAAATGGGATTCCCCAGTCCTCTATGAGAAGAAAAGTATAACTCTGTGAGTGGAATGCACATGTCACAAAGCAGCTTCTGGGAAATCTTCTCTGCAGTTGTTATATGAAGGTATTTCCTTTTTCACCATTAGCCTCAAAGTGCTACCAAATATCACCTCGCAGACTAAACAAATTAGTGTTACAAAACTGCTCAATGAAAACAGAAGCTTAACTGTGTGAGTGGACTTCACGTGACCTACAGCAGTTTCACAGAAAGATTCATTCTGGTTTTTATTGGAGAGTATTTCTTTTTCAGCATATTCTTAAGAGCGTTCCCAAATGTCCTTTCTCAGATTACACAGAAACAGTGATTTCAAACTGCGCAGTCTGAAGAATGATTTAACTGTATGACTTGAATACACACATCACAAATCAGTTGCTCCGATAGCTTCTGTCCAGTTTTCATCCGATGACATTTCCTTTCTCCCCACAAGCCTCCTGGCGCTACATAATATCCCCTCACATATTCCTCAAGTACAAAGTTTCCACACTGGACAACCTACTGTAAGCTTTAACTCTCTGAAATGATTGCACACGTAAGAGAGCAGTTTCTTGGAATGCTTCTTTCTGGGTTATGTTTCAGGATATTTCACTGTTCGCCATAGACTTCAATGCAATGCAAAGTATCCGTTTTTCAGTTTTAGAGGAACAGTGTTCAAACACTGCCTTATGAGAAAACAGGTATAACTCCCTGAGTGGAATGAGCACATCACAAAGCAGTTTCTCAGAAATATTGTCTCCAGTTTTTAATCTGAAGATATCTCCTATTTCTCCAGAGGCCTGAATGTGCTCCCGAATGTCCCTTTACGAATCCATCCATGACACAGATTCAAAACTACGTAATAGAAAGAAAGTTTTACCTATGTGAGATGAATAGACATATCTATCCCTAAGCAATTTCACAGAAATCTTTCCAGTTTTTTTCTGAGGATATTTCCTTTTCACCATAGCCGTCCATAGAATCCCGAAAGTCCCCTGGTAACTTTTTCTCCAAATGGGATTCCCCAGTCCTCCAGGAGATGAAAAGTGTAACTCTGTGAGTGGAATGCACACATCACAAAGCAGCTCCTCGGAAATCTTCTCTCCTGTATCTATCTGAAGATATTTCCAATTTCACCGTAAACCTCAAAGGGCTCCAGAGTATCCCTTAACTGACTAACCAAAAACAGTTTTAGAATAGTGCTTATTGAAAACAGAATCCTAACAGTGCGACTGGAATTCACGTGACCTAGAACAGTTTCACAGAATGTTTCCTTCTGGTTTTTATCAGAAGGCATTTCTTTTTCAACATATTCTTAAGAGTGTTCCCAAATGTCCTTTCTAAGATTCCCCTAAAACAGTGATTTCAAACTGCTGAATCCAAACGATCATTTAACTCTCTGAGTTGACTACACACAACAGAAACGAGTTGCCCTGAAATCTTCTCACCAGCTTTCATCAGAAGACGTTTCCTTTCTCACCACAAGCCTCCGGGCACCACTTAATATCCCTTCACAGATTCCTCAAACACAGAGTTTCCAAACTGGGCAACGTATTGTAAGCTTTATCTCTCTGTAATCAATGCACACGTCAGAGAGCAGTTTCTTGGATTGCTTCTTTCTGGGTTTTATTTCTGGGTTTTTCACTTTTCACCATAGTCTTCAATGCACTGCAAAGTATCAGTTTTCCAGTTTTACAAGAGCAATGTTCAAACAATGCCTGATAAGTAAAGAGGTATAACCTCCTGAGTGGAATGTGCACATCGTGAAGCAGTTTCTCAGAACGGTTCTCTACAGTTTTTATCTGAAGCTCTCTCCTATTTCTCCAGAGGCCTGAATGTGCTCCTGAATGTCCCTTCACGAATCCGTCTGTGATGAAGTTTCAAAACTGCATAATAGAAAGATATTTTTATCTATGTGAGATGAATAGACATATCTATCCCAAAACAGTTTCACAGAAATCTTTCCAGTTTTTGTCTGAGGATTTTCCTTTTTCACCATAGCCGTCCATACAATCCCGAAAGTCCCCTGGTAGCTTTTTCGCCAAATGGGATTCCCCAATCCTCTATGAGAAGAAAAGTGTAACTCTGTGAGTGAATGCACAGGTCACAATCCAGCTCCCCGGAAATCTTCTCTCCAGTATCTGTCAGAAGATATTTCCGTTTTCACTGTAAGCCTCAAAGTGCTCCCAAGTATCCGTATCCCTTAGCTGACTAACCTAAAACAGTGTTAGAATGCTGCTTAATGAAAACAGAAGGTTAAGTATGCGAGTAGAATTCACATGACGTATAGCAGTTTCACAGAAAGTGTACTTCCGGGCTTTACTGGAGGGTATTCCTTTTTGAGCATATTCTTAAGAGCGTTCCCAAATGTCCTTTCTCAGGTTCCACAGGAACAGTGTTCAAACACTGCCTTATGAAAAAAAGGGTGTAACCCCCTGAGGGGAATGCAAACATCAAAAAGCAGTCTCTCAGAAAGCTTCTCTCCAGTTTTTATCTGAAGATATCTCCTTTTTCCCCACAGGCCTGAATGTGTTCCCTAATGTCCTTTCGCGAATCCTTCTTTGATGCAGATTCAAACCTGCATAATAGAAAGAAAGTTTTATCTATGTGAGGTGAATAGACATATCCAACCCAAAACAGTTTCACAGAAATCTTCTTTCCAGTTTTTGTCTGAGGATATTTCCTTTTTCAAATAGCCATCCATAGAATCCCGAAAGTGCCCTGGTAGCTTTTTCTCCAAACAGGATTCACCAGTCCTCTCTGAGAAGAAAAGTGTAATTTTGTGAGAAGAATTCGCATGTCACAAAGAAGCTCCTGTCAAATATTCTCTCCAGTATCTATCTGAACATATATTCACTTTCACCGTAAGCCTCAAAGTGCTCCCGTGTATCCCTTAGCTGACTAACATAAAACACTTTTAGAATACAGCTATAATAAAAACAGAAGCTTAAATGTGCGAGTGGAATTCATGTGACATAGATCATTTTCACAGAATTTTTCCTTCTGGTTTTTATTGAAAGGTATTTCTTTTTCAACATATTCTGTAGTGTGTTCCCAAATATCCTTTCTAAGGTTCCACTAAAACAGTGATTACAAACTGCTTAATTCAAAGAATGATTTAACTGTATGATATGAATATACACAACAGAAAGGAGTTGCCCCGAAATCTTCTCTCCAGTTGTCATCATAAGACGTTTCTTTTCTCACCACAAGCCTCCAGGTGGCACGTAATTTCTCTTCAAAGATTCCTCAAAGACAGAGTTTCCAAACTGGACAACGTATTGTAAGCTTTAACTCTCTGAAGTGATTGCACACGTCAGAGAGCAGTTTCTTGGAATGCTTCCTTCCGGATTTTGTTTCAGGATATTTCACTGTTCACCGTAGTCTTCAATGCAGTTCAAAGTATCAGTTTTTCAGTTTTAGAGGAACAGTGTTCAAACACTGCCTTATGAGAAAAGAGGTATAACACCCTGCGTGGAATGCGCACATCACAAAGCAGTTTCTCAGAAAGATTCTCTCCAGTTTTTATCTGAAGATATCTTCTTTTCCCCACAGGCCTGAATGTGCTCCTGAATGTCCTTCGTGATTCCATCCATGACGCAGTTTCAAAACTACGTAATAGAAAGAAAACTTTATCTTTGTGAGATGACTAGACATACCTATCCCAAAGGAGTTTCACAGAAAACTTCTTTGCAGTTTTCGTCTGAGGATATTTCCTTTTTCACCTTAGCCATCCATATACTCCCGAATGTCCCCTGGTAGCGTTTACCCCAAACACGATTCCCCAATCCTCTATGAGAAGAAAAGTACAACTCTGTGAGTGAAATGCACACGTCAAAGGCAGCTTCTGGGAAATATTCTCTCCAGTTGTTATCTGAAGTTATTTCCTTTTTCACCGTAAGACTCAAAGCGCTACCGAATATCACTTCTCAGACTCACCAGAAACAGTGTTAGAATACTGCTCAATGAAAACAGAAGCTTAACTCTGCGAGTGTACTTCACGTGACCTAGAGCAGTTTCACAGAAATTTTCCTTCTGGTTCTTATTGGAGAGTATTTCTTTTCCATTCTATTCTTAAGAGCATTCCCAAATGTCCTTTCTGAGATTCCACAGAAACAGTGATTTCAAACTGCTTAGTCCAAAGAATGATTTAACTCAAAGGGTTGAATACACACATCATAAAGCAGTTGCTGCGATAGCCTGTGTCCATTTTTCATCAGAAGACGTTTACTTTCTCACCAGAAGCCTCCGGGCACTACATAATATCCCTTCATAGATTCCTGAAAAACATAGTTTCCAAACTGGACAACGTAGTGTAAGCTTTAACTCTCTGAAATGAATGCACACGTCAGAGAGCAACTTCTTGGAATGCTTCTTTCTGGGTTTTATTTCAGGATATTTAACTTTTCGCCATAGTCTTCAAAGTGCTGCAAAATATCACTTATTCAGTTTTACAGGAACAGTGTTCAAACACAGCCTTATGAAAAAAGAGGTCTAACTCCTTGAGTGGAATGCAAACCTCAAAAAGCAGTCTCTCAGAAAGCTTCTCTCCAGTTTTTATCTTAAAATATCTCCATTTTCCCCAGAGGCCTGAATGTGCTCCCAAATGTCCGTTTGCCAATCCATCCATGAGGCAGTTGCAAAGCTGCGTAATAGAAAGAAAGCTTTATCTAAGTGAGATGACTAGAGATACCTATCCCCAAGCAGTTTCACAGAAAGCTTCCTTCCAATTTTTGTCTGAGGATATTTCCTTTTTCACCATTGCCATCCATATATTCCTGAATGTCCCCTGGTAGCGTTTACTCCAAACGCGATTCCCCAGTACTCTATGAGAAGAAAAGTATAACTCTGTCACTGAAGAGCACACATCACAAAGCAACTTTTGGGAAATCTTCTCTCCAGTTGTTTTCTGAAGGTATTTCCCTTTTCACCATGAGCCTCAAAGCGCTACGGAATATCATTTGGCAGACTAAACAAAAACAGTGTTAAAATACTCCTCAATGAAAACAGAAGTTTCACTGTGTGAGTGGACTTCACGTGACCTAGAGCAGTTTCACAGAAAGTTTCCTTCTGCTTTTTATTGTAGAGTATTTCTTTTTCAGCATATTCTTAAGAGTATTCCCAAATGTCCTTTATTCAGATTCCACAGAAACTGATTTCTCACTGCTCAGTTCAAAGAACGATTTAACTCTATGAGTTGAATACTCGCCTCACAAAGCAGTTGCTCCCATAGCTTCTCTCCAGTTTGCATTGGAAGACATTTCCTTTCTCACCACAAGCCTCCGGGCACCATGGAATATCCCTTCACATTCCTCAAAGGCACAGTTTCCTAACTGGGCAACATATTGTAAGCTTTAACTATCTGAAATGATTGCAAACGTCAAAGAGCAGTTTCTTGGAATGCTTCTTTCTGGGTTTTGTTTCAGGATATTTTACTGTAGGCCGTAGTCTTCAATGCACTGCAAAGCATCTGTTTTTCAGTTTTACAGGAACAGTGTTCAAACACTGCCCATGAGAAAAGAGGTATAACTCCCTTAGTGGAATGCAAGCTTCAAAAAGCAGTCTCTCAGAAAGATTCTCTCCAGTTTTTATCTGAAGATGTCTCCTATTTCTCCAAAGGCCTGAATTCACTCCTGAATGTTCATTCTTGAATCCGTCCATGACGAATTTTCAAAACTGCGTTAAAAAAGAATGCTTTATCTATGGGTGATGACTAGACATTCCTATCCCAAAGCAGTTTCAAAGAAATCTTCTTTCCAGTTTTTGTCTGAGGATATTTCCTTTTTCACCATAGCTGTCCATATAGCCCCGAATATCCCCTGGTAATGTATTCATCAAATGGGGTACCAAAATCCTCTATGAGGAGAAAAGTGTAACTCTGTGAGTGGAATGCACAGGTCACAAAGCAGCTCTTCGGAAATCTTCTCTCCAGTATCTATCTGAAGATATTTCCGCTTTCACCCTAAGCCTCAAAGTGCTCCCGAGTATCCCTTAGCTGACTCACCAAAATCAGTGTTAAAATACTGCTCAATGAAAATGGTATGTAAAAAATGCGAGTGGAATTCACGTGAATGTATCCTCACGTAAGAGGTATAACTCCCTGAGTGGAATGCACACACAACAAAATAGTTTCACAAGAAGCTTCACTCCAATTTTTTTCTGAAGATATCTCCTATTTTCCCACAGGCCTGAATGTGCTTCCGCGTGTCCTATTACGAATCCGTCCATGATGCAGATTCAAAACTGTGTAATACAGAAAAGTGTTTTCTATCTTAGATATAGCAGTTTCACAGAAAGTTTCCTTCCGGATTTTACCAGAGGGTATTCCTTTTTCAGCATATTCTTTAGAGTGTTCCCAAATGTCCTTTCTCTGTTTCCACTGAAAGAGTGATTTCAAACTGCTCAATTCAAGAATGATTTAACTCTATGAGATGAATACACACATCACAAAGCAGTTGCTGCGTGCGTTTCTGTCCAGTTTTCATTGGAAGACGTTTCCTTTCTCACCACAAGCCTCTGGGCGCCATGTAATATCCCTTCACAGATTCCTAAAAGGCAGAGTTTCCAAACTGGACAATGTATTGTAAGCCTTAGCTCTCTGAAATTATTGCACACGTCAGAGTCTAGTTTCTTGGAATGCTTCTTTCTGGGTTTTATTTCTGGATATTTCTCTGTTCGCCATAGTCCTCAATGCACTGCAAAGTATCAGTTTTTCAATTTTACAGGGACAGTGTTAAAACTCTGCCTTATGAAAAAAGAGGTCTAACTCCATGAGTGGAATGCAAACATCAAAGAGCAGTCTCTCAGAAAGCTTCTCTCCAGTTTTTATCTGAAGATATTTCCTTTTTCCCCACAGGCCTGAATGTGCTCCCGAATGTCCCTTCGTGAATCCATCCATGATGCAGTTTCAAAACTGCGTAATAGAAAGAAAGTTTTATCTATGTCAGATGACTAGACAAACCTATCCCAAAGCAGTTTCACTGAAAGTTTCTTTCCAGTTTTTGTCTGAGGATATTTCCTTTTTCACCATAGCCATCCATATACTCCCAAATGTCCCCTGGTAGTATTTACTCGAAACATGATTCCCCAATCCTCTATGAGAAGAAAAGTATAACTCTGTGAGTGGAATGCACACGTCACAAAGCAGCTTCTGAGAAATCTTCTTTCCCATTGTTATCTGAAGGTATTTCCTTTTTCATTGTAAGCCTCAAAGCGCTACCAAGTATCACTTCACAGACTAAACAAAAACAATGACACAATACTGCTCAATGAAAACGGAAGCTTAAGTATGTGAGTGGACTTCACGTGAGCTAGAGCAGTTTCACAGAAAGTTTCCTTGTGGTTTTTATTGGAGAGTATTTCTTTTTCAACATATTCTTAAGAGCATTCCCAAACATCCTTTCTTGGATTCCACAGAAACAGTGATTTCAAACTGCTCAGTCCAAAGAATAATTTAAGTCGATGAGTTGAATACACTCATCAAAAAGCAGTTGCTCTGATAGCTTCTCTCCACTTTTCATCGGAATACGATTCCTTTCTCACCACAAGCCTCTGGGCCCCACGTAATATCTCTTCACAGATTCCTCAAAGACAGAATTTCCAAACTGGACAAGGTATTGTAAGCTTTAAATCTCCGAAATGGTTGCATACATCAGAGGCAATTTCCTGGAATGCTTCTTTCTGGGTTTCACTTGAGGATATTTCACTGTTCGCCATATTCTTCAAAGCACTGCAAAGTATCAGTTTATTAGTTTTAGAGGAAGAGTGTTCAAACACTGCCTTATGAGAAAAGAGGTATAACTCCCTGAGTGGAATGCGCACATCACAAAGCAGTTTCTCAGAAAGATTCTCTCTTGTTTTCATCTGAGGATATCTCCTATTTCTCCAGAGGCCTGAATGTGCTCTCGAATGTTCCTTTGCAACTCCGTCCGTGACGCAGATTCAAAACTGCCTAATAGAAATAACGTTTTATCTATGTGAGATGAATAGACATATCTATCCCAAAGCAGTTTCACAGAACTCTTCCATCCAGTTTCAGTCTGAGGATATTTCCTTTTTCACCATAGCTGTCCATAGAATCCCGAAAGTACCCTGGTAGCTTTTTCTTCAAACAGGATTCGTCAATCCTCTATGAGAAAAAAAGTGAACTCTGTGAGTGGAATGCACAGGTCACGAAGCAGCTCCACAGAAATCTTCTATCCGGTATCTATCAGAAGATATTTCCGCTTTCACCATAAGCCTCAAAGTGCTCCCAAGTATCCCTTAGATGACTAACCTAAAATACTTTCAGAATACTGCTTAATGAAAACAGAAGCTTCACTGTGTGACTGGAATTCACGTAACTTAGAGCAGTTTCACAGAATGTTTCCTTCTGGTTTTTAATGGAAGGTATTTGTTTTTCAACATATTCTTAAGAGCATTCCCAAATATCCTTTCTAAGTTTCCACTAAAACAGTGATTTCAAACTGCTCAATCCAAAGAATGATTTAACTCTATGAGATGTATACATCGAACAGAAAGGAGTTGCCCCAAAATCTTCTCTCCAGTTTTCATCGGAAGACGTTTCCTTTCTCACCAGAAGACTCTGTGTGGCACGTAGTATCCCTTCACAGATTCATCAAACACAGAGTTTCCAAACTCGACAATGTATTATAAGCTTTAACTCTCTGAAATGATTGCACACTTCAGAGAACAGTTTCTTGGAATGCTTCTTTCTGGGTTTTGTTTCAGGATATTTTACTGTTTGCCATAGTCTTCAATGCACTGCAAAGTATCAGTTTTTCAGTTTTAGAGGAACAGTGTTCAAACACTGCCTTATGAGAAAAGAGGTATAACTCCCTGAGTGGAATGCACACGTCATAAAGCAGTTTCTCAGAAAGATTCTCTCCATTTTTTATCTGAAGATATCTCCTATTTCTCCAGAGGCTTTAATGTGCTCCCGAAAGTCCCTTCACGAATCGGTCCATGATGAAGATTCAAAACTGCATAATAGAAAGAAAGTTTTATCTATGTGAGATGAATAGAAGTATCTCTCCTAAAGAATTTTCACAGAAGTCTTCTTTCCAGTTTTTTTCTGAGGATATTTCCTAATTCACCATAACCGTTCATAGAATCCTGAAGTCTCCTGGTAGCTTTTTCTCCACACGGGATTCCCCAATCCTCTATGAGAGGAAAAGTGTAACTCTGTAAGTGGAATGCCCACGTCACAGAGCAGCTCCTCAGAAATCTTCTGTCCAGTATCTATCTGAAGATATTTCTGTTTTCACCATAGGCCTCAAAGCGCCCCCGAGTATCCCTTAGCTGACTAACCTAAAACAGTTTTAGAATACTGCTTAATGAAAACAGAAGCTTAAATGTGGAAGTGGAATTCATGTGACTTAGAGCAGTTTCACAGAATGTTTCCTTCTGGATTTTATCGGAAGGTATTTCTTTTTCAACATATTCTTAAGAGTGCTCCCAAATGTCCTTTCTAAGGTTCCACTAAAACAGTGATTCCAAACTGCTCAATCCAAAGAATGATTTAACTCTATGAGATGAAGACACCCAACAGAAAGGAGTTGCCCCAAAATCTTCTCTCCAGTTGTCATCAAAAGACATTTCCTTTCTCACCACAAGCCTCTGGGCGCCACTTAATATCCCTTCACAGATTCCTCAAACACGGAGTTTCCAAACTGGGAAATGTAGTGCAACCTTTAACTCTCTGTAATGAATGCACACGTCAGAGAGTAGTTTCTTTGAATGCTTCTTTATTGGTTTTATTTCCGGGTTTTTCACTCTTCGCCTTAGTCTTCAATGCCCTGCAAAATATCACCCTTTCAGTTTTACAGGAACAGTGTTCAAACACTGCCTTATAAATAAAGAGGTATAACTTTCTGAGTGGAATGCAAACATCAAAAAACAGTCTCTCAGAATGCTTCCCTCCAGTTTTTATCTGAAGATACCTAATTCTTCCCCACAGGTCTGAATGTGCTCCCGAATGTCCCTTGGTGAATTTGTCCATGACGCAGTTTCAAAACTGCGTAATGAAAGAAAGTTTTATCTATGTGAGATGACAAGACATATCTATCCGAAAGGAGTTTCACAGAAAGCTTCTTTCCAGTTTTTGTCTGAGGATATTTCCTTTTTCACCATAGCCATCCATATACTCCCGAATGCCCCTGGTAGCGTTTAGTCCAAATGGGATTCAGCAATCCTCCATGAGAAGAAAAGCATAACTACGTGAGTGGAATGCACATGTCACAAAGCAGCTTCTGGGAAATCTTCTCTCCAGTTGTTATCTGAAGGTACTTATTTTTTCACCATAAGCCTCAAAGCCCTACCGAATATCACTCCACAGAATAAATGAGAACAGAGGTACAATACTGCTTAATGAAAACAGAAGCTTAACTGTGCGAGTGGACTTCACGTGACCTAGGGCAGTTTCACAGAAAGTTTCCTTCTGGTTTTTATTGGAAAGCATTTCTTTTGCAGCATATTCTTAAGAGTGTTCCCAAATGTCCTTTCTCAGATTCCACAGAAACAGTGATTTCAAACTGCTCAGTCCAAAGAATGATTTACCTCTAAGAGTTGAATACACGCATCACAAATCAGTTGCTCCAATAGCTTGTGTCCAGTTTTCATCGCAAGACGTTCACTTTCTCACCAGAAGCCTCTGGGCGACAAGTAATATCCTTTCACACATTCCTGAAAGACAGAGTTTCCAAACTGGACAACGTATTGTAAGCTTTAACTCTCTGATGATTGCACACGTCAGAGAGTAGTTTCCTGGAAAGCTTCTTTCTGGGTTTTATTTCAGGATATTTCACTGTTCACTGTAGTCTTCAATGCAGTGCAATGTATCAGTTTTTCAGTTTTACAGGAACATTGTTCAAACACTACCTTATGAGAAAAGAGGTATAACTCCCTGAGTGGAATGCACACGTCACAGAGCAGTTTTTCAGAAAGATTCTCTCCAGTTTTTATCTGAAGATATCTCCTATTTCTCCAGAGGCCTGAATGTTCTCCGGAATGTGCCTTCGCGAATCCGTCTGAGACGCAGATTCAAAACTGCATAATAGAAAGAAAGTTTTATCTGTGTGAGGTGAATAGATGTATCTATCCCAAAATAGTTTCACAGAAATCTTTTTTCCAGTTTTTTCTGAGGACATTCCTTTTTCACCATAGCTGTCCATAGAATCCCGAATGTCCCCTGGTAGCTTTTTCTCCAAACAGGATTCACCAATTCTCTTTGAGAAGAAAAGTGTAACTCTGTGAGTGGAATGCACAAGTCACAAAGCAGCTCCTCGGAAATCTTCTCTCTTGTATCTATCTGAAGACATTTCCACTTTCACCGTCAGCCTCAAAGCACTCCCGAATATCCTTTAGCTGACTAACATAAAACAGTTTTAGAATACTGTTTAATGAAAACAGAAACTTAACTGTGACAGTGGAATTCATGTGACCAAGAGTAGTTTCACAGAAGGTTTCCTTCCGGTTTTTATCAGAAGGTATTTTTTTTTTCAACATATTCTTAAGAGCATTCCCAAATGTCCTTTCTAAGGTTCCACTAAAACAGTGATTTCAAACTGCTCATTCCAAAGAATGATTTATGTCTATGAGATGAACAGACACAACAGAAAGCAGTTTTCTCGAAATCTTCTCTCCAGTTTTCATCAGAAGACATTTCCTCTCTCACCACAAGCCTCCGGGTGCCACTTCATAACCCTTCACAGATTCCTCAAATACAGAGTTTCCAAACTGGGCAACGTAGTGTAACCTTTAACTCTCTGTAATGAATGCACATGTCAGAGACCAGTCTCTTGGAATGCTTCCTTCCGGGTTTTATTTCCGGTTTTTTCACTTCTTGCCATAGTCTTCAATGCCCTGCAAAATATCACCTTTTCAGTTTTACAGGAACAGTGTTCAAACACTGCATAATGAGAAAAGAGGTATAACTCCCTGAGTGGTATGCGCACGTCACAAAACAGTTTCTCAGAAATTTCTATCCAATTTTTTTCTGAAGATACCTCCTATTTCCCCACAGGCCTGAATGTGGTTCCGAGTGTCCCTTCACTAATCCGTCCATGACAGAGAGTCTAAACTGCGTAATAGAAAAAAGTTTTATCTATTTGAGATGAATAGACATATCTATCCCAAAGCAATTTCACAAAAATCTTCTTTCCAGTTTTTGTTTGAGAACATTTCTTTTTTCAACAGAGCAGTCCATATACTCCTGAATGTCCCCTGGTCGCATTTTCACCAAACAGGGTACCAAAATCCTCTATGAGAAGAAAAGTATAACTTTGTGAGTGCAAAGCACACGTCACATAGCAGCTCCTCGGAAATCTTCTCTCCAGTATCTATCTGAAGATATTTCCACTTTCACCGTTAGCATCAAAGTGCTACCGAATATCACTTTGCAGACTACACAAAAACAGTTACAAAACTACTCAGTGAAAACAGAAGCTTAACTGTGCAAGTGGACTTCACGTGACCTAGAGCTGTTTCACAGAAAGTTTCCTTCTGGGTTTTACCGGAGGGTATTCCTTTTTCAGCATATTCTTAAGAGCATTCCCAAATGTCCTTTCTCAGATTCCACAGAAACAGTGATTTCCAACTGCTCAGTCCAAAGAATGATTTAACTCTGTGAGTTGAATACACGCATTTCAAAGCAGTTGCTCTGATAGATTTTCTCCAGTTTTGATCGGAGGATGTTTCCTTTCTCACCACAAGCCTCCAGGCAACAGGTAATATCCCTTCACAGATTCCTCAAAGACAGAGTTTCCAAACTGGACAACGTATTGTAAGCTTTAACTCTCTGAAATGTTTGCACACGTCAGAGATCAGTTTCTTGGAACACTTCTTTCTGGGTTTTATTTCATTATATTTCACTGTTGGCCGTAGTCTCCAATGCACTGCAAAGAATCAGTATTTCAGCTTTACAGGTACAGTGTTCAAACACAGCCTTATGAGAAAAGAGGTATAAATCCCTGAATGGAATGCGCACATCACAGGGCAGTTTCTCAGGAAGATTCTCTCCACTTTTTATCTGAAGATATCCCTATTTCTCCAGAGGGCTGAATGTGCTCCCGAATGTCCCTTCGTGAATCCGTCCATGATGCAGATTCATAACTGCATAATAGAAAGAAAGTTTTATCTATCTGAGATGAATAGACATATCAATCCCAGAGCAATTTCACAAAAGTTTGTTTTGAGTTTTTGTCTGAGGATATTTCCGTTTTCACCAAAGCCGTCCATATACTCTCGAATGTCTCCTGGTAGCGTTTTCACCAAACGAGGTACCAAAATCCTCCGTGATGAGAAAAAAATAACTCTGTGAGTGGAATGCAAATATCATATAGCAGCTCCTCGGAAATCTCATCTCCAGTATCTATGTGAAGATATTTCCGTTTTCACCATAAGCCTCAAAGTGCTCTCGAGTATCCCTTACCTTACAAACCTAAAACAGTGTAAGAAAACTACTGAGTGAAAACAGAAGGGTAATTATGCGAGTAGAATTCACGTGACCTATAGCAGTTTCACAGTATGTTTCCTTCTGGGTTTTACCAGAGGATATTCCTTTTTCAGCATATTCTTAAGAGCATTCACAAATGTCTTTTCTCTGGTTCCACAGAAACAGTGATTTCAAACTGCTCAATCCAAAGAATGATTTAACTCTAGGAGATGAATACACACATCACAAAGCAGTTCCTCCAAATCTTCTGTACAGTTTTCATCGAAAGATGTTTCCTTTCTAATCCCAAGCCTCCTGGCGACACTCAATATCCCTTCACAGATTCCTCAAACACAGAATTTCCAAACTGGGCAACGTAGTTTAAGACTTGACTCTCTGAAAAGAATGCACGGGTCAGAGAGCAATTTCTTGGAATGCTTCTTTCTGGGTTTTATTTCAGGATATTTCACTTTTCACCATACTCTTCAATGAGTTGCAAAATATCACTTATTCAGTTTTACAGGAACAGTGTTCAAACACTGCCTTATGGAAAAAGTGGTATAACTACCTCAATGGAATGCAAACATCAAAAAGCAGTCTCTCAGAAAGCTTCTCTCCAGTTTTTATCTGAAGATATCTCCTTTTTCCCTCAGGCAGGAATATGCTCCCGAATGTCCCTTTTCGAATCCATCCATGATGCAATTTCAAAACTGCGTAATAGAAAGAAAGCTTTATCTATGTGACATGAATAGACATACCTATCCCCAAGCAGTTTCACAGAAAGCTTCTTCCCAGTTTTTGTCTGAGGATATTTCCTTTTTCACCATAGCCGTCCATATACTCCCGAATGACCCGGGGTAGCGTTTACTCCAAACGTGATTCTCCAACGTCTATGAGAAGAAAAGTATAACTCTGTGACTGGAATGCACACGTCACAAAGCAGTTTCTGGGAAATCTCTCCAGTTGTTATCTGAAGGTATTTCCTTTATCAACGTAAGCCTCAAAGCACTACTGAATTTCACTTCTCTGACGAAACAAAAAGAGTGTGAGAATATTTCTCAATGACAACAGTAGCTTAACTGTGTGAGTGGACTTCACGTGACCTAGAACAGTTTCACAGAAAGTTTCCTTCTGGTCTTTATTGGAGAGTATTTCTTTTTCAGCATATTCTTCATAGCGTTCCCAAATGTCCTTTCTCAGATTCTACAGAAACAGTGATTTCAAACTGCTCAGTCCAAAGAATGATTTAACTCTATGAGTTGAATAGACGTATTACAAAGCAGTTGCTCCAATAGCTACTCTCCCGTTTTCATCGGAAGACGTTTCCTTTCTCACCACCAGCCTCCGAGTGCCACGTATTATCCATTCACAGATTCCTCAAAGACAGAGTTTCCAAACTGGGTAACGTAGTGTAAGCTTTTACTCTTGAAATGATTGCACACGTCAGGGAGCAGTTTCTTGAAACGATTCTTTCTGGGTATTATTTCAGGATATTTCACTATTTGCCGTAGTCTTCAATGCACTGCAAAGTATCAGTTTTTCAGTTTTACAGGAACAGTGTTTAAACACTGCCTTATGAGAGAAGGGATATAACTCCCTGAGTGGAATGAGCACATCACAAAGCAGTTTCTCAGATTCTCTCCAGTTTTTATCTGAAGATATCTCCTATTTCTCCAGAGGACTGAATGTACTACCGAATGTCCCTTCGCAAATTTGTCCACTATGCAGATTCAAAAGCGCGTAGTATAAAGAATGTTTTATGTATGTGAGATGAATAGACATATCAATTCCAAATCAGTTTCTCAGAAATCTTCTTTCTAGTTTTTGTCTGAGGGTATTTCCTTTATCACCATAGCCACCCATAGAATCCCAAAAGTCCCCTGGTAGCTTTTTCTCCAACAAGATTCCCCAATCCTCTATGAGAAGAAAAGTGTAACTCTGTTAGTGGAATGCACAGGTCACAAAACAGCTCCTCAGATATCTTCTCTCCAGTATCTATCTGAAGATATTTCCGTTTTCACCGTAAGCCTCATAGTGCTCCAGAGTATCCCTTAGCTGACTAACCTAAAGCAGTTTTATAATACCGCTTAATGAAAACAGAAACTTACCTGTGCGAGTGGAATTCACGTGACCTAGAGTAGTTTCACAGAATGTTTCCTTCTGGTTTTATCAGGAGGTATTTCTTTTTCAACATATTCTTAAGAGCGTTCCCAAATGTCCTTTATCAAGTTCCACAAAAACAGTGATTTCCAACTGCTCAGTCCAAAGAATGATTTAACTCTAAGAGATGCACACACACATCACAAAGCTGTTACCCCAAAATATTCTCTCCAGTTTTCTTCGGAAGACGTTTCCTTTTTCATCACAAGCCTCCGGGCATCACTTATTAGCCCTTCACAGATTCCTCAAACACAGAGTTTCCAAACTGGGCAATGTAATGTAACCTTTAACTCTCTGTAATGAATGCACACGTCAGAGACCAGTCTCTTGGAACGCTTCTTCTGGGTTTTATTTCCGGGTTATTCACTTTTCGCCATGGTCTTCAATGCCCTGCAAAATATCACCTTTTCAGTTTTACAGGAACAGTGTTCAAACACTGCCTTATGAGAAAAGAGGTATAACTCCATGAGTGGAATGCGCATATGACAAAACAGTTTCTCAGAAAGCTTCTCTCCAATTTTTTTCTGAGGATATCTCCTATTTCCCCACAGGTCTGAATGTGTTTCTGAGTGTCCCTTCATGAATTCGTCCATGACGCAGATTCATAACTGCGTAATAGAAAAACGTTTAATCTATCTGAGATGCATAGACATATCTATCCCGACGCAACTTCACGGAAAGCTTCTTTCCAGTTTTTCTCTGGAGATATTTCCTTTTTCACCATAGCCATCCATACAATCCGAAAGTCCACTGGTAGCTTTTTCTCCAAACGGGATTCCCCAATCATCTATGAGAAGAAAAGTGTAACTCTGTGAGTGGAAAGCACAGGTCACAAAGAGCTTCTGGAAAATCTTCTCTCCAGTTGTAGTCTGAAGGTATTTACTTTTTCACCGTAAGCCTCAAAGCTCTACCGAATATCACTCCACAGACTAAACAAGAACAGTGTTACAATACTGCTCAATGAAAACAGAAGCTTAACTATGCGAGTGGACTTCACATGACCTAGAGCAGTTTCACAGAGTTTCCTTCTGGTTTTCTTTGGAGAGCATTTGTTTTTCAGCATATTCTTAAGAGCGTTCCCTAAAGTCTTTCTCAGATTCCACAGAAACAGTGATTTCAAACTGATCAGTCCAAAGAATGATTTACCTCTAAGACTTGAATACATGCCTCACAAAGCAGTTGCTCTGATTGCTTCTGTCCAGTTTTCATCGCAAGACATTTATTGCAAGACATTTATTGCCAGACATTAATCGCAAGACATTTATCACAAGACATTTATCCCAGACATTTATCATAAGACATTTCATCGCAAGACATGTCCAGTTTTTATTGCAAGACATTGCAAGACATCGCAAGACATTTCTCACCACAAGCCTCCAGGCGACATGTAATATCCCTTCACAGATTCCTCAAAGACAGAGTTTCCAAACTGGACCACGTATGGTAAGCTTTAATTCTCTGAAATGATTGCACACGTCAGAGAGCAGTTTCTTGGAACACTTCCTTCTGGGTTTTATTTCAGGATATTTCCCTGTTCACTGTAGTCTTCAATGCACTGCAAAGTATCAGTTTTTCAGTTTTACAGGAACAATGGTCAAATTCTGCCTTATGAGAAAAGAGGTATAAGTCCCTGAGTGGAATGCGCATATCACAAAGAAGTTTCTCAGAAAGATTCTCTCCAGTTTTTATCTGGAGATATATCCTATTTCACCAGAGGCCTGAATGTGCTCTCGAATGTCCCTTCGCGAATCCATCTGTGACGCAGATACGAAACTGCGTAATAGAAAGTTTTATTTATGTGAGATGAATGGACATATCTATCCCAAAGCAGTTTCACAGAAATCTTCTTTCCAGTATCAGTCTGAGGATATTTCCTTTTTCACCATAGCCATCCATAGAATCCCAAATGTCCACTGGTATCTTTTTCTCCAAATGTGGTTCCCCTATCCTGTATGAGAAGAAAAGTGTAACTCTGTGAGTGGAATGCACAGGTCAAAAAGGAGCTGCTCGGAAATCTTCACTCCAGTATCTATTTGAAGATATTTCCACTTTCACCATAGGCCTCAAACTGCTCCCGAATATCCCTTAGCTGACTAACATAAAACAGTTTCAGAATACTGCTTAATGAAAACAGAAGCTTACTAGTGTGAATGGAATTCACATGACCTAGAGAAGTGTCACAGAATGTGTCCTTCTGTTTTTTATCAGAAGGTATTTGTTTTTCAACATATTCTTAAGAGCTTTCCCAACTCTCATTTTTAAGGTTCAACTAAAACAATAATTTCAAACTGCTCAATCCAAAGAATGATTTAACTCTATGAGATGAATACACACAACAGAAAGGAGTTGCCCCGAAAACTTCTCTCCAGTTTTCATCAGAAGACGTTTTCTTTCTCACCACAAGCCTCTGAGTGCCACTTAATATCACTTCATAGATTCCTCAAACACAGAGTTTCCAACTGGACAACGTAGTGTAACCTTTAACTGTCTTTAATAATGCACACGTCAGACAGCAGTTTCTTGGAACGCTTCTTTCTGGGTTTTATTTCCGGGTTTTTTAATTTTCGCCGTAGTCTTCGATCCCCTGCAAAATATCACCTTTTCAGTTTTACAGGAACAGTGTTCAAACACTGCCTTATGAGAAAGGAGGTATAACTCCCTGAGTGGAATGCACACATCACAAAAAATTTCTCAGAAAGCTTCTCTCCAATTTTTTTCTGAGGATTTCTCCTATTTCCCCATAGGTCTAAATATGATTCCGAGTGTCCTTTCACAAATCCGTCCATGACTCAGATTCAAAACTGTGTAATGCAAAAAAGTTTTATGCATCTGAGATGCATAGACATATCTATCTCAAAGCACTTTCACAGAAACCTTCTTTCCAGTTTTTCTCTGAGGATATTTCGTTTTTCACTATACCCATTCATATGCTCCCGAATGTACCCTGGTAGCATTTTCAACAAATGGGGTACCAAAATCGTCTATGAGAATAAAAGTGTAACTCTGTGAGTGGAATGCCCACGTCTTACAGCAGCCCCTCGGAAATCTTCTCTCCAGTATCTATCTGAAGATATTCCCGTTTTCACCATAAGCCTCAAAGTGCTCCCGAGTATCCCTTAGCTGACTCAACAAAAACAGTGTTAGAATACTGTTCAATGAAAACAGAAGGTTAACTATGTGACTGGAACTAACGTGACCTATAGCAGTTTAACAGAAGGTTTCCTTCAGGGTTTTACCGGAGGGTATTCATTTTTCAACATATTTTTAAGAGCGTTCCCAAATGTCCTTTCTCAAGTTCCACAGAAACAGTGATTTCAAACTGCTCAATCCAAAGAATGATTTAACTCTATGAGATGAATACACACATCACAAAGCAGTTGTTGTGAGCGCTTTTGTCCAGTTTTCATTGGAGGACGTTTCCTTTCTCACCACAAGCCTCCAAATGCCATGTAATATCCCTACACAGATTCCTCAAAGACAGAGTTTCCAAACTGCAGAACGTATTCTAAGCTTCAACTCTCTGAAATGATTGCACACGTCAGAGAGCAGTTACGTAGAATGCTTCTTTTTGGGCTTTCTTTCAGGATATTTCACTATTTGCCATAGTCTTCAATGCACTGAAAGGTATCAGTTTTTCAGTTTTAGAGGAACCGTGTTCAAACACTGCCTTATGAGAAAAGAAGTATAACACCCTGATTGGAATGTGCACATCACAAAGGAGTTTATCAGAAAATTCTCTCCAGTTTTTATCTGAAAATATCCACTATATCTCCAGAGGCCTGAATGTGCTCCCGAATGTTCCTTCGCGAATCCGTCAGTGATGCAGATTCAAAACTGCGTAATAGAAAAAAAGTTTTATCTATGGGAGATAAAAAGACATATCTATCACAAAGCAGTTTCACAGAAATCTTCTTTCCAGTGTTTATCTGAGGATATTTCCTTTTTCACCATAGCTGTCCATAGAATCCTGAAAGTCCCCTGGTAGCTATTTCTGCAAACAGGATTCCCCAATCCACTATGAGAAGATAAGTGTAACTCTGTGAGTGGAATGCACAGGTCACAAAGCAGCACCTCGGAAATCTTCTCTCCAGTATCTATCTGAGGACATTTCCACTTTCACCATCAGCCTCAAAGCGCTCCCGAGTGTCCCTTAGCTGATTAACCTTAAACAGTTTTAGAATACTGCTTAATGAAAACAGAAGCTTAAGTGTGCAATTTGAATTCACATGACCTAGAGCAGTTTCACAGAATATTTCCTTCTGGTTATTATCGGAATGTATTTATTTTCAACATATTCTTCAGAGCGTTCCCAAATGTCCTTTCTAAGATTCCACGAAAACAGTGATTTCAAACTGCTCAATCCAAAGAATCATTTAACACTCTGAGACGACTACACACAACAGAAAGGAGTTGCCCCGACATATTCTTACCAGTATTTATCAGAAGACGTTTCCTTTCTCAGCACAAGCGTCTGGACGCCACTTAATATCCCTTCACAGATTTCTCAAACACAGAGTTTCCAAAATGGGCAACGTAGTGCAAGTTTAACCCTCTGTAATGAATGCACACGTCAGAGAGCAGTTTCTTGGAACACTTCTTTTTGAGTTTTATTTCCGGGTTTTTCACTTTTCACCATAGTCTTCAATGCACTGCAAAGTATCAGTTTTGCAGTTTTACATGAACAGTGATCAAACACTGCCTTATGGGAAAAGAGGTACAACTCCCTGAGTGGACTGCGCACATCCCAAAGCAGTTTCTCAGTAAGATTCTCTCCATTTTTTATCTGAAGATATCTCCTATTTCTCCAGAGGCCAGAAAGTGCTCCCAAATGTCCCTTCATGAATCCGTCCGTGATGCAGATTCAGGACTGCATGATAGAAAGAGACTTTTATCTATGTGAGATGAATAGACATATCTATCCCAAAACAGCTTCACAGAAATCTTTTCTCCAGTTTTTATCTGAGGATATTTCCCTTTTCACCATAGCCGTCCATAGACTCCCGAAAGTCCCCTGGTAGCTTTTTCTCCAAACGGGATTCCCCAATCCTCTATGAGAACAAAATTGTAACTCTGTGAGTGGAATGCACAGGTCACAAAGCAGCTCCCCGGAAATCTTCTCTCCAGTACCTATGTGAGGATATTTTCATTTTCACGCTAAGCCTCAAAGCACTCCCAAGTATCCCTTAGCTGACTAACCTAAAACAGTTTTAGAATACTGCTCAATGGAAACAGAAGGTTATCTATGCGAGTGTATTCAACTGACCTATAGCAGTTTCACAGAAAGTTTCCTTCTGGGTTTTACCGGAGGGTATTCCTTTTTCAGCATATTCTTAAGAGTGTTCCCCAATGTCCCTTCTCAGGTTCCAGAGAAACAGTGATTTCAAACAGCTCAATCCAAAGAATGATTTAACTCTAGGAGATGAATACATACATCACAAAGCAGTTGCTCTGAAAGCTTGCATCCTGTGTCGTCGGAAGTCGTTTCCTTTCTCACTACAAGCCTCTGGGCGGCACTTAATATCCCTTCACAGATTGCTCAAACACGGAGTTTCCAAACTGGGCAAGGTAGTGTAAGCTTTAACTCTCTGAAATGAATGCACACGTCAGAGAGCAATTTCTTGGAATGCTTCTTTCTGTGTTTTATTTCAGGATATGTCACTGTTCGACCTAGTCTTCAATGCATGGCAAATTAGCAGTTTTTCAGTTTTACAGGAACAATGTTCAAACACTGACTTATGAGAAAAGAGGCATAACTCCCTGAGTGGAATGCACACATCACAAAGCAGTTTCTCAGAAAGATTCTCTCCAGTTTTGTCTGAAGATATCTCCTATTTCTCCAGAGGCCTGAATGTGCTACCGAATGTCCCTGCGTGAATCCATCTCTGAAGCAGATTCAAAACTGTGTAATAGAAAGACAGTTTTATCTATGTGACATGTATAGACATACCTATCTCAAAGCAGTTTCAGAGAAATCTTCTTTCCAGTTTTTGTCTGAGGATATTTCCTTTTTCACCATAGCTGTCCATAGAATCCCGAAAGTCCCCTGGTAGCTTTTTCTCCAAACGTGATTCCCCAATCCTTTATGAGAAGAAACGTGTAACTCTGTGAGTGGAATGCACGGGTCACAAAGCAGCACCTCGGAAATCTTCTCTCCAGTATCTATCTGAAGATATTTCTACTTTCACCGTAAGCCTCAAAGCGCTCCTGAGTATCCCTTACCTGGCTCACCAAAAACAGTGTTAGAATACTGCTTAATGAAAACAGAAGTTTAACTATGCGAGTGGAATTCACATGACCTATAGCGGTTTCACAAATGTTTCCTTCTGGTTTATTGGAGAGTACTTCTTTTTCAGCATATTCTTAGGAGCTTTCCCAAATGTCCCTTCTCAGGTTCCAGAGAAACAGTGATTTCAAATTGCTCAATTCCAAGAATGATTTAAATCTAGGAGATGAATACACACATCACAAAGCTGTTGCTCCAATAGCTTCTCTCCAGTTTTCATCGTAAGTCGTTTCCTTTCTCACCACAACCCTCCAGGCGCCACGTAATATCCCTTCACAGATTCCTCAAAGGCAGAGTTTCCAAACTGGACAACGTATTGTAAGCTTTAACTCTCTGAAATGATTGCACACGTCAGAGAGCAGTTTCTTGGAATGCTTCTTTCTGGGTTTTATTTCAGGATATTTCACTGTTCGCCGTAGTCTTCAATGCAGTGCAAAGTATCAGTTTTTCTGTTTTACAGGAACAGTGTTCATACACTGTCTTATGAGAAAAGAGGTATAACACCCTGAGTAGAATGCACACATCACAAAACAGTTTCTCAGAAAGATTCTCTACAGTTTTATTCTGATGATATCTCCTTTCTCCAGAGGACTGAATGTGCTCGTGAATGTTCCTTAGCGAATCTGTCTGTGAAGCAGATTCAAAACAGCGTAATAGAAAGAAAGGTTTATGTATATGAGATGAAGATACATATCTATCCCAAAGAAGTTTCACAGAAACTTCCTTTCTAGTTTTTGTCTGAAGATATTTCCTTTTTCACCATAGGCGCTGATAGAATTCTGAAAGTCCCCTGATAGCTTTTTTTCTTCAAACGGGGTTCCCCAATCCTCTATGAGAAGAAAAGTGTAACTCTGTGAGTGGAATGCAGAGGTCACAAAGCAGCTCCTCGGAAATCTTCTATCCAGTATCTATCTGAAGATATTTCCACTTTCACGGAAAGCCTCAAAGCACTCCCGAGTATCCCTTAGCTGACTAACCTAAAAGAGTTTTAGAATACTGCTTAAAGAAAACGGAAGCTTAACTGTGCGAGTGGAATTCACATAACCTAGAGTAGTTTCACAGAATGTTTCCTTGTGGTTTTTAGCAGAAGGTATTTCTTTTTCAACATATTATTAAGAGCGTTCCCAAATGTCCTTTCTATGATTCCACTAAAACAGTTATTTCAAACTGCTGAATCCAAAGAATGATTTAACTCTATGAGATGAATACACACAATAGAAAGGAGTTGCCCCGAAATTTTCTCTCCAGTTTTCATCAGATGTTTCCTTTCTCACCATAAGCCTCTGGGCACCAGTTAATATCCCTTCACAGATTCCTCAAACCCAGAGTTTCCAAACTGGGAAACGTAGTGTAACCTTTAACTCTCTTAATGAATGCACACGTCAGAGACCAGTCTCTTGGAATGCTTCCTTCTGGGTTTTATTCCGGGTTTTTAACTTTTTGCCATAGTCTTCAATGCCCTGCAAAATATCACCTTTTGAGTTTTACAGGAACAGTGTTCAAACATGCTTCATGAAAAGAGAGGTATAACTCCCTGAATGGTATGCACACATCACAAAACAATTTCTCAGTAAGCTTCTCTACAATTATTTTCTGAAGATATCTCCTATTTCCCCACAGGCCTGCATGTGCTTCCGAGTGTCCCTTCACGAATCCGTCCATGATGCAGTTTCAAAACTGCATAATAGAAAAGAGTTTTATCTATCTGAGATGAATAGATATATCTATCCCAAAGCAATTTCACAGAAAGCTTCTTTCCAGTTTTTGTCTGAGGATATTTCTTTTTACAAAATAGAGGTCCATATACTCCCGAATGTTCCCTGGTAGCGTTTTCACCACACGGGATACCAAAATCCTCTGTGATAAGAAAAGTATAACCCTGTGAGTGGAATGTACACGTCAAAAACAGCTTCTTGGAAATCTCTCTAGTTATCTGAAGGTATTTTCTTTTTCACAATAAGCTTCAAAGCGCTACGGAATATCACTTCACAGACTAAACAAAAACATACTGCTAAATGAAAACAGAAGCTTAAATGTGCGAGTGGACTTCACGTGACCTATAGCAGTTTCACAGAAAGTTTCCTTCTGGTTTTTATTAGAGAGCATTTCTTTTTCAGCATATTCTTAAGAGCGTTCCCATATGTCCTTTCTCAGATTCCACAGAAACAGTTACTTCAAATTACTCAGTCCAAAGAATGTTTTAACTCTATGAGTTGAATACACGCATCACAAATCAGTTACTCCGATAGCTTCCCTCCAGTTTTCATTGGAAGATGTTTCCTTTCTCACCACGAGCCTCTGGGCACCATATAATATCCCTTCACAGATTCCTCAAAGGCAGAGTTTCCAAACTGGACAAAGTATTGTAAGCTTTAACTCTCTGAAATGATTGCACACGTTAGATAGCTGCTTCTTGGAACGCTTCTTTCTGGCTTTTATTTCAGGATATTTCACTGTTCGCCATAGTATTCAATACACTGCAAAGTATCAGTTTTTCAGTTTTACAGGAACAGTGTTCAAACACTGCCTTATGGGAAAAGAGATTTAACTTCCTGAATGGAATGCGCACATCACAAACCAGTTTCTCAGAACGATTCTCTCCAGTTTTTATCTGAAGAAATGTCCTATTCCTCCAGAGGCCTGAATGTGTTCCTGAATGTCCCCTCACGAATGTGTCCATGATGCAGATTCAAAACTCCATAATAGAAAGAATGTTTTATCTCTGAGAGATGAATAGACATATCTATCCCAAAGCAGTTACACAGAAATCTTCTTTCAAGTTTTTGTCTGAGGATATTTCTTTTTTCACCATAGCCATCCATAGAAACCGAAATGTTCCCTGGTAGCTTTTTCTCCAAACGGGGTTCCCCAATCCTGTATGAGAAGAAAAGTGTAACTCTGTGAGTGGAATGCACAGGACACAAAGCAGCTCCTCGGAAATCTTCTCTCCAGTATCTATCTGAAGATATTTCCGCTTTCGCCATAAGCCTCAAAGCGCTCCCGAGTATCCCTTAGCTGACTAACCTAAAACAGTTTTAGAATACTGCTTAATGAAAACAGAAACTTACCTGTGCGAGTGGAATTTACATGACCTAGAGCATTTTCATACAATGTTTCCTTCTGTTTTTTAAGGAAGGTATTTCTTTATCAACATATTCATAAGACCATTTCCAAATGTCCTTTCTAAGGTTCCATTAAAACAGTGATTTCCAAGTGCTCAATCCAAAGATTGATTTAACACTATGAGAAGTACAGACACAAGAGAGAGGAGTTGCCCCAAAAGCTTCTCTCCAGTTTTCATGAGAAGACGTTTCCTTTCTCACCACAAGCCTCTGGGTGACACTTAATATCCCTTTACAGATTCCTCAAACACAGAGTTTCCAAACTGGGCAACGTAGTGTAACTTTTAACTCTCTGTTATGAATGCACACATCAGAGGGCAGTTTCTTGGAACGCTTCCTTCTAGGTTTTACTTCCAAGATTTTCACTTTTTGCCATAGCGTTCAACGCCCTGCAAAATATCACCTTTTCAGTTTTGCAGGAACAGTGTTCAAACACTGCCTTATGAGAAAAGAGGTATAACTCCTTGAGTGGAATACACATATCACAAAACAGTTTCTAAGACAGCTTCTCTCTAATTTCTTTCTGAAGATATCTCCTATTTCCCCACAGGCCTGAATGTGCTTCCAAGTGTCCCTTCATGAATCCATCCATGACGCAGATTCAAAACTGCGTAATAGAAAAAAGTTTTATCTATCTGAGATGAAAAGACATGTCTATCCCAAAGCAATTTCACAGAAAGATTCTTTCCAGTTTTTGTCTGAGGATATTTCCTTTTTCACCATAGTTGTCCATACACTCTCGAATGTCACCTGGTAGCGTTTTCACCAAAAGGGGTACCAAAATCCTCTATGAGAAGAAAGCTATAACTCTGTGAGTGGAATGCCAACATCACATAGCAGCTCCTCGGTAATCTTCTCTCCAGTATCTATCTGAAGATGTTTCCGTTTTCACCATAAGCTTCAAAGCACTCCTGAGTATCCCTTAGCTGACTAGCCAGAAACAGTGTTAGAATACTTCTCAATGAAAACAGAAGGTTAACTATGCGAGTGGAATTCATGTGACCAATAGCAGTTTCACAGAAAGTTTCCTTCTGGGTTTACAGTGTGTATTCCTTTTACAGCATATTCTTAAGAGCGTTCCCAAATGTCCCTTCTCAGGTTCCACAGAAACTGTGATTTCAAACTGATCAATCCAAAGAATGATTTAACTCTAGGAGATGAATACACACATCACAAAGCAATTTCTCCTAAAGTTTCTGTCCAGTTTTTGTTGGAAGACATCTCCTTTCTCACCACAAGCCTCTGGGCGACACTTAATATCCCTTCAAAGATTCCGCAAACACAGAGTTTCCAAACGGGGCAATATATTGTAAGCTTTAGCCCTCTGAAGTGAATGCACACGTCCGAGAGCAATTTCTTGTATTGCTTCTTTCTGGGTTTTATTTCAGGATATTTCACTGTTTGCCATAGTCTTCAATGCACTGCAAAGTATCAATTTTTCAGTTTTACAGGAACAGTGTTCAAGCACTGCCTTATGAAAAAAGAGGTATAACTCCCTGAGTGGAACACGCACATCACAAAGCAGTTTCTCAGAAAGATTCTCTCCAGTTTTTATCTGAAGATATCTCCTATTTTTCCAGAGGCCCGAATGTGCTTCCGCATGTCCCTTTGCAAATCTGTCTGTGACGCAGATACAAAACTGCGTAAGAGAAAGAAAGTTTTATCTATGTGAGATGAATAGACATATCTATCCCAAACAGTTTCATAGCAATCTTCTTTACAGTTTTTGTCTGAGGATATTTCCTTTTTCACCATTGCTGTCCATAGAATCCTGAAAGTCCCCTGGTAGCTTTTTCTCCAAACGGCATTCTCCAATCCTCTTTGAGAAGAAAAGTGTAACTCTGCGAGTGGAATGCACAGGTCACAAAGCAGCTCCTCGGAAATGTTCTCTCCAGTATCTATCTAAAGATATTTCCGCTTTCACTGAAAGCCTCAAAGCACTCCCGAGTATCCCTTAGCTGACTAATCTAAAACAGTTTTAGAATACTGCTTAATGAAAACAGAAGCTTCACTGTGCGACTTGAATTCATGTGACCTACAGCAGTTTCACAGAATGTTCTCTTCTGGGTTTTATTGGAAGGGATTTCTTTTCCAACATATTCTTAAGAGTGTTCCCAAATGTCCTTTCTATGGTTCCCCTAAAACTGTGATTTCAAACAGCTCAATCTAAAGAATGATTTATCTCTATGAGATGAATACACACAACAGAAAGGAATTGCCCAGAAACCTTCTCTCCAGTTTTCATCAGAAGACATTTCCTTTCTAATCACAAGCCTCTGGGCGCCACTTAATATCCCTTCACAAATTCCTCAAACACAGAGTTTCCAAACTGGGTGATGTAGTGTAACCGTTATCTCTCTGTAATGAATGCATGCGTCAGAGAGCAGTTTCTTAGAACGCTTCTTCTGGGTTTTATTTCCGGATTTTTTACTTTTCCTCATGGTCTTCAATGCCCTGCAAAGTATCACCTTTTCAGTTTTACAGGAACAGTGTTCAAACCCTGCCTAATGAAATAAGAAGTATAACTCCCTGAGTGGAATGCACACATCACAAAATATTTTCTCAGAAAACTTCTGTACATTTTTTTATCTGAAAATATCTCCTATTTCCCCACAGGCCTGAATGTGCTTCCGAGTGTCCCTTCACGAATCCATCCATGACGCAGATTGAAAACTGCGTAATAGAAAAAAGGTTTATCCATTTGAGATGAATAGACATATCTATCCCAAAGCAACTTCACAGAAAGCTTCTTTCCAGTTTTTGTCTGAGGATATTTCCTTTTTCACCATAGCCGTCCATATACTCCGGAAAGTCCCCTTGTAGCGTTTTCATGAAATGGGGTATCAAAATCCTCTATGAGAAGAAAAGTATAACTTTGTGAGTGGAATGCGCACATCACATAGCAACTCCTCGGAAATCTTCTCTCCAGTATCTATCTGAAGATATTTCCACTTTCACCGTAAGCCTCAAAGCGTCCCGAGTATCCCTTAGCTGACTCACCAAAAGCAGTGTTAGAATACTGCTCAATGGAAACAGAAGGTTAACTATGCCAGTGGAATTCACGTGACCTATTGCAGTTTCACGGAAAGTTTCCTTCTGGGTTTTACCGACGGGTATTCCTTTTTCAGCATATACTTAAGAGCGTTCCCAAATGTCCTTTCTCAGGTTCCACAGAAACAGTGATTTCAAACTCCTCAATCCAAAGAATGATTTAACTCTATGATTTGAATACACACATCACAAAGCAGTTGCTCCGAAAGCTTCTGTCCAGTTTTCGTCGGATGACGTTTTCTTTCTCACCACAAGCCTGTGGGTGACACTTAATATCCCTTCACAGATTCCTCAAACACAGAGTTTCCAAACTGGACAATGCAGTGTAAGCTTTAACTCTCTGAAATGAATGCACACGTCAGAGAGCAATTTCTTGGAATGCTTCTTTCTGGGTTTTATTTCAGGATATTTCACTTTTTGCCGTAGTCTTCAATGCGCTGCAAAATATCACTTATTCAGTTTAACAGTCTGAGGATATTTCCTTTTTCACCATAGCCGTCCATATACTCCCAAATGTCCCCTGGTAGTGTTTACTGCAAACAAGATTCCCCAATCCTCTATGAGAAGAAAAGTATAATTTTGTGAGTTTAATGCACATGTCACAAAGCAGCTCCTCAGAAATCTTCTTTCCAGTTGTTATCTGAAGGTATTTCCTTTTTCACTGTAAACTTCAAAGTGCTACTAAATATCACTTCACAGACTAAACAAAAACAGTGTTACAATACCACTCAATGAAAACTGAAGCTTAACTGTGCAAGTGGACTTCCTGTGACCTAGAGCAGTTTCAAAGAAAGTTTCCTTCTGCTTTTTATTGGAGAGTATTTTTTTCAGCATATTCTTAAGAGCATTCCCAAATGTCCTTTCTCATTCCAGAGAAACAGTGATTTCAACCTGCTCTGTCCTAAGAGTGATTTAACTCTATGAGTTGAATACACGCATCACAAAGCAGTTTCTCCGATAGCTTCTCTCCAGTTTTCATTGGAAGACGTTTACTTTCTTAGCACAAGCCTTCTGGCACCATGCAATATCCCTTCACAGTTTCCTCAAAGACAGAGTTTCCAAACTGGACAACATATTGTAAGCTTTAACTGTCTGAAATGATTGCACACATCAGACGGCAGTTCTTGGAATGCTTCCTTCTGGGTTTTATTTCAGGACATTTCACTGTTCGCCATAGTCTTGAATGCACTCCAAAGTATCAGTTTTTCAGTTTTACAGGAACAGTGTTCAAACACTGCCTTATGAGAAAAGAGGTATAACTCCCAGAGTGGAATACACACATCAGAAAACAGTTCCTTAGAAAGCTTCTCTAGAATTTATTGTGAAGATATCTCCTATTTCTCCACAGTCCTGAATGTGCTTCCGAGTTTTCTTTCATGAATCCGTCAATGATGCAGATTCAAAACTGCAAATAGAAAAAGTTTTATCTAGCTGAGATGAATAGACATATCTATCTCAAAGCAATTTCACAGAAAGCTTCTTTCCATTTTTTGTCTGATGATATTTCCTTCTTCACAATAGCCGTCCATATACTCCGGAAGGTCCCCTGGTAGCGTTTTCACCAAATGATGTACCAAAATCCTCTATGAGGAAAAAAGTATAACTCTGTGAGTGGAATGCACACGTCATATAGCAGCTCCTCGAAAATCTTCTCTCCAGAATCTATCTGAAGATATTTACATCTTAACTGTATGCCTCAAAGCACTCCCGAGTATCCCTTAGCTGAATGACCAGAAACAGTGTTAGAATACTGTTCAATGAAAACAGAAGGTTAACTATGCGAGTGGAATTCACGTGATCTATAGCAGTTTCACAGAAAGTTTCCTTCTGGGTTTTACCGGAAGGTATTCCTTTTTCAGCATATTCTTAAGACTGTTCCCAAATGTCCTTTCTCAGTTTCCACAGAAAGAGTGATTTCAAACTGCTCAATCCAAAGAATGATTTAACTCTACGAGACGCATACACACATCACAGAGCAGTTGCTCCAGAAACTTCTGTCCAGATTTTGTCAGAAGACGTTTCCTTTCTCACCACAAGCCTCTGGGCGACACTTAATATCCCTTCACACATTCCTCAAACACAGAGTTTCCAAACTGAGCAATGTAGTGTAAGCTTTAACTCTCTGAAACGAATGGACACGTCAGAGAGCAATTTCTTGGAAAGCTTCTTTTGCGTTTTATTTCAGGATATTTCACTTTTCATCATAGTCTTGAATGCGCTGCAAAATATCACATATTGGGTTTTACAGGAACAGTGTTCAAACACTACCTTATGATAAAAGAGGTATAACTCCCTGAGTGGAATGCAAACATCAAAAAGCAGTCTCTCAGAAAGCTTCTCTTCAGTTTTTATCTGAAAATATCTCCTTTTTCCCCACAGGCCTGAATATGCTCCCTAATATCCATTTGCGAAACCATTTGTGATGCAGATTCAAAACTGCGTAATAGAAAGGAAGTTTTATCAATGTGAGATGAATAGACATATCCAACCCAAAACAGTTTCACATAAATGTTGTTTCCAGTTTTAGTCTGAGGATACTTCCTTTTTTACCATAGCCATCCATAGAATCCAGAAAGTCCTCTGGTAGCTTTTTCTCCAAACGGGATTCCCCAATCCTCTATGAGAAGAAACGTGTAACTCTGTGAGTGGAATGCACAGGTCACAAAGCAGCTCCTCGGAAATCTTCTGTCCAGTATCTATCTGAAGATATTTCCACTTTCACAGTAAGCCTAAAAGCGCTCCCGAGTATCCCTTAGCTGAGTAACCTAAAACAGTTTCAGAATGCTGCTTAATGAAAAAAGAAGCTTAACTCTGCAAGTGGAATTCACGGGACCTAGAGCAGTTTCACAGAATATTTCCTTCTGGTTTTTATAGGTAGATATTTCTTTTTCAGCATATTCTTAAGAGCGTTCCCAAATGTCCTTTCTAAGGATTCCCTAAAACAGTGATTTCAAACTGCTCAATCCAAAGAATGATTTAACTCTATGAGATGAATACACACAACAGAAAGGAGTTGCACTGAAATCTTCTCTCCAATTTTCATCAGAAGACATTTCCTTTCTCACCAAAAACCTCCGGGCAGCACTTAATATCCCTTCACAGATTTCTCAAACACAAAGTTTCCAAACTGGGCAACGTAGTGTAACCTTTACCTCTCTGTTATGAACGCACACGTCAGAGAGCCGTTTCTTGGAATGCTTTTTTCTGCGTTTTATTCCTGGGTTTTTCACTTTTCGCCATAGTCTTCAATGCCCTGCAACATACCACCTTCTCAGTTTTACAGGAACAGTGTTGAAATACTGCCTTATGTGAAAAGAGGTATAACTCCCTGAATGGAATGCACATGTCACAAAACAGTTTCTCAGAAAGCTTCTCTCCAATATTTTTCTGAAGATATCTCCTATTTCCCCAGAGGCCTGAATGTGCTTGAAGTGTCCCTTCACAAATCCGTCTATGATGCAGATTCAAAACTGCGTAATAGAAAAAAGTTTTAATATCTGAGATAAATAGACATATCTATCCCAAAGCAATTTCACAGAAAACTCTTTCCAGTTTTTGTCTGAGGATATTTTCTTTTTCACCATAGCCGTCCATATACTCCCGAATGTAAACTGGGAGCGTTTTCACCAAACGTAGTACCAAAATCCTCTATGAGAAGTAAAGAATAACTCTGTGAGTGGAATGCACACGTCATATATCAGATCCTCGGACAACATCTCTCCAGTATCTATCTGAAGATATTTTCGTTTTCACTGTAATCCTTAAAGCGCTCACAAGTACCCCTTAGCTGTCTAACCAAAAACAGTGTTACAATACTTCTCAATGAAAACAGAAGCTTAACTGTGTGAGTGGACTTCAAGTGACTTAGAGCAGTTTCACAGAATGTTTCCTTCTGGTTTTTATCAGAAGGTATTTCTTTTTCAACATATTCTCTAGACTGTTCCCAAATGTCCTTTCTAAGGTTCCACTAAAACAGTGATTTCAAACTCCTCAATCCAAAGAATGATTTAACTTTGAAATGAATACACACAACATAAACGGATTGTCTCGAAATCTTCTCTCCAGTTTTCATCAGAAGATGTTTCTTTTCTCACCACAAGCCTTCAGGTGCCACTTAATATCCCTTAAAAGATTCCTCAAACACAGAGTTTCCAAACTGGGCAACGTATTGTAAGCTTTAACTGTCTGAAATGATTGCAGACGTCAGAGAGCAGTTTCTTGGAACGCTTCTTTCTGTGTTTTGTTTCAGGATATTTCACTATTGGCCGTAGTCTTCAATGCACTGCAAAGTATCAGTTTTTCAGTTTCAGAGCAACAGTGTTCAAACACTGCCTTATGAGAAAAGAAGTATAACACCCTGAGTGGAATGCGAACATCACAAAGCAGTTTATCAGAAAGATTCTCTCCAGTATTTATCCGAAGATATCTCCTTTTCCCCACAGGACTGAATGTGCTCCTGAATGTTCTTTCGTGAATCAAAACTGCGTTACAGAAAGAAAACTTTATCTATGTGAGATGACTAGATATACCTATCCCAAAGAGTTTCACAGAAAGCTTGTTTCCAGTTTCTGTCTGAGGATATTTCCTTTTCCACCATAGCCGTCCATATACTCCTGAATCTCCCCTAGCAACGTTTACTCCAAACGGGATTCTCCAATGCTCTATGAGAAGAAAAGTATAACTCTGTGAGTGGGATGCACACGTCACAAAGCAGCTTCTGGGAAATCTCTCCAGTTGTTATCTGAAGGTATTTACTTTTTCACTGTAAGCCTCAATGCGCCATCCAATATCATTTCGCAGACAAAGGAAGAAGAGTGTTACAATACTGCTCAATGAAAACAGAAGCTTAACTGTGTGAGTGGACTTCACGTGACCTAGAGCAGTTTCACAGAAAGTTTCCTTGTGGTTTTTATTGGAGAGTATTTCTTTTGTAGCATATTCATAAGAGCGTTCCCAAATGTCCTTTCTCAGATTCCACAGAAACAATGATTTCA
The DNA here is from genome assembly GCF_000951045.1 of Mandrillus leucophaeus. Taxonomy (NCBI): domain Eukaryota; kingdom Metazoa; phylum Chordata; class Mammalia; order Primates; family Cercopithecidae; genus Mandrillus; species Mandrillus leucophaeus. Next base: position 227,759 of record NW_012109730.1, on the reverse strand, counting down.
AACTGCTCAATCCAAAGAATGATTTAACTCCATGAGATGAATACACACAACAGAAAGGAGTTGCCCCGGAATCTTGTCTCCAGTTGTCATAAGAAGACATTTCCTTTCTCACAACAAGCCTCCAGGCGTCACTTAATATCCCTTCACTGATTCCTCCAACACAGAGTTTCCAAACTGGGCAACGTAGTGTAACCTTTACCTCTCTGTAATGAATGCACACGTCAGAGAACACCTTCTTGGAACGCTTTTATCTGGGTTTTATTTCCGGGTTTTTCATTTTTCGCAATCGTATTCAATGCCCTGCAAAATATCACCTTTTCAGTATAACAGGAAGAGTGTTCAAACACAGCCTTATGAGAAAAGAGGTATAACTCCCTGAGTGGAATGCACACATCACAAAATAGTTTCTCAGAAAGATTCTCTCCAATTTTTTTTCTGATTACCTCCTATTTCCCCACAGGCCTGAATGTGCTTCTGAGTGTTCCTTCACAAATCCCCCCATGACGCAGGTTCAAAACTGCGTAATCGAAAAAAGTCTTATCTATCTGAGATGAATAGACATATCTATCCCTAAGAAATTTCACACAAATCTTCTTTCCAGTTTTGTCTGAGGATATTTGGTTTTTCATCATAGCCGTTCATATAATCCCAAATGTCCCCTGGTAGCGTTTCCACCAAACAGGGTAACAAAATCCTCTATGGGAAGAAAAGTAAAACTCTGTGAGTGGAATGCCCACGTCACATAACAGCTCCTCGGAAATCTTCTCTCCAGTTTCTATCAGAAGATATTTCCGTTTTCACCGTAAGATTCAAAGTGCTCCCGAGTATCACTTAGCTGACTAACCAAAAACCATGTTAGAATACTGCTCAATGACAACAGAAGGTTAACTATGTGAGTGGAATTCATGTGACCTATAGGAGTTTCACAGAAAGTTTCCTTCTGAGTTTTACCAGAAGGTATATATTTTACAGCATATTATTAAGAGCGTTCCCAAGTGTCCTTTCTCAGGTTTCACAGAAACAGTGATTTCAAACTGCCTGATCCAAAGGATGATTTAATTCTACGCGATGAATACACACATCACAAAGCAGTTGCTCTGAAAGCTTCTGTCCAGCATTCATCGGAAGACGATTCCTTTCTCACCACAAGCCTCTGGGCGACACTTAATATCCCTCAGAGATTCCTCAAACACAGAGTTTCCAAACTAGGCAACGTAGTGTAAACTTTAACTCTCTGAAATGAATGGACACTTCAGAAAGTAATTTCTAGGAATGCTTCTTTCTTGGTTTTATTTCAGGATATTTCACTTGTCACCATAGTCTTCAATGTGCTGCAAAATATCACTTATTCAGTTTTACAGGAAAAGTGTTCAAACACTGCCTTATGAAAAAAGAGGTATAACTCCCTGAGTGGAATGCAAACATCAAAAAGCAGTCTCTCAGAAAGCTTCTCTCCAGTTTTTGTCTGAAGATATCTCGTTATTCCCCACAGGTCTGAATGTGCTCCTGAATGTCCCTTCGCGAATCCATCCATGACGCAGTTTCATAACTGTCTAATAGAAAGAAAGTTTTATCTATGTGAGATGACTAGACATACCTATCCCCAAGCAGTTTCACAGAAAGCATCTTTCCAGTTTTTGTCTGAGGATATTTCCTTTTTCACCATAGCCATCCATATACTTCCGAATGTCCCCTGGTAGCATTTAGTCCAAACACGATTCCCCAGTCCTCTATGAGAAGAAAAGTATAACTCTGTGAGTGGGATGCACACGTCACAAAGCAGCTTCTGAGAAATCTTCTTTCCAGTTGTTATCTGAAGTTGTTTCCTTTTTCACTGTAAGCTTCAAAGCACTACCGAATATCACTTTGCAGACTAAACAAAAACAGTGTTACAATACTGATCAATGAAAACAGAAGCTTAAGTGTGTGAGTACACTTCACGTGACTAGAGCAGTTTCACACAATGTTTCCTTCTGGTTTTTATTGGAGAGTATTTCTTTTTCAGCATATTCTTTAGAGCATTTCCAAATGTCGTTTCTCAGATTCCAAAGAAACAGTGATTTCAAATTGCTAAGTCCAAAGAATGATTGAAATCTATGAGTTGAATGTACGCATGACAAAACAGGTGCTCCGATAGCTTCTCTCAAGTTTTCATCGGAATATGTTTCCTTTCTCACCACAAGTCTCCGGGCAACACGTAATATCCTTTCACATTCCTCAAAGGCAGAGTTTCCAAACTGGACAACATATTGTAAGTTTTAACTCTGAAATGATTGCACACGTCAGAGAGCAGTTTCTTGGAACGCTTCTTTCTGGGTTTTATTTCAGAATATTTCACTGTTTGCCATAGTCTTCAATGCACTGCAAACTATCAGTTTTTCAGTTTCACAAGAACAGTGTTCAAACACTGCCTTATGAGAAAAGAGGTATAACTCCTCAGTGGAATGTGCACAACACAAAGCAGTTTCTCAAAAAGTTTCTTTCCAGTTTTTATCTGAAGATATCTCCTATTTCTCCAGAGGCCTCAATGTGCTCCCGAATGTCCCTTCGTGAATCTGTCAGTGATGTAGATTCAAAACTGCGTAATAGAAGGAAAGGTATATCCAAGTGAGATGAATGGACATATCTATTGCAAAACAATTTCACAGAAATCTTCTTTCCAGTTTGTGTCTGAGGATATTTAATTTTTCAAAATAGCCGTCAATAGAATCCTGAAAGTCCCCTGGTAGCTATTTCTCCAAATGGGATTCTCCAATCCTCTAGGAGAAGAAAAGTGTAACTCTGTCAGTGGAATGCACAGGTCACAAAGCAGCTTCTCGGAAATCTTCCCTCCAGTATCTATCAGAAGATATTTCCGCTTTCACCGTAAGTCCCAAAGCACCCCCGTGTATCCCTTAGCTGACTAACCTAAAATAATTTCAGAAATCTGCTTAATGAAAACAGAAGCTTAACTGTGCGAGTGGAATTCACATGACCTAGAGCAGTTTCACAGAATGTTTCCTTCTAGTTTTTATCAGAAGGTATTTCTTTTTCAATGTATTCTTAAGAGCATTCCCAAATGTTCTTTCTCACGTTCCACAGAAACACTGAATTCAAACCACTCAATCCAAAGAATGATTTAAGTCTATGAAATGAAGACACACAACAGAAAGGAGTGGCCCCAAAATCTTCTCTCCAGTTTTCATTAGAAGACTTTTCCTTTCTCACCACAAGCCTCCGGGCGACACTTAATATCCCTTCACAAATTCCTCAAACACAGAGTTTCCAAACTGGGCAACGTAGTGTAACCTTTAACTCTCTGTAATGAATGCACACGGCAGAGAGCAGTTTCTTGGAAGGCTTCCTTCTGAGTTTTGCTTCCGGGATTTTCACTTTTCACCATAGTTTTCAATGCATTGCAAATATCACTTATTCAGTTTTACAGGAAAATTGTACAAACGCTGCCTTATGAAAAGGGGTATAACTCCCTGATTGGAATGCAAACATCAAAAAGCAGTCTCTCAGAAAGCTTCTTTCCAGTTTTTATCTGAAGATAGCTCCTTTTTCTCCACAGGCCTGAATGTGCTCCCGAATGTACTTTCACGAATCCATCCATCACGCAGTTTCAAAACTGTGTAATAGAAATAAAGCTTTATCTATGTGAGATGACCAAACATACCTATCTCAAAGCAGTTTCACAGAAAGCATTCTTCCAGTTTTTGTCTGAGGATATTTCCTTTTTCAGCATTCGGGACATACTCCCGAATGTCCCTGGGTAGTGTTTACTCCAAACACGATTCCACAATTCCCTATGTGAAGAAAAGTATAATTCTGAGAGTGGAATGCACGCATCACAAGGCAGCTTCTGCAAAATCTTTTCTCCAGTTGTTATCTGAAGGTATTTCCTTTTCACCGTAACCCTCGAAGTGCTACTGAATATCACTTCAAAAACTAAACAAAATCAGTGTTACAATACTGCTCAATGAAAACAGAAGCTTCTGTAAATTTTTTTTCTGAAGATCTCTCCTATTTCCCCAGAGGCCTGAATGTGCTTCTGAGTGTCCATTCATGAATCCATCCATGACGCAGATTCAAAATTCCGTAATAGAAAAAAGTGTTATCTATCTGAGATGAATAGACATATCTATCCCAAAGCAATTTCACAGAGAACTTCTTCCCAGTTTTGTCTGAGGATATTTCCTTTTTCATCATACCATCTATATACTCCTGAATGTCCTCTCGTAGTGTTTTCACCAAATGGGGAACCAAAATCTTCTATGAGAAGAAAACTATAACTCTGTGAGTGGAATGCACACATCACATAGCAGCTCCTCGGAAATCTCCTCTCCACTATCTATCTGAAGATATTTCCGTTTTCAACATATGCCTCAAAGCTCTCCCAAGTATCCCTTAGCTGACTCACCAAAAACAGTGTTAGAATACTGCTCAATGAAAACAGAAGTTTAACTATGCAAGTGAATTTCTCGTGACCTACAGCAGTTTCACAGAAAGTTTCCTTCTGGGTTTCACAGGAGGGTATTCCCTTTTCAGCATAATCTTAAGAGCGTTCCCAAATGCCCTTTCTCAGGTTACACAGAAACAGTGATTTCAGACTGCTCTATTCAAAGAATGATTTAAATCTAGGAGATGAATACACACCTCACAAAGCAGTTGCTTGGAAAGCTTCTGTCCAGTTTTGGTCAGAAGACGTTTCCTTTCTCACTGCAAGCCTCCGGGCAACACTTCATATCCCTTCACAGATTCCTCAAACAAAGAGTTTCCAAACTGGACAATGTAGTGTAAGCTTTAACTCTCTGAACTGAATGCACATGTCAGAGAGCAATTTCTTGGAACGCTGCTTTCTGGGTTTTATTTCAGGATATTTTACTTTGTGCTGTAGTCTTCAATGCAGTGCTAAATATCACTTATTCAGCTTTACAGGAATAGTGTTCAAACACTGCCTTATGAAAAAAGAGGTATAACTCCCTGAGTGGAATGCAAACATCAAAAAGCAGTCTCTCAAAATGCTTCTCTCTAGTTTTAATCTGAAGATATCTCCTTTTTCTCCACAGGCCTGAATGTGCTCCCGAATGTCCGTTCGCGAATCCATCCATGATGTAGTTTCAAACCTGCGTAATAGAAAAAAAGCCTTATCTGTGTGAGATGACTAGACATACCTATCCCAAAGCAGTTTCACGAAAGCTTTTTTCCAGTTTTTCTCTGAGAATATTTCCTTTTTCACCATAGCCGTCCATTCACCCCCAAATGTCCCAGGGTAGCGTATACTCCAAACTGGATTCCTCAATCCTCTATGAGAAGAAAAGTACAACTCTGTGAGTGGAATGCACATGTCATAAATCAGCTTCTGGGAAATCTTCTCTCCATTTGTTATCTGAAGGTATTTCCTTTTTCACCGTAAGCCTCAAAGTGCTACCGACTAGCACTTCGCAGACTAAACAAAAACAGTGATACAATACTGCTCAATGAAAACAGAAAGTTGAGTGTGCGAGTGAACTTCACGTGACCTAGGGCAGTTTCACAGAAAGTTTCCTTCTGGTTTTTATTGGAGAGTATTCCTTTTTCAGCATATTCCTAAGAGCATTCCCAAATGTCCTTTCTCAGATTCCACAGAAACAGTGATTTCAAACTGCTCAGTCCAAGGAATGATTTAAATCTATGAGTTGAATACACGCATCACAAAGCAGTTGCTCTGATAGCTTCTCTCCACTTTTCATCGGAAGATGATTCCTTTCTCACCACAAGCCTCTGAGCGCCACATATCTCTTCACAGATTCCTCAAAGACAGAGTTTCCAAACTGGATAAGGTATTGTAAGCTTTAACTCTCTGACATGATTGCACACATCAGAGGCAGTTTCCTGGGACGCTTCTTTCTGGATTTCATTTCAGGATATTTCAATGTTCATAATAGTATTCAATGCACTGGAAAGTATCAGTTTTTCAGTTTTACAGGAACAGTGTTGAAACAATGCCTTATGAGAAAAGAGATAAAACTCCCTGAGTGGAATGTGCACATCACAAAGCAGTTTCTCAGAAAGATTCTCCCCAGTTTTATTTGAAGATATCTCCTATTTCTCCAGGGGCCTGAATGTGCTTATGAATGTCCCTTCGTGAATCCATCCATGACGCAGATTCAAAACTGCATAATAGAAAGAAAGTTTTATCTACGTGAGATGAATAGACATATCTATCCCAAAGCAGTTTCACAGAAATCTTCTTTCCAGTTTTTATCTGAGGATATTTCTTTTTTCACCATAGCCATCCATATACTCCGGAATGTCCCCTGGTAGCTTTTTCTCCAAATGGGATTCCCCAATCCTCTATGAGAAGAAAAGTATAACTCTGTGAGTGGAATGAACAGGTCACAAAGCAGCTCCTCGGAAATCTTCTATCCAGTATTTATCTGAAGATGTTTCTGCTTTAACCAAAAGACCCAAAGCGCTCCCGAATATCCCATAGCTGACTAACCTAAAACAGTTTTAGAATACTGCTTAATGAAAAGAGAAGCTTACCTGTGTGAGTGGAATTCACGTGACCTAGAGGACTTTCACAGAATGTTTCCTTCTGGTTTTTATCAGAAGGTATTACTTTTTGAACATATTCTGAAGAGCATTCCCAAATATCCTTTCTAAGGTTCCACTGAAACAGTGATTTAAAACTGCTTAATCCAAAGAATGATTTAACTCTATGAGATGAATACATACAAAAGAAAGCAGTTTTCCCGAAATCCTCTCTCCAGTTGTCTTCAGAACACGTTTCCTTTCTCACCACAAGACTCCGGATGGCACGTAATATCCCTTCAAAGATTCCTCAAAGACAGAGTTTCCAAACTGGACAACGTATTGTAAGCTTGAACTCTCTGAAATGATTGCACACGTCAGACAGTAGTTTCTTTGAACGCTTCTTTCTGTATTTTGTTTCAGGATATTTCACTGCTCCCGATAGTCTTCAATGCACTGCAAAGTATCAGTTTTTCAGTTTTAGAGGAACAGTGTTCAAACACTGCCTTATGAGAAAAGAGGTATAACAAAATGAGTGGAATGCACACATCACAAAGCAGTTTCTCAGAAAGATTCTCTCCAATTTTTATCTGAAGATATCTCCTTTTCCCCACAGGCCTCAATGTGCTCCCAAATGTCCTTTTATGAATCCATCCATGACGCAGTTTCAAAGCTGCGTAATAGAAAGAAAGCTTTATCTATGTGAGTTGGCTAGACTTACCTATCCAAAAGAGTTTCACAGAAAGTTTCTTTCCAGTTTTTGTCTGAGGATATTTCTTTTTCCACCATAACTGTCCATATACTCTCGAATGTCCCCAAGTAGCATTTATTCCAAACGGGATTCTCCAATCCTCTATGAGAAGAAAAGTATAACTGTGAGTGGAATGCACACATCACAAAGCAGTCTTTGGAAAATCTTCTCTCCAGTTGTTATCTGAAGGTATTTCCTTTTTCACCCTAAGTCCCAAAGCACTACCGAATATCACTTCGCAAACTAAACATAAACAGTGTTACAATACTGCTCAATGAAAACAGAAGCTTAACTGTGTGAGTGGACTTCACGTGACCTATAGCAGTTTCACAGAAAGAGTCCTTCTGGTTTTTATTGGAGAGTATCTCTTTTTCAGCATATTCTTAAGAGCATTTCCAAATGTCCTTTCTCAGATTCCACAGAAACAGTGATTTCAAACTTCTCAGTCCAAAGAATGATTTAACTCTATGAGTTGAATAGACGCATCACCAAGCAGTTGCTCTGATAGCTTCTCTCCAGTTTGCATCGGAAGACGTTTCCATTCTCACCACAAGCCTGTGGTCACCACGTAATATCCCTTCACAGATTCCTCAAAGACAGAGTTTCCAAACTGGACAATGTATTGTAAGCTTTAACTCTCTGAAATGATTGCACACGTCAGAGAGCAGTTTTTTGGAACGCTTCTTTCTGGGTTTTATTTCAGGATATTTCACTGTTTGCTGAAGTCTTCAATACACTGCAAATTATCAGTTTTTTAGTTTTACAGGAACAGTGTTCAAACACTGCCTTATGAAAAAAAGAGGTACAATTCCATGAGTGGAATGTGCACATCACAAAGCAGTTTCTCAGAAAACTTCTCCCCAGTTTTTATCTGAAGATATCTCCTATTTCTCCAGAGGCCTGAATGTGCTCACGAATGTCCCTTCATGAATATATCTATGACTCAAATTCAAAACTGTGTAATAGAAAAAAGTTTTATCTATGTGAGATGAATAGACATATCTATCACAAAGCAGTTTCACAGAAATCTTCTTTCCAGTTTTATTCTGAGGAAATTTCCTTTTTCACCATAGCCGTCCTTAGAATCCTGAAAGTTCCCTGGTAGCCTTTTCTCCAAATGGGATTCCCCAATCCTCTATGAGAACAAAATTGTAACTCTGTGAGTGGAATGCACAGGTCACAAACCAGCTCCTCAGAAATCTTCTCTCCAGTATCGATCTGAAGATATTTCTACTTTCACCGTAAGACTCAAAGTGCTCCCGAGTATCCCTTAGCTGACTAACCTAAAACAGTTTTAGAATACTGCTTAATGAAAACAGAAGCTTACCTGTGCGTCTGGAATTCATGTGACCTAGGGCAGTTTTACAGAATATTTCCTTCTGATTTTTATCGGAAAGTATGTATTTTTCAACGTATTTTTAAGAGCGTTCCCAAACGTCCTTCCTGAGGTTCCACAAAAACAGTGATTTCAAACTGCTCAATCCAAAGAATTATTTAATGCTATGAGATGAATACACACATCACAAAGCAGTTGCTCCGAAAGATTCTGTCCAGTTTTCATCGGAAGATGTTTCCTTTCTCACCAGAAGCCTCCAGGTGACACTTAATATCCCATCACACATTCCTCAAACACAGAGCTTCCAAACTGGGCAACGTAGTGTAAGCTTTAACCCTCCGAAATCAATGCACACGTCCAAAAACAATTTCTTAGAACGCCTCTTTCTGGGTTTCATTTCAGGATATTTCACTTTTCACCATAATCTTCAATGTGCTGTGAAATATCACTTATTCAGGTTTACAGGAACACTGTTAAAACACTACCTTATGAAAAAAGAGGTAAAACTCCCTGAGTGGAATGCAAAGAAAAAAAGTATTCTCTCAGAAAGCTTCTCTCCAATTTTTATCTGAAGATATCTCCTTTTCCCCCGCAGGCCTGAATGTGCTCCTGAATGTCCCTTTGCAAATCCGTCCATGATGTAGTTTCAAAGCTGCGTAATAGAAAGAAAGCTTTCTCTATGTGAGATGACTAGACATACCTATCCCAAAGCAGTTTCACAGTAAGCTTCTTTCCAGTTTTTGTTTTAGGATATATTCTTTTCCGCCGTAGCCATCCATATACTCCTGAATGTCCCCCGGTAGGGTTTACTCCAAACGGGATTCCCCAATCCTCTATGAGAAGAAACGTGTAACTCTGTGAGTGGAATGCACAGGTCATAAAGCAGCTCCTCGGAAATCTTCTCTCCAGTATCTATCTGAAGATATTTCTACTTTCACCATAAGCCTCAAAGCGCTCCCGAGGAACCCTTAGCTGACTAACCTAAAACACTTTTAGAATACTGATTAATGAAAACAGAAGTTTCACTGCGTGACTGGAATTCACGTGACCTAGAGCAGTTTCACAGAATATTTCCTTCTGTTTGTATCAGTAGGTATTTCTTTTTCAACATATTTTTAAGAGCGTTCCCAAATGTCCTTTCTATGCTTCCCCTAAAACAGTGATTTCAAAATGCTCAATCCAAAAAGTGATTTAACTCTCTGAGATGAATACACCCAAAAGAAAGGAGTTGCTCCAAAATCTTCTCTCCAGTTTTCATCAGAACACATATCCTTTCTCACCACAAGCCTCCGGTGGCCACTTAATATCCCTTCACAGATTCCTCAAACACAGAGTTTCCAAACTGGGAAACGTAGTGAAACCTTCAACTCTCTGTAATGAATGCACACGTCAGTGAGCAGTTTCTTGGAATGCTTCCTTCTGGGTTTCATTTCAGGATATTTCACTTTTCACCATAGTCTTCAATGCCCTGCCAAATATCACCTTTTCAGTTTTACAGAAACAGTGTTCAAACAGTGCCTTATGTGAAAAGAGGAATAACTCCCTGAGTGGAATGCACACATCACAAAACAGTTTCTCAGAAAGCTTCTCTCCAATTTATTTCTGAAGATATCTCCTATTTCCCCACAGGCCTGAATATGCTTCTGAGTGTCTCTTCACGAATCCGTCTATCACACAGATTCAAAACTGCATAATAGGAAAAAGTTTTATCTATCTGAGATGAATAGACATATCTATCCCAAAGCAGTTTAACAGAAATCTTCTTTCCAGTTTTTGTCTGAGGATATTCCCTTTTCACCATAGCGGTCCATTTTCTCCCGAATGTCCCCTGGTAGTGTTTTCACCAAATGTTGTACCAAAATCCTCTATGAGAAGAAAAGTATAAATCTGTGAGTGGAATGCACACGTCACATAGCAGGTCCTTGGAAATCTTTTCTCCAGTATCTATCTGAATATATTTCCGTTTCCATCGTAAGCCTCAAAGTCCTCCCGAGTATCCCTTAGCTGACTCACCAAAAACAGTGTTAGAATACTGCTCAATGTAAACTGAAGGTTAATTATGCAAATGGAATTCACGTGATCTATAGCAGTTTCACAGTATGTTTCCTTCTGGGTTTTACCGGAGGGTATTCCTTTTTCAGCATATTCTTAATAGTGTTCCCAAATGTCCTTTCTCAGGTTCCACAGAAACAGTGATTTCAAACTGCTCAATCCAAAGAATGATTTAACTCTATGACTTGAATACATACATCACAAAGCAGTTGCTCCGAAATCTTCTGTCCAGTTTTCGTCGGAAGACGTTTCCTTTCTCACCACAAGCCTGTGGGCGACACTTAATATCCCTTCACTCATTCCTCAAACACAGAGTTTCCAAACTGGACCACATACTGTAAGCTTTAACTTTCTGAAATGAATGCATACGTCAGAGCGCACTTTCTTGGAACGCTTCTTTCGGGGTTTTGTTTCAGGATATTTTACTTTTCGCCATAGTCTTCAATGTACTGCAAAGTATCAGTTTTTCAGTTTTACAGGAACAGTGTTTAAACCCACCGTGTGAGAAAAGAGGTATAACTCCCTGAGTGGAATGCACACATCACAAAGGAGTTTCTCAGAAAGATACTCTCCCATTTTTACCTGAAGATATCTCCTATTTCTCCAGAGGCTTCAGTGTGCTCCTGAATGTTCCTTCATGAATCCGTCTGTGACAAAGATTCAAAACTGTGTAATAGAAAGAAAGTTTTATCTATCTGAGATGAATAAATATATCTATCCCAAAGCAGATTCACAGAAATATTCTTTCCAGTTTTTGCCTGAGGATATTTCCTTTTTCACTGTAGCCAATCATAGAATCCAGAAAGTCCCCTGGTAGCTTTTTCTCCAAATGGGATTCCCCAATCCTCTAGGAGAAGAAAAGTGTAACTCTGTGAGGGGAATGCACAGGTCACAAAGCAACTCCTTGGAAATCTTCTCTCCAGTGTCTATCTGAAGATATTTCCGCTTTCACCATAAGCCTCACAGTGCTCCCGAGTATCCCTTAGCTGACTGACCTAAAATAGTTAAGATACTGCTTAATGGAAACCGAAGCTTAACTGTGCGAGTGTAATTCACATGACCTAGAGCACTTTCACAGAATGTATCTTTCTGGTTTTTATCGGAAGGTTTCTTTTTCAACATATTCTGAAGAGCATTCCCTAATGTCCTTTCTAAGGTTCCACTAAAAGAGTGATTTCAAACTGCTCAATCCAAAGAATGATTTAACTCCATGAGATGAATACACACAACAGAAAGGAGTTGCCCTGAAATCTTCTCTCCGGTTTTCATCAGAAGTCATTTCCTTTCTCACCACAAGCCTCCAGGTGCCACTTAATATCCCTTCACAGATTCCTCAAACAGAGTTTCCAAACTGGGCAAGTTAGTGTAACCTTTAACTCTCTGTAATGAATGCACACGTCAGAGAGCAGTTTCTTGGTACGCTTCTTTCTGTGTTTTATTTCCGGGATTTTCACCTTTCACCATAGTCCTCAATGCCCGGCAAAATATCACTTTTTCAGTTTTACAGGAACAGTGTTCAAACCCTGCCTTAGAAGAAAAGAGGTATAACTCACTGAGTGGAATGCACACATCATGGAACCATTTCTCAGAAAGCTTCTCTCCAATTTTTTTCTGAAGATATCTACTATTTCCCCTCAGGCCTGAATGTGCTTCCGAGTGTCCCTTCATGAATCTGTTCATGACACAGATTCAAACTGCGTAATAGAAAAAAGTTTTATCTATCTGAGATGAATAGATATATCTCTCCCAAATCAATTTCACATAAAGCTTCCTTCCAGTTTTTGTTTGAGGATATTTCATTTTCACCATAGCCATCCACATAGTCCCGAATGTCCCTTGGTAGCATTTTCTCAAAACAGGGTACCAAAATCCTGTATGAGAAAAAACGTAAAACTCTGTGAGTGGAATGCACACGTCACAAAGCAGCTCCTTGGAAATTCTCTCTCCAGTATCTAGCTGAAGATATTTCCATTTTCACCGTAAGACTCAACCCGCTGCCGAGTATCTCTTAGCTGACTCACCAAAAACATTGTTAGAATACTGCTCAATGAAAACAGAGGGTAAACTATGTGAGTGGAAGTCACGTGAGTGTAACCTCACGTAAGAGTTATAACTCCCTGAGTGGAATGCACACACAACAAAACAGTTTCTCAGAAAGCTTCCCTCCAATTGTTCTCTGAAGATATCTCCTATTTCCCCACAGACCTGAATATGCTTCCGAGTCTCCCTTTATGAATCCATCCATGACGCAGATTCAAAACTGTGTAATAGAAAAAAGTTTTTTCTATCTTAGATATAGCAGTTTCACAGAAAGTTTCCTTCTGGGTTTTACCAAAGGGTATTCCTTTTTCAGCATAAACAGTTTTAGAATACTGTTTAATGAAAACAGAAGCATACCTGTGCCTGTGGAATTCATGTGACCTAGAGCAGTTTCACAGAATGTTTCCTTCTGGTTTTTATCAGAAGGTTTCTTTTTCAACATAGTCTGAAGAGCGTTCCCTAATGTCCTTTCTAAGGTTCCACTAAAAGAGTGATTTCAAACTGCTCAATCCAAAGAATGATTTATATCCTTTGCCCACTTTTTGATGGGGTTGTTTGTTTTTTTCATACAGCCAACAGACACATGAAAAAATGCTCATCATCACTGGCCATCAGAGAAATGCAAATCAAAACCACAATGAGATACCATCTCACACCAGT
>NW_012109730.1:208222-213795 GCF_000951045.1 Mandrillus leucophaeus | reverse complement strand
AAAAAAAAAACAAAGAATGATTTAAATGTATGAGATGAATACACACATCAGAAAGGAGTTGCCCTGAAATCTTCTCTCTGGTTTTCATCAGAAGTCATTTCCTTTCTCACCACAAGCCTGCGGGCGTCACTTAAAATCCCTTCACAGATTCGTAAAACACAGAGTTTCCAAACAGGGAAACATAGTGTAACCTTTAACTCTCCGTAATGAATGCACACGTCAGAGAGCAGTTTCTTGGTATGCTTCTTTCTATGTTTTATTTCCGGGTTCTTCACCTTTCACCACAGTCCTCAATGCCCTGCAAAATATCACCTTTTCAGTTTTACAGGAACAGTGTTGAAACACTGCCTTATCAGAAAAGTGGTATAACTCCCTGAGTGGAATGCACAAATCATAAAACAGTTTCTCAGAAAGATTCTCTCCTTTTTTTGCTGAAGATACCTCCTATTTCCCCACATGCCTGAATGTGGTTCCTAGTGTCCCTTCACAAATCCGCCCATGATGCAGATTCAAAACTGCGTAATAGAAAAATGTTTTATCTTTCTTAGATAAATAGATATATCTATCCCAAAGCAGTTTCACAGAAAGCCTCTTTCCAATTTTTGACTGAAGATGTTTCCTTTTTCACCATAGCCGTCCATATACTCCGGAATGTCCCCAAGTAGCGTTTTAACCAAACGGGGTGCAAAAATCCTCTATGAGAAGAAAAGCATGACTCTGTGAGTGGAATGCACATGTCACATAGCAACTCCTCGGAAATCTTCTTTCCAGTATTTATCTGAAGATATTTCTGTTTTCACCATAAGCCTCAAAGTGATCCGGAGTATCCCTTAGCTGACTAACCAAAAACAGTGTTAGAATACTGCTCAATGAGAATAGAAGGTTAACTATGTGAGTGGAATTCATCTGAGCTATAGCTGTTTTACAGAAAGTTTCCCTCTGGGTTTTACAGGAGGGTATTCCCTTTTCAGCATATTCTTAAGAGCATTCCCAAATGTCCTTTCTCAGGTTCCACAGAAACAGTGATTTCAAACTACTCAATACAAAGAATGATTTAACTCTATGGGATAAATACACATATCACAAAGAAGTTGCTCCAAAAGCTTCTGTCCGGTTTTCGTTGAAAGACGTTGCCTTTCTCACCACAAGCCTCTGGGCGACATTTAATATCCCTTCACAGATTCCTCAAACACAGAGTTTCCAAACTGGGCAACGTAGTGTACGCTTTAACTCTCTGAAATGAATGCACACGTCAGAGAACAATTTCTTGGAACTCTTCATTCTGGGTTTTATTTCAGGATATTTCACTTTTCGCCATAGTCTTCAGTGCACTGCAAAATACCACTTATTCAGTTTTACAGGAACAGTGTTCAAACACTGCCTTATGAAAAAAGATGTGTAACTGCCTGAGTGGAATGCAAACATCAAAAGGCAGTCTCTTAGAAAGATTCTTCCAAGTTTTTATCTGAAGATATCTCCTTTTTCGCCACAGGCATGTATGTGCTCTCGAATTTCCCTTCGCAAATCCGTCCATGATGCAGTTTCAAAACTGCATAATAGAGATAAGCTTTATCTATGTGAGATGAAAAGACATACAAATCTCAAAGCAGTTTCACGGAAAGCTTCTTTCCAGTTTTTGTCAGAAGATATTTCCTTTTCACCAAGGACATCCATATACTCCCGACTGTCCCAGGGTAGCGTTTACCCCAAATGGGATTCCCCATCCTCTATGAGAACAGAAGAATAACTCTGTGAGTGGAATGCACATGTCACAAAGCAGCTTCAGGGAAATCTTCTCTCCAGTTGTTATCCGAAGGTATTTCCTTTTTCAATGTAAGCCTCAAAGCGCTACCGAATATCACTTCGCAGACTAATCAAAAACAGTGTTACAATACTGCTCAATGAAAACAGAAGCTTCACTGTGTGAGTGGACTTCACGTGACCTAGAGCAGTTTCACAGAAAGTTCCCTTCTGGTTTTTAGTGGAGAATATTTCTTTTTCACTATATTCTTAAGAGCGTTCCCAAATGTCCTTTCTCAGATTCCACAGAAACAGTGATTTCAAACTGCTCAGTTCAAGGAATGATTTAACTCTATGAGTTGAATACATGCATCAAAAAGCAGTTGCTCTGATAGCTTCTGTCCAGTTTTCATCGGCAGGTGTTTCCATTCTCACCAAGCCTCCGGGCGCCACGTAATATCCCTTCACAGATTCCTCAAAGACAGATTTTCCAAACTGGTCAAAGTATTTAAACTTAAACTCTGAAATGATTGCACACGTCAGAGAGCAGTTTTTTGGAACACTTCTTTCTGGGTTTTATTTCAGGATATTTCAATGTTCGCCATAGTCTTCAATGCACTCCAAAGTATCACTTTTTCATTTTTACAGGAACAGTGCTCAAACACTGCCTTATGAGAAAAGAGGTATAACTCCCTCAGTGGAATGCACACATCACAAACAGTTTCTCAGAAAGATTCTCTCCAGTTTTTAATTGAAGATATCTGCTATTTCTCCAGAGGCCTGAATGTGTTCCTGAATGTCCCTTTGCAAATCCGTCCATGACACAGACTCAAAACTGTGTAATAGAAAGAAAGGTTTATCTATGTGAGATGAATAGACATATCTATCCCAAAGCAGTTTCACAGAAATGTTATTTCCAGTTTTTGTCTGAGGATATTTCCTTTTTCAAAATAGCCATCCATAGAATCCTGAAAGTCCCTTGGTAGTTTTTTCTCCAAACAGGATGCCCCAATCCTCTATGAGAAGAAAAGCGTAACTCTGTGAGTGGAATGCACAGGTCACTAAGCAGCACCTCGGAAATCTTCTCTCCAGTATCTATCTGAAGAGATTTCCGCTTTCACCATAAGCCTCAAAACGCTCCCGAGTATCCCTCAGCTGACTAACCAAAAACAGTGTTAGAATACTCCTCAACGAAAACAAAAGGTTAACTATGAGAGTGGAATTCACGTGACCTATAGCAGTTTCACAGAAGATTTCCTTCTGGGTTATATCGGAGGGTATTCCTTTTTCAGCATGTTCTTAGGAGCGTTTCCAAATGTCTTTTCTCAGGTTCCACAGAAATAGTGATTTCCAACTGCTCAATCCAAAAATGATTTAACTCTAGGAGATGAATACAAACATCACAAAGCACTTGCTGTGAAAGCTTCTGTCCAGTTTTCATCGAAAGACTTTTTTTTCTCACCACAAGCCTCTGATAGACACTAAATGTACCTTCACAGATTCCTCAAAACACAGAGTTTCCAAACTGGGCAACGTAGTGTAAGCTTTAACTCTCTGAAAAGAATGCACAAGTCAAAGAGCAATTTCTTGGAACGCTTCTCTGTGGGTTTTATTTCAGGATATTTCACTTTTCATCATAGTCTTCAATGCGCTGCAAAATATCACTTATTCAGTTTTACAGGAACAGTGTTCAAACCCTGGCTTATGATAAAAGGTATAACTCCCTGATTGGAATGTAAACATCAAAAAGTAGTCTCTCAGAAAGCTTCTCTTCAGTTTTTATCTGGAGATACCATCTTTTTCCCCACAGGCCTGCATGTGCTCCTGAATGTCCCTTCGCGAATCCATCCATGATGCAGTTTCAAAGCTGCGTAATAGAAAGTAAGCTTTATCTATGTGAGATGACTAGACATACCTATCCCAAAGCAGTTTCACAGAAAGTTTCTTTCCAGTTTTTATCTGATGATGTTTCTTTTTCCATGATAGCCATCCAGATACTACTGAATGTCCCCTGGTAGCTTTTTCACCAAACAGGTTACCAAAATCCCCTATAAGAGGAAAAGTATAACTCTGTGAGTGGAATGCACACATCACATAGCAGCTCCTTGGAAATCTTCTCTCAAGTATCTATCTGAAGTTATTTCCATATTCACCGTAAGCCTCAAAGCGCTCCCAAGTATCCCTTAACTGACTAACCTAAAACAGTGTTAGAATAGTGCTCAATGAAAACAGAAGGTTAACTATGAAAGTGGAATTCACGGGACCTACAGCAGTTTCACAGAAAGTTTCCTTCTGGGTTTTACAGGAGGGTATTGCTTTTTCAGAATATTCTTAAGAGCGTTCTCAAATATCCTTTCTCAGGTCCCACAGAAACAGTGATTTCAAACTGTTGAATCCAAAGAATGATTTAACTCTATGAGATGAATACACACGTCACAAAGCAGTTGTTCCGAAAGCTTCTGTCCAGTTTTCGTCAGAAGATGTTTCCCTTCTCACCACAAGCCTCCAGGCGACACTTAATATCCCTTCACGTATACCTCAAACACAGAGTTTCCAAACTGGGCAACGTAGTTTAAGATTTAACTCTCTGAAATGAATGTACACGTCAGAGAGCAATTTCTTGGAACGCTTCTTTCTGGGTTTTATTTCAGGATATTTCACTTTTCGCCATAGTCTTCAATGCTCTGTAAAATATCACTTATTCAGTTTTACAGGAAGAATGTTCAAACACTAACTTATGAAAAAGAGGTATAACTCCCTGAGTGGAATGCAAACACCAAAAAGCTGTCTCTCAGAAAGCTTCTCTCCAGTTTTTATCTGAAGATATCTCCAATTTCCCCATAGGCCTGAATGTGCTCCAAAATGTCTGTTTGCGAATCCATCCGTGACGCAGATTCAAAACTGCATAGTAGAAAGAAAGTTTTATCTGTGTGAGATGAATAGAGAAATCTATCCCAACGCAGTTTCATAGAAATCCTCTTTCCAGTTTTTGTCTGAGGATATTTCCTTTTTAACCATTGCCATCCATAGAATCCCAAATATTGCCTGGTAGCTTTTTCTCCAAACGGGATTTCCCAGTCCTCTATGAGAAGAAAACTGTAACTCTGTGAGTGGAATGCACAGGTCACAAAGCAGCTCCTTGGAAATCTTCTCTCCAGTGTGTATCAGGAAATATTTCTGTTTTCACTGTAAGCCTCAAAGCGCTCCCGATTATTCCTTAGCTGAGTAACCTAAAACAGTTTTGGAGTACTGCTTAATGAAAAGAGAAGCTTCACTTTGCAACTAGAATTCACGTGACCTAGAGCACAGAATGTTTCCTTCTGGTTTTTATTGGAATGTATTTCTTTTTCAACGTATTCTAATGAGCGTTCCCAAATGCCATTTTTAAGTTTCCGCTAAAACAGTTATTTCAAACTGCTCAATCCAAAGAATGATTTAACTTTATGAGATGAAGACACAAAACAGAAAGGAGTTACCCCGATATCTTCTCTCCAGTTTTCATCAGAAGACATTTCCGTTTTCACCGTTAGCCTCCAGGTTCCATTTAATATCCCTTCACAGATTTCTCAAACACAGAGTTTCAAAACTGGGCAACATAGTGTAACCTTTAACTCTCTGTAATGAATGCACACATTAGAGAGCAGTTTCTTGTAACGCTTCTTTCTGGGTTTTATTTCTGGGTTTTTAACTGTTTGTCGTAGTCTTCAATGCACTTCAAAGTATCACTTTTTCAGTTTTACAGGAACAATGTTCAAACACTGCCTAATGAGAAAAGAGGTATAACAAAATGAGTGGAATGTGCACATCACAAAGCAGTTTCTCAGAAAGATTCT
>NW_012109730.1:174524-207602 GCF_000951045.1 Mandrillus leucophaeus | reverse complement strand
TTTATCTATGTGAGATGACTAGACATACCTATCCCAAAGCAGTTTCACAGAAAGTTTCTTTCCAGTTTTTATCTGATGATGTTTCTTTTTCCATGATAGCCATCCAGATACTACTGAATGTCCCCTGGTAGCTTTTTCACCAAACAGGTTACCAAAATCCCCTATAAGAGGAAAAGTATAACTCTGTGAGTGGAATGCACACATCACATAGCAGCTCCTTGGAAATCTTCTCTCAAGTATCTATCTGAAGTTATTTCCATATTCACCGTAAGCCTCAAAGCGCTCCCAAGTATCCCTTAACTGACTAACCTAAAACAGTGTTAGAATAGTGCTCAATGAAAACAGAAGGTTAACTATGAAAGTGGAATTCACGGGACCTACAGCAGTTTCACAGAAAGTTTCCTTCTGGGTTTTACAGGAGGGTATTGCTTTTTCAGAATATTCTTAAGAGCGTTCTCAAATATCCTTTCTCAGGTCCCACAGAAACAGTGATTTCAAACTGTTGAATCCAAAGAATGATTTAACTCTATGAGATGAATACACACGTCACAAAGCAGTTGTTCCGAAAGCTTCTGTCCAGTTTTCGTCAGAAGATGTTTCCCTTCTCACCACAAGCCTCCAGGCGACACTTAATATCCCTTCACGTATACCTCAAACACAGAGTTTCCAAACTGGGCAACGTAGTTTAAGATTTAACTCTCTGAAATGAATGTACACGTCAGAGAGCAATTTCTTGGAACGCTTCTTTCTGGGTTTTATTTCAGGATATTTCACTTTTCGCCATAGTCTTCAATGCTCTGTAAAATATCACTTATTCAGTTTTACAGGAAGAATGTTCAAACACTAACTTATGAAAAAGAGGTATAACTCCCTGAGTGGAATGCAAACACCAAAAAGCTGTCTCTCAGAAAGCTTCTCTCCAGTTTTTATCTGAAGATATCTCCAATTTCCCCATAGGCCTGAATGTGCTCCAAAATGTCTGTTTGCGAATCCATCCGTGACGCAGATTCAAAACTGCATAGTAGAAAGAAAGTTTTATCTGTGTGAGATGAATAGAGAAATCTATCCCAACGCAGTTTCATAGAAATCCTCTTTCCAGTTTTTGTCTGAGGATATTTCCTTTTTAACCATTGCCATCCATAGAATCCCAAATATTGCCTGGTAGCTTTTTCTCCAAACGGGATTTCCCAGTCCTCTATGAGAAGAAAACTGTAACTCTGTGAGTGGAATGCACAGGTCACAAAGCAGCTCCTTGGAAATCTTCTCTCCAGTGTGTATCAGGAAATATTTCTGTTTTCACTGTAAGCCTCAAAGCGCTCCCGATTATTCCTTAGCTGAGTAACCTAAAACAGTTTTGGAGTACTGCTTAATGAAAAGAGAAGCTTCACTTTGCAACTAGAATTCACGTGACCTAGAGCACAGAATGTTTCCTTCTGGTTTTTATTGGAATGTATTTCTTTTTCAACGTATTCTAATGAGCGTTCCCAAATGCCATTTTTAAGTTTCCGCTAAAACAGTTATTTCAAACTGCTCAATCCAAAGAATGATTTAACTTTATGAGATGAAGACACAAAACAGAAAGGAGTTACCCCGATATCTTCTCTCCAGTTTTCATCAGAAGACATTTCCGTTTTCACCGTTAGCCTCCAGGTTCCATTTAATATCCCTTCACAGATTTCTCAAACACAGAGTTTCAAAACTGGGCAACATAGTGTAACCTTTAACTCTCTGTAATGAATGCACACATTAGAGAGCAGTTTCTTGTAACGCTTCTTTCTGGGTTTTATTTCTGGGTTTTTAACTGTTTGTCGTAGTCTTCAATGCACTTCAAAGTATCACTTTTTCAGTTTTACAGGAACAATGTTCAAACACTGCCTAATGAGAAAAGAGGTATAACAAAATGAGTGGAATGTGCACATCACAAAGCAGTTTCTCAGAAAGATTCTTTCCAGTTTTTACCTGAAGATATTTCCTATTTCTCCACAGGCCTGAATGTGCTCCCGATTGTTCCTTTGCAAATCCATCCCTGACACAGATTCAAAACTGCGTAATAGATAGAAAGTTTTATCTATGTGAGACTAGACATACCTATCCCAAAAGAGTTTCACAGAAAGCTTCTTTCCAGTTTTTGTCTGAGGATATTTCCTTTCTCATCATAGCCGTCCATATACTCCTGAGTGTCCCCAGGTAGCATTTACTCCAAACACGATTCCCCAATTCTCTATGAGAAGAAAAGTATAACTCTGTGAGTGCAATACACACGTCACAGAGCAGCTCCTGGGAAATCTTCTCTCCGGTTGTTATCTGAAGGTATTTCCTTTTTCACCGTAAGCCTCAAAGCACTAGGAAATATCACTTCACAGACGAAACAAAAACAGTGTTACAATACTGCTCAATGAAAGCAGAAGTGTAACTCTGTGAGTGAACTTCATGTGACCTAGAGCAGTTCAACAGAAAGTTTCATTCTGGTTTTCATTGGAGAGTATTTCTTTTTCTGCATATTCCTTAGAGCGCTCCCAAATGTCCTTTCTCAGATTCCACAGAAACAGTGGTTTCAAACTACTCAGTCCAAAAAATGATTTAACTCTATGAATTGAGTACACGCATCACAAAGCATTTGCTCCGATAGCTTCTCTCCAGTTTGCATCGGAAAACGTTTCCTTTGTCACCACAAGCCTCCAGGCGCCAGGTAATATCCCTTCACAGATTACTCAAAGACAGAGTTTCCAAACTGGACAAGTATTGTAAGCTTTAACTCTCTGAAATTATTGCACACGTCAGAGAGTAGTTTCTTGGAACGCTTCTTTCTGGGTTTTATTTCAGGATATTTCACTGTTTGCCATAGTCTTCAATGCACTCCAAAGTATCAGTTTTTCAGTTTTACAGGAACAGTGTTCAAACACTGCCTTATGAGAAAAGAGGTACAATTCCCTTATTGGAATGCGCACATCACAAAGCAGTTTCTCAGAAAAATTCTCTCCAGTTTTTATCTGAAGATATCTCCTATTTCTCCAGAGGCCTGAATGTGCTCACGAACGTCCCTTCGCGAATCCGTCCACAATGTAGATTCAAAACTGCATAATAGAAAGAAAGTTTTATGTATGTGAGATGAATAGACATATCTATCCCAAAGCAGTTTCACAGAAATCTTCTTTCCAGTGTTTGTCTGAGGATATTTCCTTTTTCGCCATAGCCGCCCATAGAATCCCAAAAGTCCCCTGGTAGCTTTTTCTCCAAAAAAGATTCCCCAATCCTCTATGAGAAGAAACGTGTAACTCTGTGAATGGAATGCACAGACCACAAAGCAACTCCTCAGAAATCTTCTCTCCAGTATCTCTCTGAAGACATTTCCTCTTTCACTGTAAGCCTCAAAACGCTCCCGAGTATCCCTTAGCTGACTAACCTAAAACAGTTTTAAGATACTGCTTAATGAAAACAGAAGCTTACTTGTGCGAGTGGAATTCACGTGACCTAGAGCAGTTTCACAGAATGTTTCCTTCGGGTTTTTATCAGGAGGTATATCATTTTGAACATATTCTTAAGAGCATTGCCAAATGTCCTTTCTAAGGTCCCACTAAAACTGTGATTTCAAGCTGCTCAATACAAAGAAGGATTTAACACTATGAGATGAGTACACACCACAGAAAGGAGCTGCCCCGAAATCTTCTCTCCAGTTTTCATCAGAACACGTTTAATTTCTCACCACAAGCCTCCACGTGACACTTATTATCCCTTCACAGATTCCTCAAACACAGAGTTTCCAAACTGGGCAACGTATTGTAAGCTTTAACTCTTGAAATGATTGCCCACGTCAGAGAGCAGGTTCTTGGAACACTTCTTTCTGGGTTTTATTTCAGGATATTTCACTGTTTGCCATAGTCTTCAATGCACGGCAAAGTATCAGTTTTTCAGTTTTAGAGGAACAGTGTTCAAACACTGCCTTATGAGAAAAGAGGTATAACTCCCTGAGTGGAATGCGCACATCACAAACCAGTTTCTCAGAAAGATTCTTTCCAGTTTTTATCTGAAGATATCTCCTATTTCTCCAGAGGCTTGAATGTGCTCCCGAACGTCCCTTCACGAATCCATCTGTGATGAAGTTTCAAAACAGCGTAATAGAAAGAAAGTTTTATCTATGTGAGATGAATAGATATATCTATTCTAAAGCAGTTTCACAGAAATCTTCTGTCCAGTTTTTGTCTCAGGATATTATCTTTTTCACCGTAGCTGTTCATAGAATCCTGAAAGTCCCCTGGTAGCTTTTTCTCCAAACGGGATTCCCCAATCCTCTATGGGAAGAAAAGTGTAACTCTGTGAGGGGAATGCACAGGTCACAAAGCAGCTCCTCAGAAATCTTCTCTCCAGTATCTATCTGAAGATATTTACGTTTCCACCGTAAGCCTCAAAGCGCTCCCGAGTATCTCTTAGCTGACTAACCTAAAACAGTTTTAGAATACAGCTTAATGAAAACAGAAACTTTACTGTGTAAGTGGAATTCATGTGACCCAGACCAGTTTCACAGAATGTTTCCTTTTGGTTTTTATTGGCAGCTATTTCTTTTTCAATGTATTTTTAAGAGAGTACCCAAATACCCTTTTTAAGGTTCCAATAAAACAATGATTTCAAACTGCTCAATTCAAAGAATGATTTAAATCTATGAGATGAATTCACACAGCAGAAAGGAGTTGCCCTGAAATCTTCTCTCCAGTTTTCAACAGAAGACGTTTCCTTTCACACCTCAAGCCTCCGGGCGACACTTAATATCCCTTCACAGATTCCTCAAAAACAGAGTTTCCAAACTGGGCAACGTAGTGTAGGCTTTAACTTTGTGAAATGAATGCACACGTCAGAGAGCAATTTCTTGGAACATGTCTTTCTGGGTTTTATTTTAGCATATTACACTTTTCGACATAGTCTTCAATGCACTGCAAAATATCACTTATTCAGTCTTAAAGGAATAGTGTTCAAACACTGCCTTTTGAAAAAAGAGGTATAACACCCTGAGTGGAATTCAAACATCAAAAAGCAGTCTCTTAGAAAGCTTCTCTCCAGTTTATATCTGAAGATATCTCCCTTTTGCTCACAGGTCTGAATGTGCTCCAGAGTGTCCCTTCATGAATGTGTCCATGACACAGTTTCAAAACTGCATAATAGAAAGATTTATCTATGTGAGATGACTAAACATACCTATCCCAAAGGAGTTTCCCAGAAAGCTTCTTTCCACTTTTTGTCTGAGGATATTTCCTTTTTTACCATAGACGTCAATATACTCAAGAATGTCCCCTGGTAGCGTTTACTCCAAAAGTGATTCCCCAATCCTCTATGAGAAGAAAAGTATAACTCTCTGAGTGGAATGCACACGTGACAAAGCAGCTTCTGGGAAACCTTCTGTCCAGTTGTTATCTGAAGATATTTCCTTTTTCACCATAAGCCTCAAAGCACTACCAAATATCACTTCGCAGAATAAACAAAATCGTGATACAATACTGCTCAATGAAAACAGAAGATTAACTGTGTGGGTGGACTTCAGCTGACCTAGAGCAGTTTCACAGAAAGTTTCCTTTTGGTTTTTATTGGAGAGTATTTCTTTTTCAGCATATTCTTAAGAGCATTCCCAAATGTCCTTTCTCAGATTCCACAGAAACAGTTACTTCAAACTGCTCACTCCAAAGAATGATTTAACTCTGAGTTGAATACACGCCTCACAAAGCAGTTGCTCCGATAGCTTCCCTCCAGTTTTCATCGGAAGACGTTTCCTTTCTCACCACATGCCTCCAGGCGACACTTAATATCACTTCGCAGATACCTCAAAGGCAGGGTTTCCAAACTGGACAACGTATTGTAAGCTTTAACTCTCTGAAATGTTTGCACACGTCCGGGAGCAGTTTCTTGGAACACTTCTTTCTGGGTTTTATTTCAGGATATTTCACTGTTCGCCATAGTCTTCAATGCACTGCAAAGTATCAGTTTTTCCGTATTACAGGACCAATGTTCAAACACTGCCTTATGAGAAAAGAGGTATAACTCCCTGAGTGAAATGCGCACATCAGAAAGCAGTTTCTCAGAAAGATTCTGTCCACTTTTTATCTGAAGATATCTCCTATTTCTCCAGAGGCCTAAATATGCTCCCGAATGTCCCTTCATGAATCCGTCTGTGACACAGATTCAAAACTATGTAATAGAAGGAAACGTTTATCTATGTGAGATGAATAGACATATTTATCCCAAAGCAGTTTCACAGAAATCTTTGGTCCAATTTTTGTCTGAGGATATTTCCTTTTTCACCACAGCCGTCCGTAGAATCCCAAATGTCCCCTGGTAGCTTTTTCTCCAAACGGGATTCCCCAATCCTCTATGAGAAGAAAAGTGTAACTCTGTGAGTGGAATGCACACGTCACAAAGCAGCTCCTCGGGAATCTTCTCTCCAGTATCTATCTGAAGATATTTCCGCTTTCACAGAAAGCCTCAATGCGCTCCCGAGTATCCCTTAGTTGACTCACCAAAAACAGTGTTAGAATACTGCTCAATGGAAACAGGAGATTAACTATGCCAGTGGAATTCACGTGACCTATAGCAGTTTCACAGAAAGTTTCCTTCTGTGTTTTACCGGAGGGTATTCCTTTTTCAGTATATTCTTAGGAGCATTCACTAGTGTCCTTTCTCAGTTTCCAAAGAAACAGTGATTTTAAACTGCTCAAACCAAGGAATGATTTATGTCTACGAGATGAATACACAAATCATATAGCAGTTGCTCCGAAAGCTTCTGTCCAGTTTTCGTCAGAAGACGTTTCCTTTCTAACCACAAGCATCCTGGAGACACTTAATATCCCTTCACAGGTTTCTCAAACACAGAGTTTCCAAACTGGGCAACGTAGTGTAAGGTTTAACTCTCTGAAATGCATGCACACGTCAGAGAGCAATTTCTTGGAAAGCTTCTTTCTGGGTTTTATTTCAGGATATTTCACTTTTCGCCATAGTCTTCAGTGTGCCGCAAAATATCACTTCATCTGTTTTACAGGAACACTGTTCAAACACTGTCTTATGAGAAAAGAGATATAACTCCCTGTGTGGAATCAAAACATCAAAAAGGAGTCTCTCAGAAAGTTTCTCTCCAGTTTTCATCTGAAGATATCTCGTTTTTCCCCACAGGCCTGAATGTGTTCCCAAATGTCCCTTCGCGAATCCGTCCATGACACAGTTTCAAAACTGCGTAATAGAAAGATAGCTTTTTCTATGTGAGATGACTAGACATACCTATCCCAAAGCAGTTTCACAGAGAGCTTCTTTCCAGTTTTCATATGAGGATATTTCTTTTCTCACCATAGCCATCCATTTACTGCTAAATGACCCTTGTAGCGTTTACTTTACACTTGATTCCCCAATCCTCTATAAGAAGAAAAGTATAAGTTTGTGAGTGGAATGCACAGGTCACAAAGCCGCTTTGGGAAACCTTCTCTCCCGTTTTTTCTGAAGGTATTTTCTTTTTCAATGTAAGCCTCAAAATGCTACAAAATGTCACTTTGGAGACTAAACATAAAAAGTTTTACAATACTGCTCAGTGAAAACAGAAGCTTAACTGTGCAACTGGAATTCATGTGACATAGAGCAGATTAACAGAAAGTTTTCTTCTTGTTTTTATTGGAGAGTATTTCTTTTTCAGCATATTCTTAAGAGCGTTCCCAAATGTCCTTTCTCAGATTCCACAGACACAGTGATTTCAAACTGCTCAGTCCAAAGAATCATTTTACTCTATGAGTTGAATACACACATCACAAAACAGTTGCTCCGATAGCTTTTCTCCAGTTTTCATTGGAAGACATTTCTTTTCTCACCACAAGTCTCCGGGCACCACGTAATATCCCTTCACAGATTCCTCAAAGACAGAGTTTCCAAACTGGACAATGTAGTGTAAGCTTTAACTCTCTGAAACGATAGCACACGTCAGAGAGTAGTTTCTTGGAACGCTTCTTTCTGGATTATATTTCAGGATATTTCACTGTTTGCTGAAGTCCTCAATGCACTGCAAAGTATCAGTTTTTCAGTTTTACAGGAACAGTGGTCAAACACAGCCTTACGAAAAAAGAGGTATAACTCCCTGAGTGGAATGCGCACATCAGAGGGCAGTTTTTCAAAAAGATTCTCTCCAGTTTTTTCTGAAGATATCTCCTATTTCTCCTGAGGCCTGAATGTGCTCCTGAATGTCCCTGCGTGAATCTGTCCATGATGCAGATTCAAAACTGTGTAAGAGAAAGAAAGTTTTATCTATGTGAGATGACTAGACATATCTATCCCAAAACAGTTTCACAGAAATCTTCTTTCCAGTTTTTGTCTGAGGGTATTTCCTTTTTCACCATAGTCATCCATACAATCCGGAAAGTCCCCTGGTATCTTTTTCTCCAAGCGAGATTCCCCAATCCTCTATGAAAAGAAAATGTAACTCTGTGAGTGGAATGCACAGGTCACAAAGCAGCTCCTCAGAAATCTTCTCTCCAGTATCTATCTGAAGACATTTCCACTTTCACCGTAAGCCTCAAAGCACTCCCGAGTATCCCTTAGCTGACTAACCTAAAATAGTTTTAGAAAACTGCTTAATGAAAACAAGCTTAACTGTGCAAGTGGAATTCACGTGACCTAGAGCAGTTTCACAGAAGGTTTCCTTCTGGATTTTATCGGAAGGTATTTCTTTTTCAACATATTCTTAAGAGCATTCCCAAATGTCCTTTCTATGGTTCCACTAAAACAGTGATTTCAAACTGCTGAATCCAAAGAATGATTTATGTCTATGAGATGAATACACACAACAGAAAGGAGATGCCCCGAAACCTTCTCCTGTTTTCGTTGGAAGACGTTTCCTTTCTCACCACAAACCTCTTGGCACCATTTCATATCCCTTCACAGATTCCTCAAACACAGAGTTTCCAAACTCTGCATCATCGTGCAACCTTTAACTCTCTGTAATGAATGCACACGGCAGAGACCAGTTTTTTGGAATGCTTCCTTCTGGGTATTATTTCCAGGATTTTCACTTTTTGCCATAGTCTTCAATGTCCTGCAAAATATCACGTTTTCAGTTTTACAGGAACAGTGTTGAAACACTGCCTTATGAGAAAAGAGGTATAACTCCCTGAGTGGAATGCAAAGATCACAAAGCAGTCTCTCAGAAAGCTTCTCTCCAATTTTTTTCTGAAGATATCTCCTATTACCCCACAGATCTGAATGTGCTCCCGAGTGTCCCTTCACAAATCCGTCCGTGATGCAGGTTCAAAACTGCATAATAGAAAAATATTTTCTCTATCTGAGATGAATAGACAAATCTATCCCAAAGAAATTTCACAGAGGGTTTATTTCCAGTTTTTGTCTGAGCCTATTTCTTTTTCACCACATCGGTCCATATACTCCCGATTTCCACTGGTTGCATTTTCACCAAATGGGGCACCAAAATCCTGTATGAGAAAAAAAGTATAACTCTGTGAGTGGAATACACAAGTAACATAGCAGCTGCTCAGAAATCTTCTCTCCAGTATCTATCTGAAGATATTTCCGCTTTCATTGTAAGCATCAAAGTGCTCCTGAGTATCCCTTAGCTGACTCACCAAAAACAGTGTTAGAATACTGCTCAATGAAAACAGAAGGTTAACTATGCGTGTGGAATTCACGTGACCTATAGCAGTTTCACGGAAAGTTTCCTTCTGGGTTTAACTGGAGGGTATTCCTTTTTCAGCATATTCTTAAGAGCGTTCCCAAATGTCCTTTTTCAGATTCCACAGAAACAGTGATTTCAAACTGCTCAATCCAAACAATTATTTAACTCTAGGAGATGAATGCACACAACAGAAAGGAGTTGCTGCAAAACCTTCTCTCCAGGTTTCATCAGAAGTTGTTTCCTTTCTCAACACAAGCCTCCAGGCGCCACTTAATATCCTTTCACAGTTTCCTCAAACACAGAGTTTCCAATCTGGACAACATATTGCAAATGTTAACTCTCTGAAATGATTGCACACTTCATAACCCAATTCCTTGGGATGTTTCTTTCTGGGTTTTATTTCCGGGTTTTTCACTTTTCGCTGTAGTCTTCAATATGCTGCAAAGTTTCAGTTTTTCAGTTTTACAGGAACAGTGTTCAAGCACTGCCTTATGAGAAAAGAGGTATAACTCCCTGAGTGGAATGCACACATCACAAAGCAGTTTCTCAGAAAGATTCTCTCCAGTTTTTATCTGAAGATACCTCCTGTTTCTCCAGAGGACTGAATGTGCTCCCGAATGTCCCTTCGTGAATCCATCAGTGACTCAGATTCAAAACTGTGTAATAGAAAGAAAGTTTTATCTACGTGAGATGAATAGACATATCTATCCCAGAGCAGTTTCACTGAAATCTACTTTCTAGTTTTAGTCTGAGGATATTATCCTTTTTCACCATAGCCGTCCATAGAATCCCAAAAGTCCCCTGGTAGCTTTTTCTCCAAACGGGAGTCCCGAATCCTCTATGAGAATAAAAGACTGTGAGTGGAATGCACAGATCACATAGCAGCTCCTCAGAAATCTTCTCTCCAGTACATATCTGAAGATATTTCCGTTTTCACCATAAGCCTCAAAGCGCTCCAGAGTATCCCTTAGCTGACTAATCTAAAGCAGTGTTAGAATACTGCTCATTGAAAACAGAATGGTAACTATGCCAGTGGAATTCACGTGACCTATAACAGTATTACAGAAAGTTTCCTTCTGGGTTTTACCGGAGGGTATTCCTTTTTCAGCATATTCTTAAGAGCATTCTCAAATGTCCTTTCTCAGATTCCACAGAAACAGTGATTTCAAACGGCTCATTCTAAAGAATGATTTAACTCTATGAGATGAATACATGCATCACAAAGCATTTTTTCCATAAGCTTCTTTCCAGTTTTTGATGGAAGACGTTTCCTTTCTCACCACAAGCCTCTGTGCATCATGTAATATCCCTTCACAGATTGCCCAAACACAGAGATTCCAAACTGGGCAATGTAGTTTAAGCTTTAACTCTCTGAAATGATTGCACACTTCAGAGAGCACTTTTATGGAACGCTTCTCTCTGTGTTTTGTTTCAGGATATTTCACTGTTCACCGTGGTCTTCAATGCACTGCAAAGTATCAGTTTTTCAGTTTTAGATGAACAGTGTTCAAACACTGCCTTATGAAAAAAGAGGTGTAACTCCCTGAGTGGAATGCACATATTACAAAGCAGTTTCTCAGAAAGCTTCTCTCCAGTTTTTATCTGAAGATATCTCCTATATCTCCAGAGGCTTGAATGTGCTACCGAATGTCCCTTCGTGAATCCATCTGTGATGCAGATTCAAAACTGTGTAATACAAAGAAAGCTTTAGCTATATGAGATGACTAGACATACTTCTCTCAAAGCTGTTTGACAGATAGCTTCTTCCAGTTTTTGTCTGAGGGTATTTCCTTTTTCACCATAGCTGCCCATATACTCCCGAATGTCCCCTGGTAGCATTTACTCAAAACGGGATTCCCCAATCCTCTATTAGAAGAAAAATGTAACTCTGTGAGTGGAATGCACAGGTCACAAAGCAGCTCCTCGGAAATCTTCTCTTCAGTATCTATCTGAAGATATTTCTGCTTTCACCATAAGCCTCAAACTGCTACCAAGTATTCCTTGGCTGACTAACCTAAAACAGTTTTAGAATACTGCTTAATGAAAACAGAAGCTGAACTAAGCGAGTGGATTTCACATGACCTAGAGCAGTTTCACAGAATGTTTCCTTCTGGTTTTTATCGGCAGCTATTTCTTTTTCAAAATATTCTCAAGAGCATTCCAAAATGTCCTTTCTAAGTTTGCATTAAAACAGTGATTTCAAATTTCTCAACCCAAAGAATGATTTAAGTCTAAGAGATGAATACACACAGCAGAAAGGAGATGTCCTGAATTCTTCTCTCCTGTTTTCATCAGAAGACGTTTCCTTTCTCACCACAAGTCTCTGCACACCATTTAATATCCCTTCACAAATTCCTCAAACACAGAATTTCCAAATTGGGCAACTTAGTGTAACCTTTAACTCTCTGTAATGAATGCACACGTCAGAGAGCAGTTTCTTGGAACACTTCTTTCTGGGTTTTATTTCCAGGTTTTTCACTTTTCGCCATCGTCTTCAATATCCTACAAAATATCATATTTTCAGTTTTACAGAAACAGTGTTAAAACACTGCCTTATGAGAAAAAAGGTATAACTCCCTGAGTGGAATGTCCACATTACAAAGCAGTTTCTCAGAAAGATTCACTCCAGTTTTTATCTGAAGATATCTCCTATTTCTCCACAGGCCTGAATGTGCTCCCGAATGTCCCTTTGTGACTCCGTGCATGACGCAGATTCAAAACTGTGTGATAGAAAGAAAGTTTTATCTATGTGAGATGAATAGACATATTCATCCCAAAGCAGTTTCACAGAAATCTTCTTCCAGTTTTTGTCTGAGGATATTTCCTTTTTCACCATAGCCATCCATACAATCCCAAAAGTCCCCTGGTAGAATTTTTTCCAAACGTGGTTTCTCAATCCTCTATGAGAAGAAAAGTATAACTCTGTGAGTGGAATGCACAGGTCACAAAGCAGCCTCTCGAAAATCTTCTCTCCAATATCTATTTGAAGATATTTCCGCTTTCACCATAAGCCTGAAAGCCCTCCCGACTATTCCTTATCTGACTAACCTTAAACAGTTTTAAAATACTGCTTAATGAAAACAGAAGCTTACCTGTGCATGTGGGATTCACGTGACCTATAGCAGTTTCACAGAAAGTTTCCTTCGGGTTTTTAACGGAAGTTATTCCTTTATCAGCATTTTCTTAAGAGCGTTCCCAAATATCATTTCTAAGGTTCCACTAAAACAGGGATTTCAAACTGCTCAATCCAAAGAATGATTTAACTCTATGAGATGAATACACACAACAGAAAGGAGTTGCCCCAAAATCTTCTCTCCGGTTTTCATCAGAAGACGTTTCCTTTCTTACCACAAGCCTCCGGGAGCCACTAAATATCCCTTCACAGATTTCTCAAACACAGAGTTTCCAAACTGGGCCACGTAGTGTAAACTTTAATTCTCTGTAATGAATGCACACGCCAGAAAGCAGTCTCTTATAACACTTCCTTCTGTGTTTTATTTCCGGGTTTTTCACCTTTCATCGTAGTATTCATTACCCTGCAAAATATCACATTTTCAGTTTTACAGGTACAGTGTTCAAACACTGCCTTATGAGAAAAGAGGTATAATTCCCTGAGAGGAATGCACACATCACAAAACAGTTTCTCAGAAAGCCTCTATCCAATTTTCTTCTGATGATATCTCCTATTTTCCCACAGGCCTAAATGTGCTTCCGAGTGTCCATTCACGAATCTGTCCATGACGCAGTTTCAAAACCACTTAATAGAAAAAAGTTTTATCTATTTGAGATGAATAGATATATCCATCCCAAATCAACATCACAGAAAGCATCTTTCCAGTTTTTTCTGAGGATATTTCCTTTTTCAAAATAGCCGTCCATATACTCCCGAATGTCCCCTGGTGCTGTTTACTCCACACGTGATTCCCCAATCCTCTATGAGAAGAAAAGTATAACTTTGTGAGTAGAATGCACAAGTCTCATACTAGTTCCTCGGAAATCTTCTCTCCAGTATCTATCTGAAGATAATTCCGTTTTCACTGTAAGCCTCAAAGCGCTCCCAAGTATCCCTTAGCTGACTCACCAAAAACAGTCTTAGAATATAGCTCAATGAAAACAGAAGGTTAACTATGCCAGTGGAATTCACGAGACCTATAGCAATTTCACAGAAAGTTTCCTTCTGCGTTTTACCAGAGGGTATTCCTTTTTCAGCATATTCTGAAGAACATTCCCAAATGTCCTTTCTCAAGTTCCACAGAAACAGTGATTTCAAACTGCTCAATCCAAGAATGATTTAACTCTACGAGATAAATACACACATCACAAAGCAGTTGCTCTGAAAGTTTCTGTCCAGTTTTCATCGGAAGACATTTCCTTTCTCATCACAAGCCTCCGGGTGACAATTAATATCCCTTCACAGATTCTGCAAAGGCAGAGTTTCCAAACTGGACAACGTATTGAAAGCTATAACTCTCTAAAATAATTGCACACGTCAGAGAGCAGGTTCTTGGAACGCTTCTTTCTGTGTTTTATTTCAGGATATTTCACTGTTCCCTGTAGTCTTCAATGCACTGCAAAGTATCAGTTTTTCAGTTTTACAGGAACCGTGTTCAAACACTACCTTATGAGAAAAAAGGTATAACTCCCTGAGTGGTATGAGCACATCACAAAGCAGTTTCTCAGAAAGATTCTTTCCAGTTTTTATCTGAAGATATCTCCTTTTTCCCCACAGGCCTGAATGTGCTCCCAAACATCCCTTCACGAATCCGTCCATGGCATAGATTCAAAATTGCGTAATAGAAAGAAACCTTTATCTATGTGAGATGATTAGATATATCTATCCCAAAGCAGTTTCACAGAAAGTTTCTTTCCAGTTTTTGTCTGACGATATTTCCTTTTTCACCATAGACATCCGTATACTCCCGAATGTCCCCTGGTGCTGTTTCCTCCACACGTGATTCCCCAATCCTCTATGAGAAGAAAAGTATAACTCTCTCAGTGGAATGCACACGTCACAAATTCACCTCTGGGAAATCTTCTCTCCAGTTGTTATCTGAAGTTATTTCCTTTTTCTTGTAAGCCTCAAAGCGCTACGGAATATCACTTTGCAGAATAACAAAAACAGTGTAACAATACAGCTCAATGAAAACGGAATCTTAGCTGTGCGAGCGGACTTCATGTGACCTACAGCAATTTCACAAAAAGTTTCCTTCTGGTTTTTATTGGAGAGTATTTCTTTTTCTGCATATTCTTAAGAGCCTTCCCAAATGTCCTTTCTCAGATTCCACAGAAACAGTGATTTCAAACTGCTCAGTACAAAGAATGATTTAACTCTATGAGTTGAATACACGCATCACAAAGTAGTTGCTCTGATAGCTCATCTCCAGTTTCGATCGGAAGACCTTTCCTTTCTCACCACAAGCCACCGGACGCCATGTAATATCCCTTCACAGATTCCTCAGAGACAGAGTTTCCAAACTGAACTACGTATTGTAAGCTTTGTCTCTCTGAAATGATTGTACTCGTCAGAGAGCAGTATCTTGGAATGCTTCTTTCTAGGTTTTATTTCAGGATATTTCACTGTTCACCATAGTCTTCAATGCACTGCAAAGTATCAGTTTTTCAGTTTTACAGGAAAAGTGTTCAAACACTGCCTTATGAGAAAAGAGGTATAACTCCCTGAGTGGAATGCGCACATCACAAAGCAGTTTCTCAGAAAGATTCTCTCCAGTTTTTATCTGAAGATATCTCCTATTTTTTTCAGAGGCCTCAATGTGCTCCCGAATGTCCCTTCACGAATCCATCCGTGATGAAGATTCAAAACTGTGTAATAGAAAGAAAGTTTTATCTATGTGAGATGAAAAGACATATCTATCCCAAAGCAATTTTACAGAAATCTTCTTTCCAGTTTTTGTCTGAGGATATTTGCTTTTTCACCATAGCCATGCGTACAATCCCGAAAGTCCCCTGGAAGCTTTTCCTCCAAACGGAATTCCTCAATTCTCTATGAGAATAAAAGTGTAACTCTTTGAGTGGAATGCACAAGTCACAATGCAGCTCCTCGGAAATCTTCTGTCCAGTATCTATCTGAAGACATATTCGCTTTCACTGTAATCCTCAAAGCGTTCCGAGTATCCCTTAGCTCACTAACCTAAAACAGTATTACAATACTGCTTAATGAAAACAGAAGCTTACCTGTGCAAGAGGAATTCACGAGACCTATACCAGTTTCACAGAATGTTTCCCTCTGTTTTTTTTCGGAAGGTATTTCTTTTTCAACATATTCTTAAGAGCGTTCCCAAATGTCCTTTCTGAGCTTCCCCTAAAACAGTAATTTCAAACTGCTGAATCCAAAGAATGATTTAAATCTACGAGATGAATACACACAACAGAAAGGAGTTGTCCCAAAATCTTCTCTCCGGTTTTCATCAGAAGACATTTCCTTTCTCACCACAAGCCTGCGGGCGCCACTTCATATCCTTTCACAGATTCCTCAAACACAGAGTTTCCAAACTGGACAACGTACTGTAAACTTTAACTCTTTGTAATGAATGCACACGTCAGAGAGCAGTTTCTTGGAACGGTTCTTTCTGGGTTTTATTTCGGGTTTTTTACTTTTCCCCATAGTCTTCAATGCCTTGCAAAATATCAGCTTTTCGGTTTTACAGGAACAGTGTTCAAACACTACGTTATGAGAAAAGAGGTATAACTCCCTGAGTGGAATGCACACGTCACAACAGAGTTTCTCAGAAAGCTTCTCTCCAATTTTTTTCTGAAGATATCTCCTAATTCACCACAGGCCTGAATGTGCTTCTGAGTGTCGCTTCAAGAATCTGTCCACGAAGCAGATTCAAAGCTGCGTAATAGATAAAAGTTTTATCTATCTGAGATGAATAGACATATCTATTCTAAAGAAATTTCACAGAAAGTTCCTTTCCAGTAATTGTCTGAGGATATTTTCTTTTTCACCCTAGCCGTCCATATACTCCCGAATGTCCGCTGGAAGCGTTTTCACCAAATGGGATACCAAAATCCTCTCTGAGAAGAAAAGTATAAATCTGTGAGTGGAATGAACACGTCAAATAGCAGCTCCTCGGAAATCTTCTCTCCAGTATCTATCTGAAGATATTTCCAATTACGCCGTGAGCCTCAAAGTGCTCCCGAGTATCCCTTAGCTAACTCACCTAAAACAGTGTTAGAATACTGCTCAATGAAAACAGAAGGTTAACTATGCGAGTGGAATTCACGTGACCTATAGCAGTTTCACAGAAAGTTTCCTTCTGGTTTTCACTGGAGGGTGTTCCTTTTTTCACATATTCTTAAGAGCATTCACAAATGTCCCTTCTCAGGTTCCACAGAAACAGTGATTTCAAACTGCTCAATCCAAAGCATGATTTAACTCTATGAGATGAATACACACATCACAAAGCAGTTGCTCCTAAAACTTCCATCGAGTTTTCATCGGAAGACACTTCCTTTCCGACCACAAGCCTCTGGGCGACACTTAATACCCCTTCACAGATTCCTGCAACACAGAGTTTCCAAACTGGGCAATGTAGTGTAAACTTGAACTCTCTGAAATGAATGCACACGTTAGAGAACAATTTCTTGGATCGCTGCTTTCTGCGTTTTATTTCAGGATATTGCACTTTTCACCATAGTCTACAATGCTCCGGAAAATATCACTTTTTCAGTTTTTCAGGAACAGTGTTCAAACACTGCCTTATGAAACAAGAGGTATAACTCCCTGAGTGGAATGCAAACATCAAAAAGCAGTCTCTTAGAAAGCTTCTCTCCAGTTTTTATCTAAAGATATCTCCTTTTTCCACAAAGACCCGAATGTGGTCCCGAATGTCCATTCGCGAATCCGTCCATGACACAGTTTTAAAGCTGTGTAATAGAAAGAAAGCTTTATCTATGTGAGATGACTAGACATACCTCTCCCAAAACAGTTTCACAGAAAGCTTCTTTCCAGTTTATGTCTGAGGATATTTCCTTCTTCACCATAGCCATCCAAATACTCCCGAATGTCCCCAGGTAACGTTTACTCCAAATGGGATTCCCCAATCCTGTATGAGGAGAAAAGTATAATTCTGTGAGTGGAATGCACACGTCACAAAGCAGCTTCTTGGAAATCTTCTCTCCAGTTGTTATCTGAAGGTATTTCCTTTTTCACCACAAGCCTCAAAGCACTACAGTATATCACTTTGCAGATTAACAAAAACAGTGTAACAATACTGCTCAATGAAAACAGAAGCTTAACTGTGCGAATGGCTTCACGTGACCTAGAGCAATTTCACAGAAAGTTTCCTTCTGGTTTTTATTGGAGAGTATTT
Organism: Mandrillus leucophaeus; assembly: GCF_000951045.1. Classification (NCBI taxonomy): domain Eukaryota; kingdom Metazoa; phylum Chordata; class Mammalia; order Primates; family Cercopithecidae; genus Mandrillus; species Mandrillus leucophaeus. The sequence continues at coordinate 189,626 of NW_012109730.1, read as the reverse complement.
CTTTTTCCGCATATTCCTTAGAGCGCTCCCAAATGTCCTTTCTCAGATTCCACAGAAACAGTGATTTCAAACTGCTCAATTCAAAGAATGATTTAACTCTATGAGTTGAATACATGCATCACAAAGTAGTTGCTCCGATAGCTCCTCCCCAGTTTGGATTGGAAGACTTTTCCTTTCTCACCACAAGCCTCCGGATGCCATGTAATATCCCTTCACAGATCATTCAAAGACAGCGTTTCCAAACTGAACTACGTATTGTAAGCTTTGTCTCTCTGAAATGATTGCACACGTAGGACAGCAGTATCTTGGAATGTTTCTTTCTGGGTTTTATTTAGGATATTTCACTGTTCGCCATAGTCTTCAATGCACTGCAAAGTATCAGTTTTCCAGTTTTACAGGAACAGTGTTCAAATACTGCCTTATGAGAAAAGAGGTATAACTCCCTGAGTGGAATGCGCACATCACCAAAGAGTTTCTCTGAAAGATTCTCTACAGTTTTTATCTGAAAATATCTCCAATTTTTCAGAGGCCTCAATGTGCTCCCGAATGTCCTTTCGTGAATCTGTCCGTGACGCAGATTCAAAACTGTGTAATAGAAAGAAAGTTTTATCTATGTGAGATGAATAGACTATTCTATCCCAAAGCACTTTTACAGAAAGCTTCTTTCCAGTTTTTGTCTGAGGATATTTGCTTTTTCACCATAGCGGTCCATACAATCCCAAAAGTCCGCTCGTAGCTTTTTCTCCAAACGGGATTTCCCAATCCTCTATGAGAATAAAAGTGTAATTCTTTGAGTGGAATTCACAGGTCACAAAGCAGCTCCATGGAAATCTTCTGTCCAGTATCTATCTGAAGACATTTCCACTTCCACCGTAAGCCTCAAAGCGCTGCCGAGTGTCCCTGAGGTGACTAACCTAAAACAGTATTAGAATACTGCTTAATGAATACAGAAGCTTACATTTGCGAGTGAAATTCACTTGACCTATAGCAGTTTCACAGAATGTTTCCCTTTGGTTTTTTTGCAAGGTATTTCTTTTTCAACATATTCTTAAGAGCGTTCCCAAATGTCCTTTCTGAGCTTCCACTAAAACACTGATTTCAAACTGCTCTATCCAAAGAATAATTTAAATCTATGAGAAGAATACACACAACAGAAAGGAGTTGTCCCAAAATCTTCTCTCCGGTTTTCATCAGAAGACATTTCCTTTCTCACCACAAGCCTGTGGGTGCCACTTCATATCCCTTCAAAGATTCCTCAAACACAGAGTGTCCAAACTGAGAAGCATAGTGTAACCTTTACCTCTCTGTGATGAATGAACACGTCAGAGAGCAGTTTCTTGGAACACTTCTTTCTGGGTTTTATTTCCGGGTTTTTCACTTTTTGCCATAGTCTTCAATGCCTTGCAAAATATCAGCTTTTCGGTTTTACAGGAACAGTGTTCAAACACTGCATTATGAGAAAAGAGATATAACTCCCTGAGTGGAATGCACAGGTCACAACAGTTTCTCAGAAAGCTTCTCTCCAATTTTTTTCTGAAGATATCTGCTACTTCCCCACAGGCCTGAATGTGCTTTTGAGTGTCCCTTCAAGAATCTGTCTATGATGCAGATTCAAAACTGCCTAAAAAAAATAGTTTTACCTATATGAGTTGAATAGACATATCTATCCCAAAGCAGTTTCACAGAAATTTTCTTTCCAGTTTTTGTCTGAGGATATTTCCTTTTTCACCCTAGATGTTTATATACTCCTTAATGTCCCCTGTAGCATTTTCAACAAATGGGGTACCAAAATCCTCTATGAGATGAAAAGTATAACTCTGTGAGTGGAATGCACACGTCACAAAGCATCTTCTGGGAAATCTTATCTCCAGTGGTTATTTGAAGATATTTCCTTTTTCACAGTAAGCCTCCAAGCATTACGGAATATCACTTTGCAGACTAAACAAAAACAGTGTTACAATACTGCTCTATGAAAACAGAAGCTTACCTGTGCGAGTGGACTTCACATGACCTACAGCAGCTTCACAGAAAGTTTCCTTCTGGTTTTTATTAGAGAGTATTTCTTTTTCAGCATATTCTTAAGAGTGTTCCCAAATGTCCTTTCTCAGATTCCACAGAAACAGTGATTTCACACTGTTCAGTCCAAAGAATGATTTAACTCTATGAGTTGAATACACACATCACAAAGCAGTTGCTCCGATAGCTTCCATCCAGTTTTCATCAGAAGACATTTCCTTTCTCATCAAAGACTCTGGGTGCCACGTGATATTCCTTCACAGATTCCTGGAAGGCAGAGTTTCAAACTGGACAACCTATTGTAAGCTTTAACTCTCTGAAATAATTGCACACGTAAGAGAACAGCTTCTTGGAGCACTTCTTTCTGGGTTTTATTTCAGGATATTTCACTGTTCGCCATAGTCTTCAATGCACTGCAAAGTATCAGTTTTTCAGTTTTACAGGAACAGTGTTCAAACACTGCCTTATGAGAAAAGAGGCATTACTCCCTGAGTGAAATGCACACATCACAAGGCAGTTTCTCACAAAGATTCTCTCCACTTTTTTTCTGAAGATATCTCCTATCTCTCCAGAGGCCTCAATGTACTCCTGAACGTCCCTTTGCGAATCCATCCATGACACAGATTCAAAACTGTGTAATACAAAGAAAGTTTTATCTATCTGAGATGAATAGACATATCAGTCCTAAGGCAATTTCTCAGAAAGCTTCTTTCCAGTTTTTGCCTGAGAATATTTCCTTTTTCACCATAGCCATCCGTATACTCTCGAATGTCCCCTCGGTAGTGTTTCCAACAAGAGAGGTCCCAAAATACTCTATAAAAAGAAAAGTATAACTCTGTGAGTGGAATGCACAAGTCACATAGTAGCTCCTCGGAAATCTTCTCTCCAGTATCTATCTGAAGATATTTCCGTTTTCACTGTAAGCCTCAAAGTGCTCCCAAGTATCCCTTAGTTCACTCACCAAAAACAGTGTTAGACTACTGCTCAATGAAAACCAAAGGTTAACTATGCGAGTGGAATTCATGTGACATATAGCAGTTTAACAGAAAATTTCCTTCTGGGTTTTACTGGAGGGTATTCCTTTTTCAGCATATTCTTAAGTTCGCTCCCAAATGTCCTTTCTCAGGTTCCATAGAAACAGTGATTTAAAACTGCTCACTTCAAAGAACGATTTAACTCTACGAGATGAATATACACATCACAAAACAGTTGCGCTGAAAGCTTCTGTCCAGTTCTCGTCAGAAGACGTTTCCTTTCTCACCACAAGCCACTGGGCGACACTTAGTATTCCTTCACAGATTCCTCACACACAGAGTTTCCAAACTGTCAATGTAGTGTAAGCTTTAACTCTTGAAATGATTGCACACGTCAGAGAGCAATTTCTTGGAACGCTTTTTTCTGGGTTCTATTTCAGGATATTTCACTTTTCGCCATAGCCTTCAATGCGCTGCAAAATATCACTTATTCATTTTTACAGGAACAGTGTTCACACACTGCCTTATGAGAAAAGAGGTAGAAGTCCCTGAGTGGAATGTGCACATCACAAAGGAGTTTCTCAGAAAGATTCTCTCCAGTTTTGATCTGAAGATATCTCCTATTTCTTCAGAGGCCAGAAAGTGCTCCTGAATGTCCCTTCGCGAATCCATCTGTGACACAGATTCAAGACTGCATAATAGAAAAAATGTTTTATCTATATGAAATGAATAGACATATCTAACCAAAAGCAGTTTCACAGAAATCTTCTTTGCAGTTTTCGTCTGAGGATATTTCCTTTTTCACCATAGCCATCCATAGAATCCCGAAAGTCCCCTGGTATCTTTTTCTCCAAATGGGATTGCCCAATCCTCTATGAGAAGAAAAGTTTAGCTCTGTGAGTGGAATGCACAGGTCACAAAGCAGCTCCCCGGAAATTTTCTGTCCAGTATCTATCTGAAGATATTTCCGTTTTCACCGTAAGCCTCAATGTGCTCTCAAGAATCCCATAGCTAACTTACCTAAAACACTGTTAGAAAACTGCTCAATGAAAACAGAAGTTTAACTTTGTGAGTGGAATTCAGGTGACCTATAGCAGTTTCACAGAAAGTTTTCTTCTGGTTTTCACCGGAGAGTATTCGTTTTTCAGTATATTCTTAACAGCATTCCCAAATGTCCCTTCTCAGGTTCCACAGAAACAGTGATTTCAAACTGCTCAATCCAAACAATCATTTAACTCTACGAGATGAATACACACATCACAAAGCAGTTGCTCCGAAAGCTTCTGTCCAGTTTTCGTCGGAAAACATTTCCTTTCTCACCACAAGCCTACGGCCGACACTTAATATCCCTTCACAAATACCTCAAACACAGAGTTTCCAAACGGGGTGACGTAGTGTAAGCTTTAACTTTGTGAAATGAATACACACGTCAGAGAGCAATTTCTTAGAAGCTTCTTTATGGGTTTTATTTCATGATATTTCACTTTTCGCCATAGTCTTCAATACCCTGTAAAATATCACTTATTCAGTTTTACAGGAACAGTGTTCAAACACTGCCTTTTGAAAAAAAAGGTGTCACTCCCTGTGTGAATTGCAAACATCAAAAAGGAGTCTCTCAGAAAGCTTCTCTCCAGTTTTTATCTGAAGATATCTCCTTTCTTCCCACAAGCCTGAATGTGCTCCCAAATGTCCATTCGCGAATCTGTCCTAGATGCAGTTTCAAAGCTGCATAATATAAAGAAAATTTTATCTATGTGAGATGGCTAGACATATCTAACCCAAAGCTGTTTCACAGAAAGCTTCTTTCCAGTTTTTGTCTGAGGATATATCCTTTTTCACCATAGCCGTCCATATACTCCTCTATATCCCCTGGTAGCATTTACTCCAAACGGGATTCCCCAATCCTCTATGAGAATAAAAGTGTAACTCTGTGAGTGTAAAGCACAGGTCACAAAGCAGCTAATTGGAATTCCTTTCTCCAGTATCTATATGAAGATATTTCCGCTTTCACCATAAGACTCAAAGAGCTCCTGAGTATCCCTTAGCTGAGTAACCAAAAACAGTGTTAGAATACAGCTCAATGAAAACAGAAGGTTAACTAGTGTGTGGAATTTTCGTGACCTATAGTAGTTTCACAGAAAATTTCCTTCTGGGATTTGCCAGAAGGTATTCCTTTTTCAGGATATTCTTACGAGCGTTCCCAAATGTCCTTTCCCAGGTTCCACAGAAACAGTGATTTCAAACTGCTCAATCCAAAAATGATTTAACTCTATGAGATGAATACACGCATCACAAAGCACTTGCTCCAAAAGCTTCGGTCCAATTTCATTGGAAGATGTTTCCTTTCTCACCACAAACCTCCACTCGACACTTAATATCCCTTCACAGATTCTTCAAACACAGAGTTTCCAAACTGGGTGAGGTATTGTAAGCTTTAACTCTCTGAAATGAATGCACACGTCAGACAGCAATTTCTTGGAACACTTCTTTTTGGGTTTTATTTCAGAATATAATATTCACCATAGTCTTCAAAGCGCTGCAAAATATCACTTATTCAGTTTTACAGGAACAGTGTTCAAACACTGCCTTATGAAAAAAGGGGCATAATCCCCTGAGTGGAATGCTAACATCAAAAATCAGTCTCTCAGAAAGCTTCTCTCCAGTTTTTATCTGAAGATACCTCCTTTTTCTCCAGAGGCCTGACGGTGATCCTGAATGTCAATTCGCGAATCCGATCATGACGCAATTTCAAAGCTGCGTAATAGACAGAAAGCTTTATCTATATGAGATGACTAGACATACCTATCCCAACGCAGTTTCATAGAAAGCCTCTTTCCAGTTTTTGTCTGAAGATATTTCCTTTTTCACCATAGCCATCCATATACTCCGGGATGTTCCCTGGTACTCCAAACGGGATTCCCCAATCCTCTATGAGAAGAAAACTATAACTCTGTGAGTGGAATGCACACGTCACAAAGCAGCTTCTGGGAAATCTCCTCTCCAGTTGTTATATGAAGGTATTTCCTTTTTCACCATAAGCCTCAAAGCGTTACCGAATATCACTTCACTGACTAAACAAAAACAGTGTTACAATAATGCTCAATGAAAGCAGAAGCTTAACTGTGTGAGTGGACTTCACGTGACCTAGAGCAGTTTCACAGAAAGATTCCTTCTGGTTTTTATTGGAGAGTATTTCTTTTTCAGTATATTCTTAGGAGCGTTCCCAAATGTCCTTTCTCAGATTCCACAGAAACGGTGATTTCAAACTGCTCAGTCCAAAGATTGATTTAACTCTATGAGTTGAATACATGAATCACAAAACAGTTTCTTCGATAGCTTTTTTCCAGTTTTCCTCGGAAGACGTTATCTTTCTCACCACAAGTCTCCAGTCACCACGTAATATCCCTACACAGATTGGTCAAAGACAGAGTTTCCAAACTGGACAACGTATTGTAAGCTTTAACTCTCTGAAAAGATTACACACGTCAGAGAGCTGTTTCTTGGAATGCATCTTTCTGGGTTTTATTTTGGGATATTTCACTATTCGCCATAGTCTTCAATGCACTTCAAATTATCCGTTTTTCAGGTTTACAGGAAGAGTGTTCAAAGACTGCCTTATGAGAAAAGAGGTATAACTCCTTGAGTGGAATGAGCACATCACAAAGCAGTTTCACAGAAAGAGTCTCTCCAGTTTTTATCTGAAGATATCTCCAATTTCTCCACAGGCCTGAATGTGCTCCCGAATGTCCCTTCATTAATCCGTCAGTGACGTAAATTCAAAACTATGTAACAGAAAGGAAGTTTTATCTTTGTGAGATGTATAGACATATCTATCCCAAAGCAGTCTCCAGAAATCTTGTTTCCAGTTTTTTTCTGAAGATATTTCCTTTTTCAAAATAGCCATCCATTGAATCCTGAAAGTCCCCTGGTAGCTCTTTCTCCAAAAGGGGTTCCCCATTCCTCTATGAGAGGAAAAGTGTAATTCTGTGAGTGGAATGCACAGGTCACAAAGCAGCTCCTCAGAAATCTTCTCCCCAGAATCGATCTGAAGATATTTCCACTTTCACCGTAAGCCTCAAAGTGCTCCCGAGTATCCCTTAGCTGACTACCCTAAAACAGTTTTAGAATACAGCTTTATGAAAACAGAAGCTTACCTGTGCAAATGGAAATCATGTGACGTAGAGCAGTTTCACAGAATGTTTCCTTCTGGTTTTTATTGGAAGGTATTTCTTTTCAACATATTCCTAAGAGCGTTCCCAAATGTCCTTTCTAACGTTCCACTAAAACAGTGATTTCAAACTGTTCAATTCAAAGAATGATTTATGTCTATGAGATGAATACACACAACAGAAAGGAATTGCCCCGAAATCTTCTCTCCAGTTTTCATCAGAAGACATTTCCTTTCTCACCACAATCCTCTGGGTGCCACTTCATATCCCTTCACAGATTTCTCAAACACAGAGTTTTTCAATTGTGCAATGTAGTGTAACCTTTAATTCTATGTAATGAATGCACACGTCAGAGAGCAGTTTCTTGAAACGCTTCCTTCGGGGTTTTATTTCCAGGTTTTTCACTTTTTGCCATAGTCTTCAATGCCCTGCAAAATATCACCTTTTCCGTTTTACAGGAACAGTGTTCAAACACTGCCTTACGTGAAAAGCGGTATAACTCCGAGTGGAATGCACACATCCCAAAACTGTTTCTCAGAAAGCGTCTCTCCAATTTTTTCCTGAAAATATCTCCTATTTCCCCAAAGGCATTAATGTGCTTCCGAGTGACCCTTCAGGAATTCGTCCATGACACAGAATCAAAAATCTGTAATAGAGTATGCTTTATCTATCTGAGATGATGAGACATATCTATCCCAAAGCATTTTAACAGAAATCTTCTTTCTGGTTATTGTCTGAGGATATTTTCTTTTTCACCATAGCCATCCATATTCTCCCTAATGTCCCCTCTTAGCGTTTTCACCAAACGGGGTACCAAAATCCTCTATGAGAAGAAAAGTATAACTGTGTGATTGGAATGCACACGTCACATAGGAGCTCCTTGGAAATCTTCTCTCCAGTATCTATCTGAAGATATTTCCGTTTTCACCATAACCTTCAAAGCACTCCAGAGTATCCCTTAGCTGACTCACCAAAAACAGTGTTAGAATACTGCTCAATGGAAACAGAAGGTTAACTATGTGAGTGGAATTCACGTGACCTATAGCAGTTTCACAGAAACTTTCCTTCTGGGTTTTACCAGAGGATATTCCTTTTTCAGCATATTCTTAGGAGCGTTCCCAAATGTCCTTTCTCAGGTTCCACAGAAACAGTGATTTCAAAGTACTCAATCCAAAGAATGATTTAACTCTATGAGATGAATACACACATCACAAGGCAGTTGCTCCAAAAGCTTCTGTCCAGTTTTCGTCGAAAGATGATTCTTTTCTTACCAAAGGCCTCCGGGCAACACTCCATATCCCTTCACAGATTCCTGAAACACAGAGTTTCCAAACTGGGCAACATCGTGTAAGCTTTAACTCTCTAAATGCATGCACTCGTCAGAGAGCAATTTCTTAGAACGCTTCTTTCTGGGTTTTATTTCAGGATATTTCACTTTTCACCATAGTTTTCAATGTGCTGCAAAATATCACTTATTCAGTTTTACAGGAACAGTGTTTAAAACCTGGCTTAAGAAAAAAGAGGTATAACTCCTGGAGTGGAATGCAAATATTAAAAGCAGTCTCTCAGAAAACTTCTCTTCAGTTTTTATCTGAAGATACCTCTTTTTTCCCTACAGGCCTGAATGTGCTCCCGAATATCCCTTCACGAATCCGTCCATGACGCATTTTCAAAACTGCGTAATAGAAAGAAAGCTTTATCTATGAGTTGACTAGACATACCTATCCCAAAGCAGTTTCACAGGAAGCTTCTTTCCAGTTTTTATCTGATGTTGTTTTTTTCCATGATAGCCGTCCATAAACTACCGAATGTCACCTGGTAGGATTTTCACCAAACCAGGTACCAAAATCCCCTATGAGAAGAAAAGTATAACTCTGTGAGAGGAATGCACACGTCACATAGCAGCTCCTTGGAAATCTTCTCTCCAGTATCTATCTGAAGATATTTCCGTATACACCGTAAACCTCAAAGTGCTCCCAAGTATCCCTTAGTGTACTCACCAAAAACAGTGTTAGAATACTGCTCAATGAAAACAGAAGGTTAAATATGAGAGTGGAATTCACGGGACCTATAACAGTTTCACGGAAAGTTTCCTTCTGAGTTTTACAGGAGGGTATTGCTTTTTCAGCATATTCTTAAGAGCCTCCTCAAATGTCCTTTCTCAGGTTTCACAGAAATAGTGATTTCAAACAGCTCAATCCAAAGAATGATTTAACTCTATGATATGAATACACACATCACAAAGCAGCTGCTCCGAAAGCTTCTGTCCAGTTTCGTCGGAAGACGATTTCTTTCCGACCACAAGCCTGGAGGCGACACTTAATATCCCTTCCAAGATTCCTCAAACACAGAGTTTCCAAACTGGGAAACGTAGTTTAAGATTTAACTCTCTGAAATGAATGCACACGTCAGAGAGCAATTTCTTGGAACGCTTCTTTCTGGGTTTTATTTCAGGGTATTTCACTTTTCGCCATAGTCTTCAATGCTCTGTAAAATATCACTTATTCAGTTTTACAGGAACAGTGTTCAAACACTGCCTTATGAAAAAAGAGGTATAACTCCCTGAGTGGAATGGCAACACCAAAAAGCAATCTCTCCGAACGCTTCTCTCCAGTTTTTATCTGAAGATATCTCCAATTTCCCCACAGACCTGAATCTGCTCCAAAATGTCTGTTCGCGAATCCGTCCATGATGCATATTCAAAACTGCATAATAGAAAGAAAGTTTTATCTATGTGAGATGAATAGATATATCTATCCCAAAGCAGTTTCACAAAAAGCCTCTTTCCAGTTTTTGTCTGAGGATATTTCCTTTTTAACTATAGCCGTCCATAGAATCCCAAATGTCCCCTGGTAGCTTTTTCTCCAAACGGGATTCCCCAATCCTCTATGAGAAGAAAAGTGAAACTCTGTGAGGGGAATGCACAGGTCACAAAGCAGCTCCTCAGAAATCTTCTCTCCAGTATCTCTCAGAAGATATTTCCGCTTTCAGTGTAAGCCTCAAAGTGTTCCCGAGTATCCCTTAGCTGACTAACCTAAAACAGTTTTAGAATACTGCTTAATAAAAACAGAAGCTTCACTGTGTGACTGGAATTCACGTGACCTAGAGCACAGAATGTTTCCTTCTGCTTTTTATCGGAAGGTATTTTTTTTTCAACATATTCTAAATTGGGTTCCCAAATGCCATGTTTAAGGTTGTACTAAAACAGTGGTTTCAAACTGCTCAATCCAAAGTATGATTTAACTCTATTAGTTTAATACACACAACAGGAAGGAGTGGTCCCGAAATCTTCTCTCCAGTTTTCATCAGAAGACGTTTCCTTTCTCACCATTAGCCTACAGGTGCCACTTGATATCCCTTCACATATTCCTCAAACACAGAGTTTCCCAACTGGGCAACTTAGTGTAAACTTTAACTCTCTGTAATGAATGCACATGTCAGAGAGAAGTTTCTTGTAACACTTCTTTCTGGGTTTTATTTCCAGGTTTTTAACTGTTTGCAGTACTCTTCAAAGCACTGCAAAGTATGAGTTTTTCAGTTTTACATGAACAGTGTTCAAACACTGCCTTATGAGAAAAGAGGTATAACTCCCTGAGTGGAATGCACACATCACAAAGCAGTTTCTCAGAAAGATTCTCTCCACTTTTTATCTGAAGATATTTCCTATTTCTCCACAGGCCTGAATGTTCTCCCGAATGTCCCTTCACGAATGCATCCGTGACGCAGATTCAAAACTGTGTAATAGAAAGAAAGTTTTATCTATGTGAGATGTATAGACATATGTATCACAAAGCAGTTTCACAGAAATCTTCTTTCCAGTTTTTGTCTGAGGATATTTCCTTTTTCACCATTGCCATCCATAGAATGCTGAAAGTCCCCTGGTAGCTTTTTCTCTAACCAGGATTCGTCAATCCTCTATGAGAAGAAAAGTGTAACTCTGTGAGTGGAATGCACAGGTTAAAAAACAGCTCCGCGGCAATCTGCTTTCCAGTATGAGAAGATATTTCCGATTTCAACATAAGCCTCAAAGCGCTCCCGAGTATCCCTTAGATGACTAAACTAAAACAGTTTTAGAATGCTGCTTAATGAAAACAGAAGCTTAACTATGCATGTGGAATTCACGTGAGCTAGAGCAGTTTCACAAAATGTTTCCTTCTGGTTTTCATTGGAAGGTATATCTTTTTCAACGTATTGTTAAGAGCGTTCCCAAATGTCCTTTCTAAGACCCCACTAAAACAGTGATTTCAAACTGCTCAATCCTAAGAATGATTTGACTCTATGAGATGAATACACACAACAGAAAGGAGTTGCCCCATAATCTTCTCTCCAGTTTTCATCTAAGACGTTTCCTTTCTCACCATAAGTCTCTGGATGCCACTTAATATCCCTTCACCGATTCCTCAATCACAGAGTTTCCAAACTGGGCAACGTAGTGTAACCTTTAACTCTCTAATGAATGCACACGTCAGAGAGCAGTTTCTTGGAAGGCTTCCTTCTGCGTTTTACTTCCGGGTTTTTCACTTTTCACCATAGTCTTCAATGCCCTGAAAAGTATCCGTTTTTCAGTTTTACAGGAACAGTGTTCAAACACTGCCTTATGAGAAAAGAGGTATAACTCCCTGAGTGGAATACGTACAGCACAAAGCACTTTCTCAGAAAGATTCTCTCCAGTTTGTATCTGAGGATAGCTCCTATTTCTCCAGAGGCCTGAATGTGCTCCCGAATGCCCCTTCGCGAATCCATTCATGACACCGATTCAAAACTGCGTAACAGAAAGAAAGTTTAATCTATGTGAGATGAATAGACATATCTATCACAAAGCAGTTTCACAGGAATTGTCTTTCCAGTTTTTGTCTGGGGATATTTCCTTTTTCAAAATAGCCATGCATAGAATCCCGGAAGTCCCCTGGTAGCTTTTTATCCAAACGAGATTGCCCAGTCCTCTAGGAGAAGAAAAGTGTAACTCTGTGAGTGGAATGCACAGGTCACAAAGCAGCTCCTGGGAAATCTTCTCTCAGATGTCTATCTGAAGATATTTCTACTTTCACTGTAAGCCTCAAAGCGTCCCTGAGTATTCCTTAGCTGAGTAACCTAAGACGGTTTTAGAATACTGCTTTAAGAAACAGAAGCTTAACTGTGCAAGTGGAATTCCTGTGACCTATAGCAGTTTCACAGAAAGTTTCCTTCTGGGTTTTACTGGAGGGTGTTCCTTTTTCAGCATATTCTTAAAAGCGTTCCCAAATATACTTTCTCAGGTTCCACAGAAAGAGTGATTTCAAACTGCTCCATCCAAAGAATGATTTAACCCTATGAGATGAATACACATATCACAAAGCAGTAGATCCCAAAGCTTTCATCCAGTTTTCGTTGGAAGATGTTTCCTTTCTCACCACTAGCCTCTGGGCGACACTTAATAACCCTTCAGAGATTCCTCAAACACACAGTTTCCAAACTGGGCAACGTAGTGTAAGCTTTAACTGTGAAATGAATGCACACGTCAGAAAGCAATTTCTTGGAAAGCTTCTTTCTGGGTTTTATTTCCAGATATTTCTCTGTTTGCCAAAGTCTTCAATATATTGCAAAGTATCAGTTTTTCAGTTTTACAGGAACAGTGTTCAAACACTGCCTGGAGAAAAGAGGTATAATTCCCTGAGTGCAATGCGCACATCACAGGGCAGTTTCTCAGAAAGATTGTCTCCAGTTTTTATCTGAAGATATCTCCCATTTCTCCAGAGGCCTGAATGTGGTCTCGAATGTCCCTTCGCGACTCCGTCTATGTCGCAGATTCAAAACTGCGTAATAGAAAAAATGTTTTATCAATGTGAGATGAATAGACATATCTATCCCAAAGCAGTTTCACAGAAATCTTCTTTCCAGTTTTTGTCTCAGGATATTTCCTTTTTCACCATAGTGGTCCACAGAATACTGGAAGTCCCCTGGTAGCTTTTTCTCAAAATGGGATTCCACAATCCTCTATGAGAAGGAAAGTGTAACTCTGTGAGTGGAATGTACAGGTCACAAAGTAGCTCCTCGGAAGCATCCTCTCCTGTATCTATCTGAAGATATTTCGGATTTCACCGGAGGTCTCATAGCACTCCTGAGTATCCCTTAGCTGACTCACCTAAAAGAGTTATAGAATACTGTTTAATGAAAACAGAAGCTTCACTAAGTGAGTGGAATGCACGTGACCTGGAGCAGTTTCACAGAAGGTTTCCTTCTCGTTTTTATTCGAAGGTATTTCTTTGTCAACATATTCTTAAGAGCATTCCCAAATGTCCTTTCTTAGGTTCCACTAAAACTGTGATTTCAAACTGCTCAATCCAAGGAATGATTTATGTCTATGAGATGAATACACAAAAGAGAAAGGAGTTTACCTGAAATCTTCTCTCCAGTTTTCATCAGAAGACGTTTCCTTTCTCACCACAGGCCTGTCGGCACCACTTCATATCCCTTCACAGATTCCTCAAAGACAGAGTTTCCAAACTGGGCAAAGTAGTGTAACTTTTAACTCTCTGTAATGAATGCATAAGTCAAAGAGCAGTTTCTTGCAACTCTTCTTTCTGGGTTTTATTTCAGGATATTTCACTGTTTGCCATAGTCTTCAATGCCCTGCAAAATATCACCTTTTCAGTTTTACAGGAACAGTGTTCAAACACTGCCTTATGAGAAAAGAGGTATAACTCCCTGAGTGGAATGCACACATCACAAAACTGTTTCTCAGAAAGATTCTCTCTAATTTCTGTCTGAAGGTATCTCCTATTTCCCCACTGACCTGAAGGTGATTCTGAGTGTCCCTTCATGAATCCTTCCATGACTCAGATTCAAAACTGCGTAATAGATAAAAGTTTTATCTATCTAAGATGCATAGACATATTTATTTCAAAGCAATTTCACATAAATCTTCATTCCAGTTTTTGTCTGAGGATATTTTCTTTTACACCATAGCCGTTCATATGCTCCCGAATGTCCTCTGGTAGCGTTTTCACAAAATGGGGTACCAAATTCCTCTATGAGAAGAAAAGTATAACTCTGTGAGTGGAATGCACACGTCACTAAGCAGCTCCTCAGAAATCTTCTCTCCAGTATCTATCTGAAGATATTACAGTTTTCACCATAAGCCTCCAAGCGATCAGGAGTATCCCTCTTCTGACTCACCAAAACAGTGTTAGAATACTACTCAATGAAAACAGAAGGTTAACTATGCGAGTGGAATTCACGTCACCTAGAGCAGTTTCACAGAAAGTTTCCTTCTGGGTTTTACCGGATTGTATTCCTTTTTCAGCATATTCTTAAGAGCGTTCCCAAATGTGCCTTTCTCAGGTTCCACAGAAACAGTGATTTCAAACTGCTTAATCCAAAGAATGATTTAACTCTATGAGATGAATATACACATCACAAAGCAGGTGGTCCGAAAGCTTCTGTCCAGTTTAAATTGGAAGACGTTTCCTATCTCACCACATGCCTCCGGGCCACACTTAATATCCCTTCACAGATTCCTCAAACACAGATTTCCAAACTGGGCAACATAGTGTAACCTTTAACTCTCTGAAATGAATGCAAACGTCGGAGAGGAATTTCTTAGAATGCTTCTTTCTGGGTTTCATTTCAGGATATTTCACTTTTTGCCATAGTCTTCAATGCGCTGCGAAATATCACTTGTTCAGTTTTACAGAAACAGTGTTCTAACACTGCCTTATTAAAAAAGAGGTATAACTCCCTGCGAGGAATGTAAACATCAAAAAGCAGTCTGTCAGAAACTTTCTCCCCAGTTTTTATCTGAAGATATCTCCTTTTTCACCACAGGCCTGAATGTGCTCCCTAATGTCCTTTCATGAATCCGTACATGACGCATCTCACACCAGTTAGAATGGCGATCATTAAAAAGTCAGGAAACAACAGGTGCTGGAGAGGATGTGGAGAAATAGGAACACTTTTACACTGTT
>NW_012109730.1:167746-174154 GCF_000951045.1 Mandrillus leucophaeus | reverse complement strand
AACAAGGCACAAGTATACATATGTAACAAACCTGCACGTTATGCACATGTACCCTACAACTTACAGTATAATAATAATAAATAAATTAAAAAAAATAAAAAAATAAAGCTGCATAATAGAAAGGAAGCTTTATCTCTGTGAGATGACTGGACATACCTATCCCAAAGCAGTTTCACATGAAGCTTCTTTCCAGTTGTTGTCTGAGGATATTTACTGTTTCACCATAGCTGTCCATAGAATCCCAAAAGTCCTCTGGTAGCTTTTTCTCCAAACGGGATTCCCCAACCCTCTATGAGAAGAGAAGTGTAACTCTGTGAATGGAATGCACCGGTCACAAAGCAGCTCCTCGGTAATCTTCTCTCCAGTATCTATCTGAAGACATTTCTGCTTTCACCATCAGCCTCAAAGCGCTCCGAAATTTCCTTTAGCTGACTAAACTAAAACAGTTTTAGAATACTGTTTAATGAAAACAGAAGCTTAACTGTGCGACTGGAATTCAAGTGACCTAGAGCAGTTTCACAGAATGTTTCCTTCTGGTTTTTATCAGAAGGTATTTCTTTTCCAACATATTTCTAAATTCGCTTCCAAATGTCCTTTCTAAGTTTCCACTAAAACAGTGATTTCAAACTGCTCAATGCAAAGAATAATTTAAATCTATGATATGAATACACACAACAGAAAGGAGTTGCCCTGAAACCTTCTATCCAGTTATCATGACAAGATGTTTCGTTTCTCAACCCCAGCCTCCGGGAGCCACTAAATATACCTTCACAGATTCCTCAAAGGCAGAGTTTCCAAACTGGGCAACGTAGTGTAACCTTTAACTCTCTGTAATGAATGCACACGTCAGAGAGCAGTCTCTTAGAACACTTCCTTCTGGGTTTTATTTCAGGGTATTTCACTTTTTGCCATAGTCTTCAAGGCCGTTCAAAATATCACCTTTTCACTTTTACATGTACAGTGTTCAAACACTGCCTTATGAGAAAAGAGGTATAACATCACAAAACAGTTTCTTAGAAAGCTTCTCTCCAATTTTTTTCTAAAGATATCTCCTATTTCCCGACAGGCCTAAATGTGCTTCCTAGTGTCCCTTCACGAATCCGTCCAT
This sequence comes from Mandrillus leucophaeus, assembly GCF_000951045.1. Classification (NCBI taxonomy): domain Eukaryota; kingdom Metazoa; phylum Chordata; class Mammalia; order Primates; family Cercopithecidae; genus Mandrillus; species Mandrillus leucophaeus. The sequence continues at coordinate 173,046 of NW_012109730.1, read as the reverse complement.
GACGCAGATTGAAAACTGCTTAATAAAAAATAATTTATCCATTTGAGATGAATAGACATACCTATCCCAAAGCAACTACACAGAAAACTTCTTCCCAGTTTTTGTCTGAGGATATTTCCTTTTTCACCGTAGCCGTCTATATACATCTGAATGTTCCCTGGTAGCGTTTTCACCAAACGGGGTACCAAAATCCTCTATGAGAAGAAAAGTATAACTTTGTGAGTGGAATGCACACGTCACATAGCAGCTCCTCAGAAATCTTCTCTCCAGTATCTATCTAAAGATATATCCGTTTTCACCGTAAGCCAAAAAGCGCTCCTGAGTATCCCTTACCTGACTTCCCAAAAACCATGTTAGAATACAGCTCAATGAAAACAGGAGGTTAGCTATGCCAGTGGAATTCACGTTATCTAGAGGAGTTTCTCAGAAAGTTTTCCTCTGGGTTTTACCAGAGAGTATTCCTGTTTCATTATATTCTTAAGAGCATTCTCAAATGTCTTTTCTCTGGTTCCACAGAAACAGTGATTTCAAACTGCTCAATCCATTGAATGATTTAACTCTACGAGATGAATACACACATCACAAAGCAGTTGCTCCAAAAGCTTCTGTCCAGTTTTCGTCAGAAGACGTTTCTTTTCTCACACAAGCCTCTGGGCGACACTTAATATCCCTTCACTGATGCTTCAAAGGCAGAGTTTCCAAACTGTACAACGCACTGTAAACTTTAACTCTCTGGAATGATTGCACACGTCAGAGAGCAACTTCTTGGAATGCTTATTTTGGGGTTTTATTTCAGGATATTTCACTGTTCGCCATAGTCTTCAATGCACAGCAAAGTATCAGTGTTTCAGTTTTGCATGAACAGTGTTCAAACACTGCCTTATGAGAAAAAGGATATAACTCACTAAGTGGAATGCAGCCATCATAAAGCAGTTTCTCAGAAAGATTCTCTCCAGTTTGTATCTGAACATATCTCCTATTTCTCCAGAGGCCTGAATGTACTCCCGAATGTCCCTTCGTGAATCCGTCCGTGACACAGATTCAAAACTGTGTAAGAGAAAGAAAGTTTTATCTATGTGAGATGAATAGACATATCAATCCCAAAGCAGTTTCACAGCAATCTTCTTTCCATTTGTTGTCTGAGGATATTTCCTTTTTCAAAATTGCCATAGAGAGAATCCTGATAGTCCCCTGGTAGCTTTTTCTCCAAACGGGATTGCCCAATCCTCTATGAGAAGAAAGGTGTAACTCTGTGAGTAGAATGCACAGGTCACAAAGCAGCTCCTCGGAAATCTTCTCTCCAGTATCTAACTGAAGATATTTCCACTTTCACCATAAGCCTCAAAGTGCTCCTGAGGCTTCCTTAGCTGGTTAACCTAAAGCAGTTTTAGAATACTGCTTAATGACAACAGAAGCTTAACTGTGCGAGTGGAATTCACGAGACCTAGAGCAGTTTCATAGAATGTTTCCTTTTGGTTTTTATCGGAAGGTATTTCTTTTTCAATGCATTCTTAAGAGCGTTCACTAATGTCCTTTCTAAGATTCCACTAAAACAGTCATTTCAAACTGCTCAATTCAAAGAATGATGTAAATCTATAGATGAATACACACAGCAGAAAGGAATTGCCCTGAAATCTTTTCTCCAGTTTTAATCAGAAGACGTTTCCTTTCCCACTTCAAGCTTCCGGGCACCACTACATATCAATTCACAGATTCCTCAAACACATAGTTTCCAAACTGGGAAACCTAGTGTAACCTTTAACTCTCTGTAATGTATGCACATGTCAGAGAGCAGTTTCTTCAAAGGCTTCCTTCTGGGTTTTACTTACGGGTTTTTCCCTTTTCTCCATAGTCTTCAATGCCCTGCAAAATATAACCTTTTGCGTTTTACAGGAACAGTGGTCAAACACTGCCTTATGAGAAAAGAGGTATAACTCCCTGAGTGGAATGAACACATCAGAAAACAGTTTCTCAGAAAGCTTCTCTCCATTTTTTTTCTGAACATATCTCCTCTTTCCCCACATGCCTGAATGTGCTTCCGAGTGTCCCTTCACGAATCCGTCCATGAGGCAGATTCAAAAGTGTGTAATAGAAAAAAGTTTTATCTATCTGAGATGAACAGACATATCTATCCTAAGGCATTTTCACAGAAACCTTCTTTCCACTTTTTGTCTGAGGACATTTCCTTTTTCACCATAGCCGTCCATATACTCTCGAATGTTCCAGGGTAGCGTTTACTCCAAACTGGATTCCTCAATCCTCTATGAAAAGAAAAGTACAACTCTGTGAGTGAAATGCACACATCATAAATCAGCTTCTAGGAAATCTTCTCTCCAGTTGTTATCTGAAGGTATTTCCTTTTTCACTGTAAGCCTCAAAGCACTTCCGACTATCACTTCACAGACTAAACAAAAACAGTGATACAATACAGCTCAATGAAAACAGAAATTTGAGTGTGTGAGTGGACTTCACGTGACCTAGAGTAGTTTCACAGAAAGTTTCCTTCTGGTCTTTATTGGAGAGTATTTCTTTTTCAGCATATTTTTAAGAGCATTCCCAAATGTCCTTTCTCAGATTCCACAGAAACAGTGATTTCAAACTGCTCATTCCAAGGAATGATTTAAATCTATGAGTTGAATACACGCATCACAAAGCAGTTGCTCTGATAGCTTCTTTCCAGTTTTCATCGGAAGACGATACCTTTCTCACCACAAGCCTCCGGACGTCACATAATATCTCTTCACAGATTCCTCAAAGACAGAGTTTCCAAACCGGATAAGGTATTGTAAGCTTTAACTCTCTGACATGATTGCACATGTCAGAGGCAGTTTCCTGGAACACTTCTTTCTGGGTTTCATTTCAGGATATTGCACTGTTTGCCATAGTCTTCAATGCACTGGAAAGTATCTGTTTTCAGTTTTACAGGGACATTGTTGAAACAATGCGTTATGAGAAAAGAGATAAACCTCCCTGAGTGGAATGCGCACATCATAAAGCAGTTTCTCAGAAAGATTCCCTCCAGTTTTTATCTGAAGATATCTCCTATTTCTACAGAGGTCTGAATGTCCTTATGAATGTCCCTTGCGAATCTATCCGTGACGCAGATTCAAAACTGCCTAATAGAAATTTAGTTTTTTCTATGTGAGATGAATAGACATATGTATCCCAAAGCAGTTTCACAGAAATCTTCTTTCTATTTTTTGTCTGAGGTTATTTCCTTTTTCACCATAGCCACCCATATACTCCAGAATGTCCCCCAGTAGCTTTTTAGCCAAACGGGATTCCCCAATCCTCAATGAGAAGAAAAGTGTAACTCTGTGAGTGGAATGAACAGGTCACAAAGCAGCTCCATAGAAATCTTCTATCCAGTATCTATCTGAAGATGTTTCTGCTTTCACCATAAGCCTCAAAGCGCTCCCTAGTATCCCTTAGCTGACTAACCTAAAACAGTTTTAGAATACTGCTTAATGAAAACAGAAGCTTACCTGTGCGAGTGGAATTCACGTGACCTAGGGCAGTTTCACAGAATGTTTCCTTCTGGTTTTTATAAGAAGGTATTTCTTTTTCAACATATTCTTAACAGCGTCCACAAATATCCTTTCTAAGGTTCCACTAAAACAGTGATTTCAAACTGCTTAATCCAAAGAATGATTTAACTCTATGAGAAAATACACACAACAGAAAGCAGCTGTCCCGAAATATTCTCTCCAGATGCCATCAGAAGACATTTCCCATCTCACCACAAGACTCCGGGTGGCACGTAATAACCCTTCAAAGACTCAAAGTGCTCCCGAGTATCCCTTAGCTGACTAACCTAAAACAGTTTTAGAATACTGCTTAATGAAAACAGAAGCTTACCTGTGTGTATGGAATTCATGTGACCTAGAGCAGTTTCAGAGAATCTTTCCTTCTGGTTTTTTTCGGAAGGTATATGTTTTTCAACGTATTCTTAAGAGCGTTCCCAAACGTCCTTGCTGGGATTCCACAGAAACAGTGATTTCAAACAGCTCAAATGAAAGAATGATTTAACTGTACGAGATGAATACACACATCACAAAGCAGTTGCTCCAAAAGCCTCTGTCCAGTTTTCGTTGGAAGACATTTCCTTTCTCACCACAAGCCTCTGGGCGACACTTAATATCCCATCACACATACCTCAAACACAGAGTTTCCAAACTGGGCAACGTAGTGTAAGCTTTAACCCTGCGAAATGAATGCACAGGTCCAAGAGCAACTTCTCAGAATGCTTCTTTCTGGGTTTTATTTCAGGATATTTCACTTTTCACCATAGTCTTCAATGCGCTGTGAAATATCACTTATTCAGTTTTACAGGAACAGTGTTCAAACACTGCCTTATGAAAAAAGAGGTAAAAGTCCCTGAGTGGAATGCAAACATCAAAAAGCAGTCTCTCAGAAAGCTTCTCTCAAGTTTTTATCTGAAGATATCTCTTTTCCCCCACAGGCCTGAATGTGTTCCTGAATGTCCCTTCGCGAATCTGTCCATGATGTAGTTTGAAAGCTGCGTAATAGAAAGAAAGCTTTCTCTATGTGAGATGACTAGACATACCTATCCCAAAGCAGTTTTACAGAAAGCTTCTTTCCAGTTTTTGTCTTAGAATATATTGTTTTTCACCATAGCCGTCCATATACTCCCGAATGTAACCTGGTAGGTTTACTCCAAACGGGATTCCCCAATCCTCTTTGAGAAGAAACATGTAACTCTGTGAGGGGAATGCACAGATCATAAAGCAGCTCCTCGGAAATCTTCCATCCAGTATCTATCTGAAGATATTTCCACTTTCACCGTAATCCTCAAAGCGCTCCCGAGTAACCCTTAGCTGACTAACCTAAAACACTTTTAGAATACTGCTAAATGAAAACAGAAGTTTCACTATGAGACTGGAATTCACATGATGTAGAACAGTTTCACAGAATGTTTCCTTCTGTTTTTATCATAAGGTATTTCTTTTTCAAGATATTCTTAAGAGCGTTCCCAAATGTCCTTTCTAAGCTTCCCCTAAAACAGTGATTTCAAACTGCTCAATCCAGAGAATGATTTAACTCTCTGAGATGAATACACCCAAAAGAAAGCAGTTGCCCCAAAACCTTCTCTCCAGTTTTCATCAAAACACATTTCCTTTCTCACCACAAGCCTCCAGTGTCCACTTAATATCCCTTCACAGATTCCTCAAACACAGAGTTTCCAAACTGGGCAACGTAGTGAAACCTTCAACACTCTGTAATGAATGCACACGTCAGAGAGCAGTTTCTTGGAAAGCTGCCTTCTGGGTTTCATTTAA
>NW_012109730.1:166882-167397 GCF_000951045.1 Mandrillus leucophaeus | reverse complement strand
GTTTTCATCAGAAGATGTTTCCTTTCTCACTGCAAGCCTCTGGGCGCTACTTAATATCCCTTCACAGATTCCTCAAAAACAGAGTTTCCAAACAGTGCAATGTAGTGTAACCTTTAACTCTCTGCAATGAATGCATACGTCAGAGATCACTTTCTTAGAGCACTTCCTTCTGGGTTTTATTTCCGGGTTTTTCACTTTTCGCCGTAGTCTTCAATGCCCTGCAACATATCACCATTTCATTTTACAGGAACAGTGTTCAAACACTGCCTTATAAGAAAAGAGTTTTAACTCCCTGAGTGGAATGCACACATCACAAAACAGATTCTCAGAACGATTCTCTCCAATTTTTTTCTGAATATATCTCCTATTTCCCCACAGGCCTGAATGTGCTTCCAAGTTCCCTTCACGAATCCATCCATGATGCAGATTCAAAACTGTGTAAGAGAAAAAAGTTTTATCTATCTGAGGTGAATAGACATATGTATTCTGAAGAAAATTCACAGAAAGCTTCTTTC
>NW_012109730.1:160892-165052 GCF_000951045.1 Mandrillus leucophaeus | reverse complement strand
AAGCTTCTCTCCAATTTATTTCTGAAGATATCTCCTACTTCCCCACAGGCCTGAATGTGCTTCTGAGTGTCCCTTCAGGAATCCATCCATGACCCAGATTCAAAACTGCGTAATAGAAAAAAGTTTTATCTATCTGAGATGAATAGACATATCTATCCCAAAGCAATTTCACAGAAAACTTCTTTGCAGTTTTTGTCTGAGGATATTTCCTTTTTCACCATAGCCGTCCATATACTTCTGAACGTCCTCTGGTAGCATTTTCACAAAATAGGGTAACAAAATCCTCTATGAGAAGAAAAGTATAACTCTGTGAGTGGAATGCAGACGTCACATAACAGCTCTTCGGAAATCTTCTCTCCAGTTTCTATCTCAAGATATTTCCGTTTTCACCGTAAGCCTCAAAGTGCTCCCGAGTATCACTTAGGTGACTCACCAGAAACAGTGTTAGAATACTGCTCAATGAAAACAGAAGGTAAGCTATGCGAGTGGAATTCACGTAAGTGTAACCTCAAGTAAAAGATGTAACTCCCTGAGTGGAATGCACACACAACAAAACAGTTTCTCAGAAAGCTTCCCTCCAATTTTTTTCTAAAGATATCTCCTATTTTCCCACAGGCCTGAATGTGCTTCCGAGTGTCACTTCACGAATCCATCCATGATGCAGTTTCAAAACTGCATAATAGAGAAAAGTTTTTTCTATCTTAGATATAGCAGTTTCACAGGAAGTTTCCTTCTGGGTTTTACCGGAGGGTATTCCTTTTTCAGCATATTCTTTACAGCATTCCCAAATGTCCTGTCTCAGTTTCCACTGAATCAGTGATTTCAAACGACTCAATCCAAAGAATGATTTAACTCTATGAGATGAACACGCACATAATAAAGCAGTTGCTGTGAAAGCTTCTGTCCAGTTTTTGTCAGAAGACGTCTCCTTTCTCACCACAAGCCTCAGGGCGCCACCTAGTATCCCTTCACAGATTCCTTAAAGGCAGAATTTCCAAACTGGACAACGTATTGTAAGCCTTAACTCTCTGAAATGATTGCACACGTCAGAGCCCAGTTTCTTGGAATACTTCTTTCTGGATTTTATTTCAGGATATTTCACTGTTAGTCGTAGTTTTCAATGTACTGCAAAGTATCAGTTTTTCAGTTTTACAGCAACAGTGTTCAAACACTGCCTTACGAATAAAGAGGTATAAATCCCTGAGTGGAATGCAAATATCAAAAAGCAGTCTGTCAGAAAGTTTCTGTCTAGTTTTTATCGGAAGATATCTCCTTTTTCCCCACGGGCCTGAATGTGCTCCACAATGTCTTTTGGGATTCCATCCATGACGCAGTTTCAAAACTGAGTAATAGAAAGAAAGCTTTGTTTATGTGGGATGACTAGACATACCTATCCCAAAGCGGTTTCACAGAAAGCTTCTTTCTAGTTTCTGTCTGAGGATATTTCCTTTTTCACCATAGCCGTCCATATAATCCTGAATGTCCCCTATTAGTGATTACTTCAAAAGGGATCCCAATCCTCTATGAGAATAAAAGGATAACTCTGTGAGTGGAATGCAAACGTCACAAAGCAGCTTCTGGGAAATCTTCTATCCAGTTGATACCAGAAGGTGTTTCCTTTTTCACCGCAAGCCTCATAGCGCTACCGAATATCACTTCGCAAACTAAACAAAAACAGAGTTACAATACTGCTCAATGAAAACAGAAACTTAACTGTGCGAGTAGACTTCACGTGACCTAGAGTAGTTTCACAGAAAGTTTCCCTCTGGTTTTTATTGGAGAGTATTCCTTTTTCAACATATTTTTAAGAGCCTCCCCAAATGTTCTTTCTCAGATTCCACAGAAACAGTGATTTCAAACTGCTCAGTCCAAAGAATGATTTAACTCTATGAGTTGAATACACACATCACAAAGCAGTTGCTCTTATAGCTTCTCTCCAGTTTTCATTGGAAGACATTTCCTTTCTCACCAAAAGCCTCCGGTCACCACGTAAAATCCCTTCACAGATTCCTCAAAGGCAGAGCTTCCAAACTGGACTACGTATTGTAAGCTTTAACTCTCTGAAATCGTTGCACACTTCAGAGAGCAGTTTCTTGGAACGATTCTTTCCGGGTTTTGTTTCAGGATATTTCACTATTGTATGTAGTCTTCAACCCACTGCAAAGTATCAGTTTTTCAGTTTTACAGGAACAGTGTTCAAACACTATGTCATGAGAAAATAATTATAACTCCCTGATTGGAATGTGTACATCACAAAGCAGTTTCTCAGAAAGATTCTCTCCAGTTTTTATCTGAAGATATCTCCTATTTCTAACAGAGGCCTGAATGTGTTCCCGGATGTCCCTTCGCGAATACGTACATTACGCAGTTTCAAAATTGCGTAATAGAAAGAAAGCTTTACCTATGTGAGATGACTAGACACACCTATGCCAAAGCACTTTCACAGAAAGCTTCTTTCCAGTTTTTGTCTGAGGATATTTCCTTTTTCACCACAGCCATTCATATACTCCCGAATATCCCCAGGTAGCATTTTCACCGAATGGGGTACCAAAATCCTCTATGAGAAGAAAAGTATAACTCTCTCAGTGGAATGCACACGTTACATAGCAGCTCCGCGGAAATCTTCTCTCCAGTATCTATCTGAAGATATTTTCATTTTCACCGTAAGCTTCAAAGTGCTATCGAGTATCCCTTAGCTGCCTCACCAAAAACAGTGTTAGAATACTGCTCAATGAAAACAGAAGGTTAACTGTGTGAGTGGAATTCACGTCACCTAGAGCAGTTTCACAGAAAGTTTCCTTCTGGATTTTACCGGAGGGTATTTATTTTTCAGCATAATTTTAAGAGTGTTCCCAAATATCCTTTCTCAGGTTCCACAGAAACAGTGATTTCAAACTGCTCAATCAAAAGACTGATTTAACTCTATGAGATGAATACACACACCACAAAGCAGTTGCTCTGAAAGCTTCTGTCCAGTTTTCATCGGAAGACATTTCCTTGCTCACCACAAGCTTCCAGGCGACACTGAATATCCCTTCACAGATTCCTCAAACACAGTTTCCAAACTGGGCAACGTAGTGTAAGCTTTAATTCTCTGAAATGAATCCACACGTAGTAGAAAAATTTCTTGGAACGCTTCTTTCTGGGTTTTATTTCAGGATAATTCACTTTTCACCATAGTCTTCAATACGCTGCGAAATATCACTTATTTAGATTTACAGGAACAGTGTTCTAACACTGCATTATGAAAAAAGAGGTATAAATCCCTGAGTGGAATGCAAACATCGAAAAGTAGTCTCTCAGAAAACTTCTCTCCAATTTTTATTTGAAAATATGTCCTTTTTACCCACAGACCTGAATGTGCTCCCGAATGTCCCTTCACGAATCCATCCATGACGCAGTTTCAAAACTGCGTAATAGAAAGAAAGCTTACTCTATGTGAGATCACTAGACATACCTATCCCAAAGTATTTTCACAGAAAGCTCCTTTCCAGTTTTTGTCTGAGGATATTTCCTTTTTCACCATAGCCGTCCATATACTCCCAAAAGTCCCCAGGAAGCGTTTACTCCAAACGCTATTCCCCAATCCACTATGAGAAGAAAAGTATAATTCTGTGAGTGGAATGCACACGTCTCAAAGCATCTTCTGGGAAATCTTCTCTCCAGTTGTTTTCTGAAGGTATTTCCTTTTTCACCATAACTGTCAAAGCGCTACCGAATATCACTTCGCAGAATAAACAGAAACAGTGTTACAGTACTGCTCAATGAAAACAGAAGCTTAACTGTGCAAGTGGCCTTCACATGACATAGATCAGTTTCACAGAAAGTTTTCTTCTAGTATTTATTGGAGAGTATATATTTTTCAGCAAATTCTTAAGAGTGTACCTAAATGTCGTTTCTCAGGTTCCACAGAAACAGTGATTTCAAACTGCTCAGTCCAAAGAATGAGTTGAGTGCATGCATCACGAAGCAGTTGCTCCAATAGGTTCTCTCCAGTTTTCATCAGAAGATGTTTCCTTTCTCACTGCAAGCCTCTGGGCGCTACTTAATATCCCTTCACAGATTCCTCAAAAACAGAGTTTCCAAACAGTGCAATGTAGTGTAACCTTTAACTCTCTGCAATGAATGCATACGTCAGAGATCACTTTCTTAGAGCACTT
>NW_012109730.1:127888-157112 GCF_000951045.1 Mandrillus leucophaeus | reverse complement strand
AGTTTTTGTCTGAGGATATTTCCTTTTTCACCATAGCTGTCCATATACTCCCGATGTCCCCTGATAGTGTTTTCACCAAACGAGGTATGAACATTCTCTGTGAGAGTAAAAATATAACTCTCTGAGTGGATTGCACACGTCACATAGCAGCTCCTCAGAAATCTTCTCTCCAGTATGTATCTGAAGATATTTCCGTTTTCACCCTAAGCCTCAAAGTGCTCTGGAGTATCCCTTAACTGACTCACGAAAAACAGTGTTAGAATACTGCTCAATGAAAACAGAAGCTTAACTATGTGGGTGAACTTAATGTGACCTAGAGCAGTTTCACAGAAACTTTCTTTCTGGGTTTTACCAGAGGGTATTCTTTACCAGCATATTGTTAAGAGCGTTCCCAAATGTTCTTTCTGAGGTTCCACAGAAACAGCGATTTCAAACTGCTCAATCCAAAGAATGATTTAACTCTAGGAGATGAATACACACATCACAAATCAGTTGCTCCAAAAGCTTCTGTCCAGTTTTCGTCGGAAGACGTTTCCTTTCTCACCACAAGCCTCTGGGCGACATTTAATATCCCTTTACAGATTCCTGAAACACAGAGTTTCCAAACTGGGCAACGTATTTTAAGCTTTAACTCACTGAAATGAATGCAGACGTCAGAGAGTAATTTCTTGAAACACTTCTTTCTGGGTTTTATCTCAGGATATTTCACTTTTCGCAGTAGTCTTCAATGCGTGGCAAAATATCACTCATTCACTTTTACAGGAAGAGTGTTCAAACACTGCCTTATGAAAAAAGCGGTAGAACTCCCTGAGTGGAATGCAAACATCAAATACAGTCTCTCAGAAAGCTTCTCCTCAGTTTTTCTCTGAAGATATCTACTTTTTCCCCTCAGGCCTGAATGTGCTCCCGAATGTCCCTTCACGTATCTTTCCATGACGTAGTCTCAAAACTATGTAATAGAAAGAAAGCTTTATCTTTGTGAGATGACTAGACATACCTATCCCAAAGCAGTTTCACAGAAAGCTTCTTTCCAGTTTTTGTCTGAGGATATTTCCTTTTTCACCATAGCAGTCCATATACTACCGAATGTCCCCTGGTAGCGTGTACCCCAAACGCGATTCCACAATCCTCTATGAGAAGAAAAGTACAACTCTGTGAGTGGAATGCACATGGCACAAAGCAGCTTCTGAGAAATCTTCAATCCAGTTGTTATCTGAAGATATTTCCTTTTTCACCATAAGCCTCAAAGCGCTATGGAATATCACTTCGCAGACTAAACAAAAACAGTGTTACAATACTGCTCAATGAAAACAGAAGCTTAACTGTGCGAGTGGAATTCCCGTGAACTAGAGCAGTTACACAGAAATTTTCCTTCTGGTTTTTATTAGAGAGTATTTCTATTCCAGTATATTCTTAGGAGCATTCCCAATTGTCCTTTCTCAGATCCACAGGAACAGTGATTTCAAACTGCTTAGTCCAAAGAATGATTTAACTCTAAGAGTTGAATACACACATCACAAAGCAGTTGCTCCGATAGCCTCTGTCCAGTTTTCATCGGAAGACGTTTCCTTTCTCACCACAAGCCTCCTGGTGCCACATAATATCCCTTCACAGATTCCTGAAAGACATAGTTTCTAAACTGGGGAAAGCAGTGTAAGCTTTAACTCTCTGACATGAATGCACACGTCAGAGAGCAATATCTTGGAACGCTTCTTTCGGGGTTTTATTTCAGGATATTTCACTTTTCGCCATAGTCTTCAATGCACTGCAAAATATCACTTATTCAGTTTTACAGGAACAATGTTCAAACACTGCCTTTTGAAAAAAGGGGTATAACCCTTTGAGGGGGAATGCAAACATCAAAAAGCAGTCTCTCAGAAAGCTTCTCTCCAATTTTTTTCTGAAGATACCTCCCTTTCCCCCAGAGGCCTGAATGTACTCACAAATGTTCATTCGTGAGTTTTATTGGAGAATATGTCTTTTTCAGTGTATTCTTAAGAGCGTTCCCAAATGTCCTTTCTCAAATTCCACAGAAACAGTGATTTCAAACTGCTCAGTTCAATGAATGATTTAGCTCTATGAGTTGAATACACGCATCACAAAGCAGTTGCTCCGATAGCTTCTTTCCAGTTTTCATCGGCAGGCATTACCTTTCTCACCAAAAGTCTCTGGGTACCACGTAATATCCCTACATGGATTCCTCAAGACAGATTTACCAAACTGGTCAAAGTATTTAAACTTTAACTCTCTGAAATGATTGCACACTTCAGAGAGCAGTTTCTTGGAATGCTTATTTCTGGGTTTTATTTCAGGATATTTCACTGTTCGCCACAGTCTTCAATGCACTGCAAAGTTTCACTTTTTTGTTTTACAGGAACAGTGTTCAAACACTGCCTTATGAGGAAAGAGGTATAACTCCCTGAGTGGAATGCACACATCACAAAGCAGTTTCTCAGAAAGAATCTCTCCAGTTTTTAACTGAGGATATCTCCTATTTCTCCAGAGACCTGAATGTGTTCCCGAATGTCCCTTTGTGAATCCCTCTGTGACACAGATTCAAAACTGCATAATAGAAAGAAAGGTTTATCTATGTGAGATGAATAGACATATCTATCCCAAAGCAGTTTCACAGAAATGTTATTTCCAGTTTTTGTCTGAGGATATTTCCTTTTTCAAAATAGCCGTCCATAGAATCCTGAAAGTACCCTGGTAGCTTTTTCTCCAAATGGGATTCCCCAATCCTCTATGAGAAGATAAGTGTAACTCTGTGAGTGGAATGCATACGTCACATAGAAGCTCCTCAGAAATCTTCTCTCCAGTATCTATCTGAAGATATTTCCGTTTTCACCATAAGCCTCAAAGCACTCCCGAGTATCCCTTAGTTGACTCACCAAAAACAATGTTAGAATACTGCTCAATGAAAACAGAAGGTTAACTAAGCCAGTGGAATTCACGTGACCTATAGCAGTTTCACAGAAAGTTTCCTTCTGTGTTTTACCGGAGGGTATTCCTTTTTCAGTTTATTCTTAAGAGCGTTCCCAAATGTCCTTTCTCAGGTTCCACAGAAACAGTGATTTCAAACTGCTCAATCCAAAGAATGGTTTATCTCTAGGAGATGAATACACACATCACAAAGCAGTTGCTCTGAAAGCTTCTGTCCACTTTTCGTCGGAAGACGTTTCCTTTCTCTCCAAAAGCCTCCGGGCAACACTAAATATCCCTTCACAGATTCCTCAAACACAGAATTTCCAAACTGAGCATTGTAGTGTAACCTTTAACTCTCTGAAATAATTGCACGCGTCAGAGAGCAGTGCCTTGGAATGCTTCTTTCTGGGTTATTTTTCAGGATATTTTGCTGTTTGCTGTAGTCTTCAATGCACTGCAAAGTATCAGTTTTTTAGTTTTACAGGAACAGTGTTCAAATACTGCCTTATGAGAAAAGAGCTATAACTCCCTGAGTGGAATGCGCACATTGCAAAGATTTTCTCAGAAAGATTCTCTCCAGTTTTTATCTGAAGATATCTCCTATTTCTTCATAGGCTTGAATGTGCTCCCGAACGTCCCTTCGGGAATCCGTCTGTGATGCAGATTCAAAGCTGTGTAATAGAAAGAAAGCTTTATCTATGTGAGATGACTAGACATACCTATCCGAAAGCAATTTCACAGAAATCTTCTTTCCAGTATTTGTCTGAGGATATTTCCTTTTTCTCCATAGCCACCCATAGAATCCCGAAAGTCCCTGGTAGCTTTTTCTCCAAACGGGATTCCCCAATCCTCTATGAGAACAAAAGTGTAACTCTGTGAGTGGAATGCACAGGTCACAAAGCAGCTCCTCTGAAATCTTCTCTCCAGTATCTATCTGAAGATATTTCAGCTTTCACCATAAGCCTCAAAGTGCTCCCGAGTATTCCTTGGCTGACTAACCTAAAACAGTTTTAGAACACTGCATAATGAAAACAGAAGTCTAACTATGTGAGTGGATTTCATGTGACCTAGAGCAATTTCAGGGAATGTTTCCTTCTGGTTTTTATCAGAAGGTATTTCTTTTTCAACATATTCTTAAGAGTTTCGCAAAATGTCCTTTCTAAGGTTCCATTAAAACAGTGATTTCAAACCGCTCAATCCAAAGAATGATTTAAGTCTATGAGATGAATCCACACAATAGAAAGGAGTTGCTTCGAAATCTTCTCTCCAGTTTTCTTCAAAAGACGTTTGCTTTATCACCACAAGCCTCTGGGTACCAGTTAATATCCCTTCACAAATTCCTCAAACACAAAATTTCCAAACTGGGCAATGTAGTGTAACCTTTAACTCTCTGTATTGAATGCACACGTCAGAGAGGAGTTTCTTGGAACGCTTCTTTCTGGGTTTTATTCCTGGGTTTTTCACTTTTTGCAATCATCTTCAAAGTCCTTTAGAATATCACCTTTTCAGTTTTACAGGAAAAGTGTTCAAACACTGCCTTATGAGAAAAGAGGTATAACTCCCTGAGTGGAATGCACACATCACAAAACAGTGTCTGAGAAAGCTTATCTTAATTTTTTTTTGAAGGTATCTCCTATATCCCCAGAGGCCTGAATGTGCTTCCGAGTGTCCCTTCACGAAAAAGTCCATGACGTATATTCAAAACTGCATAATAGAAAAATGTTTTATCTATCTGAGGTGAACAGACATATCTATCCCAAAGTATATTCACAGAAAGCTTCTTTCCAGTTTTTGTCTGAGGATATTTCCTTTTTCACTATAGCCATCCATATACTCCCAAATGTCTCCTGGTAGCGTTTTCAGCAAATGGGACAGTAAAATCATCTATGAGAAGAAAACTATAACTCTGTGAGTGGAATGCACACATCACATAGCAGCTCCTCGGAAATCTTCTCTCCAATATCTATCAGAAGATATTTCCGTTTTCACCATAAGCCTCAAAGGGCTCACGAGTATCCCTGAGCTGACTCACCAAAAACAGTGTAATAATACTGCTCAATGAAAACAGAAGGTTAAGTATGCGAGTGGAATTCACGTGACATATAGCAGTTTCACAGAAAGTTTTCTTCTGCATTTTAACAGATGGTGTTCCTTTTTCAGCATATTCTTAAGATCTTTCCCAAATGTCCTTTCTCACGTTCCCCAGAAACAGTAATTTCAAATTGCTCAATCGAAAGAATGATTTAACTCTAGGAAATGAATACACACATCACAAAGCTGTTACTCCAAAGGTTCTGTCCAGTTTTTGTTGGTAGACGTTTCCTTTCTCACCACTAGCCTCTGGGCGACTCTTAATATCCCATCACAGATTCCAGATTCCTCAAACACAGAGTTTCCAAACTGGGCAACGTAGTGTAAGTTTTAACTCTCTGAAATGAATGCACACGTTAGAGACCAATTTCTTAGAACACTTCTTTCTGGGTTTTAATTCTGGATACTTCACTTTTTGCCATAGTCGTCAATGCGCTGCAAAATATCACTTATTCAGTTTTGCAGGAACAGTGTTCAAACACTGCCTTATGAAAAAAGAGATATAAATCCCTGAGTGGAATGAACATATCAAAAAGCAGTCTCTCAGAAAGCTTCTTTCCAGTTTTTATCTGCAGATACCTCCTTTTTCCCCACAGGCCTGAATGTGCTCCCGAATGTACTTTTGCAAATCTGTCCATGACACAGTTTCAAAACTGTGTAATAGAAAGGAAGCTTTATCTATGTGAGATGACTCGACACACCTATCCCAAAGCAGTTTCACAGAAAGCTTCTTTCCAGTTTTTGTCTGAGGATATTTCCTTTTCCACCATAGCCTTCCATATACTCCCGAATGTCCCCAGGTAGCATTTACTCCAAACGAGATTCCCAAATCCTCTATGAGAAGAAAAGTACAAATCTGTGAGCGGAAAGCACCCGTCACAAAGCAGCTTCTGGGAAATCTTCTCTCCAGTTGTTATCTTAAGATATTTCCTTTTTCACCGTAACCCTCAAAGTGCTACCGAATGTCACTTCACAGACTAAACAAAAAGAGTGTTAAAATACTGCTCAATAAAAAGAGAAGCTTAACTGTGCGAGTGGACTTCAGATGATCTAGAGCAGTTTAACAGAACGTTTCCTTCTGTTTTTTAAAGGAGAGTATTTCTTTTTCGGCATATTCTTAAGAGAATTCCCAAATGTCCTTAATCACAATCCACAGAAACAGTGATTTTGAACTGCTCAGTCAAAAGAACGATTTAACTCTACGAGTTGAATACACGCAACACAAAGTAGTTGCTCCGATAGCTTCCCTCCAGTTTTCATCGGAAGACGTTTCCTTTCTCACCACAAGCCTCTGGGTGCCACGTAATATCCCTTCACAGATTCCTCAAAGGCAGAGTTTCCAAACTGGACAACGTATTGTAAGCTTTAAATTTCTGAAATGATTGCATACATCAGAGAGCTGCTTATTGGAATGCTTCTTTCTGGGTTTTATTTCAAGATATTTCACTGTTCGCCGTAGTCTTCAATGCACTGCAAAGTATCAGTTTCTGAGTTTTACAGGAACAGTGTTCAAACACTGACTTATGAGAAAAGAGATATAACTCCCTGAGTGGAATGCGCACATCACAAAGCAGTTTCTGAGAAAGATTCTCTCCAGTTTTTATCTGAAGACATCTCCTATTCTTCCAGAGGCCTCAGTGTGCTCCCAAATGTCCCTTCACGAATCCGTCCATGATGCAAATTCAAAACAGCCTAATAGAAAGAAAGTTTTATCTATGTGAGATGAATAGACATATCTATCCCAAAGCAGTTTCACAGCAATCTTCTTTCCAGTTTTGCCTGAGGATATTACGTTTTTCTCCATAGTCGACCATAGAATCCCAAATGTCCCCTGGTAGTTTTTTCCCAAAACGGGGTTCCCCAATCCTGTATGAGATGAAAAGTGTAAGTCTGTGAATGGAATGCAGAGGTCACAAAGCAGCTCCTCGGAAATCTTCTCTCCAGTATTTCTCTGAAGATATTTCCGTTTTCACCATAAGACTCAAAACGCTCCCGAGTATCCCTTAGCTGACGAACCTGAAATGGTGTTAGAATACGGCTCAATGAAAACAGAAGGTTAACTATGCAAGTGGAATTCACGGGACCTATAGCAGTTTCACAGAAAGTTTCCTTCTGGGTTTTGCTGGAGGGTATTCTTTTTCAGAATATTCTTAAGAGCATTCCCAAATATCCTTTCTTAGCTTCCAGAGAAACAGTGATTTCCAACTGCGCAATGCAAAGAATGATTTAACTCTACAAAATGAATACACACATCACAAAGCAGTTGCTCTGAAAGCTTCTGTCCAGTTTTCGCAAGAAGACATTTCCTTTCTAACCACAAGCCCCCGGGCGTCACTTAATATCCCTTCACAGATTCCTCAAACACAGAATTTCCAAACTGGGTAATGTAGTGTAATCTTTAACTCTCTGAAATGAATGCACATGTCAGAGAACAATTTCTTGGAACACTTCTTTCTGGGTTTTATTTCAGGATATTTCCCTTTTCGCCGTAGTCTTCAATGCACTGCAAAATATCACTTATTCAGTTTTACAGGAACTGTGTTCAAACACTGCCTTATGAAAAGAGAGGTATAACTCCCTGAGTGGAATGCCAACATCAAAATGACGAGTTGATGGGTGCAGCACACCAACAAGGCACAAATATACATATGTAACAAATCTGCACGTTATGCACATGTACTCTACAACTTACAGTATAATAATAATAAATTAATTTAAAAAAAAAAAAAGCAGTCTCTGAGAAAGCTTCTTTCCAGTTTTTATCTGAAGATATCATCTTTTTCTCCACAGGTCTGAATGTGCTCCCAAATGTCCCTTTGCGAATCCATCCATTACACAGATTCAATACTGCGTAATAGAAAAATATTTTATCTATCTAAGATGAATAGACATACCTATCCCAATGCAATGTCACAGAAAGCTTCTTTCCAGTTTTTCTCTGAGGATATTTCCTTTTTCACCATAGTTGTCCATATACTCCCGAATGTCCCAGGGTAGAGTTTACTCCAAACGTGATTCCCCAATCCTCTATGAGAAGACACGTATAGCTCTGTGAGTGAAATACACATGTCACAAAGCAGCTTCTGAGAAATCTTGTCCCCAGTTGTTATCTGAAGGTATTTGCTTTTTCACCATAAACCTCAAATGCTACTGAATATCACTTTGCAGAATAAACAAAAACAGGGTTACAATACTGCTCAATGAAAACAGAAGCTTAAGTGTGTGAATGGAGATTACGTGACCTAGAGCAGTTTCACAGAATGTTTCCTTCTTTTTTTTATTAGAGAGTATTTCTTTTTCAGTATATTCCTAAGAGCGTTCCCAAATGTCCTGTATCAGAATCCACAGAAACAGTGATTTCAAACTGCTCAGTCCAAGGAATGATTTAACTCGATGGGTTGAATACACGCATCACACAGTGGTTGTTCTGATAGCTTTTCTCCAGTTTTCATCGGAAGACGTTTCCTTTCTCACTGCAAGCCTCCAGGCGGCAGATAATATCCCTTCACAGATTCTTCAAAGACAGAGTCTCCAAACTGGACGATGTAGTGTAAGTTTTAACTCTCTGAAATTGATGCACACGTCAGAGAGTAGTTTCTTGGAACGCTTCCTTCTGGGTTATCTTTCAGGATATTTCACTGTTTGCCGTAGTCTTCAATGCACCGTAAAGAATCAGTTTTTCATTTTTACATAAACAGTGTTCAAACACTGCCTTATGAGAAAAGAGGTATAACTCCCTGAGGCGAATATACACATCACAAAGCAGTTTCTCAGAAAGATTCTCTCCAGTTTGGATCTGAATATATCTCCTATTTCTCCAGAGGCCTGAATGTGCTCCCGAATGTTCTTAAGTGAATCCGTCCATGGACGCAGATTCAAAACTGCGTAATAGAAAGAAAGTTTTATCTATGTGAGATGAATAGACATCTATTCCAAAGCAGTTTCACAGAAATCTCCTTTCCAGTTTTTGTCTGAAGGTATTTCCTTTTTCACAATAGCTGTCCATAGAATACTAAAAGTCCCCTGGTAACTTTTTCTCCAAACGGGATTCCCCAATCCTCTATGAGAGGAAAAGTGTAAATCTGTGAGGGGAATGCACAGGTCAGAAAGCAGCTCCTCGGAAATCTTCTCTCCAATATCTGTCTGAAGATATTTCCGCTATCACCGTAAGCCTCAAAGCACTCCAGAGTATCCCTTAGCTGACTAACCTAAAACAGTTTTAGAATACTGCTTAATGAAAACAGAAGCTTAACTGTGTGAGTGAAATTCACGTGACCTAAAGAAGTGTCACAGAATGTTTCCTTCTGGTTTTTATTGGAAGGTATTTCTTTTTCAACATATTCTTAAGATCGTTCCCAAATGTCCTTCCTAAGGTTCCACTAAAACATTGATTTCAAACTGGTCAATCCAAAGAATGATTTAAGTCTATGAGATGAATACACACAACAGAAAGGAGTTGCCCCGAAATCTTATCTCCAGTTTTCATCAGAAGACGTTTCCTTTCTCACCACAAACCTTCAGGCACCACATAATATCCCTTCACACATTCCCCAAACACTGTGTTTCCAAACTGGGCAATGTAGTGTAACCTTTAACTCTCTGTAATGAATGCACAGGTCAGAGAGCAGTTTTTTGGAATGCTTCTTTCTGGGTTTAATTTATGGGGTTTTTACCTTTCACCATAGTCTTCAATGCCCTGCAAAATATCACCTTTTCAGTTTTACAGGAACAGTGTTCAAACACTGCCTTATGAGAAAAGAGGTATAACTCCCTGAGTGGAATGCACACATCACAAAAGATTTTTTCAGAAAGCTTCTCTCCAATTTTTTTCTGAAGATATCTTCTATTTCTCCATGGGCCTGTATATGCTTCCGAGTGTCCCTTCACGAATCCATCCATGACGCATATTATAAAGTGCATAATAGAAAAAAGGTTTATCTATCTGAGATGAATAGACCTATCTATCCCAAAACAATTTCACAGAAAGCTTCTTCCCAGTTTTTGTCTGAGGATATTTCCTTTTTCACCAAAGCCGTCCATATACTCCTGAATGTCCTCTGTTAGCGTTTTCACAAAACAGGGTACCAAAATCCTCTATGAGAAGAAAAGTATAACTCTGTGAGTGGAATGCACATGTCACATAGCAGGTCCTCGGAAATCTTCTCTCCAGCATCTATCTGAAGATATTTCCGTTTTCACCATAAGCCTCAAACCGCTCCTGAGTATCCCTTAGCAGACTCATCAAAAACAGTGTTAGAATACTGTTCAATGAAAAGAGAAGGTAAACACTGAGAGTGTAATTCACGTGAGTGTAACCTGACGTAAGGGGCATAACTCCCTGAGTGGAATGCACACACCACAAAACAGTTTCTCAGAAAGCTTCCCTCCAATTTTTTTTCTGAAGATATCTGCTATTTTCCCACAGGCCTAAATATGCTTCCAAGTGTCCCTTTACAAATCCTTCCATGACGCAAATTCAAAACTGCGTAATAGAGAAAAGTTTTTCCTATCTTAGATATAGCAGTTTAACTGAAAGTTTCCTTGTGGGTTTTACCAGAGGGTATTCCTTTTTCAGCATATTCTTAAGAGCATTCCCAAATGTCCTTTCTCAGGTTCCACAGAAACAGGGATTTCAAACTGCTTAATCCAAAGAATGATTTACCTCTAGGAGATGAATACACACATCACAAAGCAGTTGCTCCGAAAGCTTCTGTCCAGTTTTCATCGGAAGACGTTTCCTTTCTCACCACAAGCCTCCGGGCAACAATTA
The DNA here is from genome assembly GCF_000951045.1 of Mandrillus leucophaeus. NCBI lineage: Eukaryota > Metazoa > Chordata > Mammalia > Primates > Cercopithecidae > Mandrillus > Mandrillus leucophaeus. The sequence goes on along the minus strand of NW_012109730.1, from coordinate 146,326 downwards.
ATATCCCTTCACAGATTCCTCAAGCAGAGAGTTTCCAAACTGGGCAACATAGTGTAAACTGTAACTCTCTGAAATGAATGCAACGTCAGAGAGCAATTTGTTGGAACGCTTCTTTCTGGGTTTTATTTCAGGATATTTCACTTTTCGCCACAGTCTTCAAAGCGCTGCAAAATATCAGTTATTCAGTTTTTCAGGAACAGATTTAAACACTGCTTTTTGAAAAAAGAGGTATAAGTCCCTGAGTGGAATGTAAACATTAAAAAGCAGTTTCTCAGAAACCTTCTTTCCAGTTTTTATGTGAAGTTATCTCATTTTTCTCCAGAGGTCTGAATGTGCTCCCGAATGTCCCTTCGTGAGTCTGGCTGTGATGCAGATTCAAAACTGTGTAATAGAAAGAAAGTTTTATCTATGTGAGATGTATAGACATATCCATCCCAAAGCAGTTTCACAGAAACCTTCTTTCCACTTTTTTCGGAGGATATTTCCTTTTTCACCATAGCTGTCCATATAATCCCGAAAGTCCACTGGTAGCTTTTTCACCAAACGGGGTTCCCCCATCCTCTATGAGAAGAAAAGTGTAACTCTGTGAGTGGAATTTCACAGGTCACAAAGCAGGTCCTCAGAAATCTTCTCTCCAGTATCTATCTGAAGATATTTCCAAATTCACCGTAAGCCCCAAAGCGCTTCCGAGTATCCCTTAGCTGACTAACCTAAAACAGGTTTACAATACTGCTTAATGAAAACAGAAGCTTAACTGGGCGAGTCGAATTCACGTGACCTAGAGCAGTTTCACAGAATGCTTCCTTCTGGTTTTTATTGGAAGGTATTTCTTTTTCAATGTATTCTTAAGAGCGTTCCCAAACGTCCTTTTTCTGGTTCCACTAAAACAGTGATTTCAAACTGCTCAATCCAAAGAATGAACTAATTCTATGAGATGAATACACACAACAGAAAGGAGTTGCCCCGAAATCTTCTTTCCAGTTTTCATCAGAAGACGTTTCCTTTCTCAACACAAGCCTCCAGGTGCCACATAATATCCCTTCACAGATTCCTCAGACACAGAGTTCCCAAAATGGAAAATGTACTGTAAGCTTCAACTCTCTGTAGTGAGTGCGCACGTCAGAAAGCAGTTTCTTGGAACGCTTCCTTCAGGGTTTTATTTCCGGGTTTTTCACTTTTTGCCATAGTCTTCAATGCCCCACAAAATATCACCTTTTCAGTTTTACAGGAACAGTGTTCAAACACTGCCTTATGAGAAAAGAGGTATACTTCCCTGAGTGGAATGCACATATCACAAAAAAGTTTCTCAGGAAGTTTCTCTCCAATTTTTTTCTGAAGATATCTCCTATTTCCCCACAAGACTGAATGTGCTTCCGAGTGTCCCTTCATGAATCCACGTGACACAGATTGAAAACTGCATAATAGAAAAAGTTTTCGCTATCGGAGATGGAGAGATGTATCTATCTGAAAGCAATTTCACAGAAAGCTTCTTTCCAGTTTTTGTCTGAGGATATTTCCTTTTTCACCGTAGTCGTCCATATACTCCTGAATGTCACCGGGTAGCGTTTTCGCCAAACGGCATACCAAAATCCTCCATGAGATGAAAAGTATAACTCTGTGAGTGGAATGCCAATGTCACATAGCAGCTCCTCGGAAATCTTCTCTCCAGTATCTATCTGAAGATATTTCCCTCTTCACCATAAGCCTCAAAGCGGTCCCGAGTATCCCTTAGCTGACTAGCCAAAAACAGCATTAGAATACTTCTCAATGAAAACAGAAGGTTAACTATGAGAGTGGAATTCACGTGACCTATAGCAGTTTCACAGAAATTTTCCTTCTGGGTTTACACAGGGTATTCCTTTTACAGCACATTCTTAAGAGCGTTCCCAAATGTCCCTTCTCAGGTTCTACAGAAACAATGATTTCAAACTGCTCAATCCAAAGAATGATTTAACTCTAGGAGATGAATACACACATCACAAATCAGTGTCTCCAAAAGCTTCTGTCTTCAAAGCACGGCAAAATATCACTTACTCAGTTTTACAGGAGCAGTGTTCAAATACTGCCTTATGAAAAATGAGGTATAACTCACTGAGTGGAATGCAAACATCAAAAAGCAGTCTCTCAGAAAGCTTCTCTCCAATTTTTATCTGAAATTATCTCCTTTTTCCCCACAGGCCTGAATGTGCTACTGAACCTCCCTTTGCGAATCCGTCCATGAAGCAGATTCAAAACTGCGTAATAGAAAGAAAGTTTTATCTACTAGACATACCTATCCCAAAGCAGTTTCACAGAAAGCTTCTTTCCAGTTTTTGTCTGAGGATATTTCCTTTTTCACCATGGCCATCCATATACTCCTGAATGTCCCCGGGTAGCATTTACTGCGCACATGATTCCCCAATCCTCTATGAGAAGAAAATTATAACTCTCTGAGTGGAATGCACATGTCACAAAGCAGCTTCTGGGAAATCTTCTCTACAGTTGTTATCTGAAGGTATTTTCTTTTTCACTGTAAGCCTCAAAGCACTATGGAATATTACTTCGCAGACAAAACAAAAACAGTGTTACAATACTGCTCAATGGAAACAGAAGCTTAACTTTCCGAGTGCACTTCACATGATCTAGAACAGTTTCACAGAAAGTTTCCTTCTGGTTTTTACTGGAGAGTATTTCTTTTTCAGCATATTCTTAAGAGCATTCCCAAATATCTTTTCTCAGATTTCACAGAAATAGTAATTTCGAACTGCACAGTCCAAAGAATGATTTAACTCTATGAGATGAATACACACATCACAAAGCAGTTGCTCTGAAACTTCTCTCCAGTTTTCATCGAAAGATGTTTCCTTTCACACCACAAAACTCCGGCACCATGTAATATACCTTCACAGATTCCTCAAAGACAGAGTTTGCAAATTCCCAAATGTCCCTTCTCAGGTTCTACAGAAACAATGATTTCAAACTGCTCAATCCAAAGAATGATTTAACTCTAGGAGATGAATACACACATCACAAATCAGTGTCTCCAAAAGCTTCTGTCTTCAAAGCACGGCAAAATATCACTTACTCAGTTTTACAGGAGCAGTGTTCAAATACTGCCTTATGAAAAATGAGGTATAACTCACTGAGTGGAATGCAAACATCAAAAAGCAGTCTCTCAGAAAGCTTCTCTCCAATTTTTATCTGAAATTATCTCCTTTTTCCCCACAGGCCTGAATGTGCTACTGAACCTCCCTTTGCGAATCCGTCCATGAAGCAGATTCAAAACTGCGTAATAGAAAGAAAGTTTTATCTACTAGACATACCTATCCCAAAGCAGTTTCACAGAAAGCTTCTTTCCAGTTTTTGTCTGAGGATATTTCCTTTTTCACCATGGCCATCCATATACTCCTGAATGTCCCCGGGTAGCATTTACTGCGCACATGATTCCCCAATCCTCTATGAGAAGAAAATTATAACTCTCTGAGTGGAATGCACATGTCACAAAGCAGCTTCTGGGAAATCTTCTCTACAGTTGTTATCTGAAGGTATTTTCTTTTTCACTGTAAGCCTCAAAGCACTATGGAATATTACTTCGCAGACAAAACAAAAACAGTGTTACAATACTGCTCAATGGAAACAGAAGCTTAACTTTCCGAGTGCACTTCACATGATCTAGAACAGTTTCACAGAAAGTTTCCTTCTGGTTTTTACTGGAGAGTATTTCTTTTTCAGCATATTCTTAAGAGCATTCCCAAATATCTTTTCTCAGATTTCACAGAAATAGTAATTTCGAACTGCACAGTCCAAAGAATGATTTAACTCTATGAGATGAATACACACATCACAAAGCAGTTGCTCTGAAACTTCTCTCCAGTTTTCATCGAAAGATGTTTCCTTTCACACCACAAAACTCCGGGCACCATGTAATATACCTTCACAGATTCCTCAAAGACAGAGTTTGCAAACTGGTCAACGTATTGTAAGCTTCAACTGGGTGAAATGATTGCACACGTCAGAGAGCATTTTCTTGGAACGCTTCTTTCTGGGTTTTGATTCAGCATATTTCACTGTTCACCGTAGTCTTCAATGCACTGCAAAGTATCAGTTTTTCAGTTTTACAGGAACAGTGTTCAAACACTGCTTTATGAGAAAAGAGGTATAACTCCCTGAGTGGAATGCGCACATCACAAAGAAGTTTCTCAGAAAGATTATCTCCAGTTTGTATCTGAGCATATCTCCTATTTCTCCAGAGGACTGAATGTGCTCCCGAATGTCAATTCACGAATTCGTCCATGACACAGATTCAAAAATGCATTATAGAAAGAAAGTTTTATCTATGTGAGATGAATAGACTTATCTATCCCAAAGCAGTTTCACAGAAATCTTCTTTTCAGTTTTTGTTGAGGATGTTTCCTTTTTCACCATAGCCATCGATACACTCCTGAATGTCCCCGGGTAGTATTTACTCCAAACGGGATTCCCCAGTCCTCTATGAGAAGAAAAGAGTAACTCTGTGAGTGGAATGCAGAGGTCACAAAGCAGTGCCTCAGAAATCTTCTCTCCGGTTGTTATCTGAATATATTTCTGCTTTCACCGTAAGCCTCATAGCGCTCTCGAGAATCCCTTAGCTGACAAATCTAAAATAGTTTTAGAGTACTGCTTAATGAAAGCAGAAGCTTAACTTTACAAGTGGAATTCACGTGACCTAGAGCAGTATCACAGAATGTTTCCTTCTGGTTTTTAGCAGAAGGTATTCCTTTTTCAATATATTCTGAAGAGCTTTCCCAAATGTCCTTTCTAAGGTTCCACTAAAATAGTGATTTCAAACTGCTCAATCCAAAGTATGATTTAACTCTATGTGATGAATACATACAACAGAAAGGAGTTGCCCCGAAATCTTCTCTCCAGTTTTCATCAGAAGATGTTTACTTTCTCACCACAAGCCTCTGGGTGCCACTTAATATCCCTTCACAGATTCCTCAAACACAGAGTTTCCAAACTGGGTAAGGTAGTGTAACATTTAACTCTCGGTAATGAATGCACACGTCAGAGGGCAGTTTCTTGATATGCTTCTTTCTGGGTTTTATTTCCGGGTTTTTCACTTTTTGCCCTAGTCTTCAACGCCCTGCAAAATATCACTTTTTCAGTTTTACAGGAACAGTATTCAAACAATGCCTTATGAAAAAAGAGGTATAACTCCCTGAGTGGAATGTGCACATCACAAAACAGTTTCTCAGAAAGCTTCTCTACAATTTTTGTCTGAAGATGCCTCCCGTATCCCCACAGGCCCGAATGTGCTCCCAAATGTCCCTTCGCGTATCTGTCCATGACACAGTTTCAAAGCTGCGTAATAGAAAGAAAGTTTTATCTAAGTGAGATGAGTAGACCTACCCATCTCAAAGCAGTTTCACAGAGAGCTTCTTTAGAGTGTTTGTCTGAGGATATTTCCTTTTTCACCATAGCCGTGTATGTACTCCCGAATGTTCCTGGGTGGCGTTTACTCCAAACGCGATTCCCCAATCCTCATTGAGAAGAAACGTATATCTCTATGAGTGAAATGCACACGTCACAAAGCAGATTCTGGGAAATCTTCTCTCCAGTTGTTATCTGAAGGTATTTCCTTTTTCACTGTAAGCCTAAAAACGCTACCGAATATCACTTCGCAGACTAAACAAAAACAGTGTTACAATACTGCTCAATGAAAACAAAAGTTTAACTGTGCGAGTGGACTTTACGTGACCTAGATTAGTTTCACAGAAAGTTCCCTTCTGGCTTTTATTGGAGTGTATTTCTTTTTCAGCATATTCTTAAGAGCGTTCCCAAATGTCCTTTCTCATATTCCACAGAAACAATGATTTCAAACTGCTCAGTGCAAGGAATGACTTAACTCTATGAGTTGAACACACACATCACAAAGCAGTTTCTCCGATAGCTTCTCTTCAGTTTTCATCAGAAGACATTTCCTTTCTCACCACAAGCATCCGGTTGCCACGTAATATCCCTTCACAGATTCCTCAAAGACAGAGTTTCCAAACTGGACAACGTATTGTAAGCTTGAACTCTCTGAAATGATTGCACACTTCAGAAAGCTGTTTCTTGGAATGCTTCTTTCTGGGCATTCTTTCAAGATATTTCACTGTTCATCGTAGTCTTCAATGCACTGCAAGATATCAGTTTTTCAGTTTTACAGGAACAGTGTTCGAACACTGCGTTATGAGAAAAAAAGTATAACTCCCTGATAGGAATGCGCACATCAGAAAGGAGTTTCTCAGAAAGGTTCTCTCCAGTTTGTATCTGAACATATCTCCTATTTCTCCAGAGGCCTGAATGTGCTCCCGAATGTCCTTGTGTGAATCAATCCGTGACGTAGATTCAAAACTCCGAAATAGAAAGAAAGTTTTATCTATGTGAGATGAATAGACATATCTATCCCAAAGCAGTTTCACAGAAATCTTCTTTTCAGTTTTTGTCTGAGGATATTTCCTTTTTCACCATAGCCATCCATAGAATAACGAAGGTCGCCTGGTAGCTTTTTCTCCAAACGGGATTCCCCAATCCTCTATGAGAAGAAAAGTGTATTTCTGTGAGGGGAATGCAAAGAAAGCAGGTCCTCGGAAATCTTCTCCCCAGTATCTATGTGAAGATATTTCCCCTTTCACCGTAAGCCTCAAAGCACTCCCGAGTATCCCTTAGCTGACTAACCTAAAACAGTTTTAGAATACTGCTTAATGAAAACAGAAGCTTAACTGTGTGAGTGGAATTCACGTGACCTAGAGCAGTTTCACAGAAAGTTTCCTTCTGGTTTTCATCATAAGGTATTTTTTTTTCAACATATTCTTAAGAGTGTTCTGAAATGTCCTCTCAGAGGTTCCACTAAAACAGTGATTTCAAACAGCTCAATCCGAAGAAAAATTTAACTCTATGAGATGAATACATGCAACAGAAAGGAGTTGACCAGAAATCTTCTCTACAGTTGTTTTAGAAGACCTTTCCCTTCTCACCACAAGCCTCCAAGCATCACTTAATATCCCATCACAGAATCCTCAAACACAGAGTTTCCAAGCTGGGCAAAGTAGTGTAACTTTTAACTCCTTGTAATGAATGCACACATCAGACAGCAGTTACTTGGAACGCTTCTTTCTGGGTTTTGATTCAGCATATTTCACTGTTCGCCGTAGTCTTCAATGCCCTGCAAAATATCACCTTTTCAGTTTTACAGGAACAGTGTTCAAACACTGCCTTATAAGAAAAGAGGTATAACTCCCTATGTGGAATGCACAGATCACAAAACAGTTTCTCAGAAATCTTCTCTCCAGTTTTTATCTGAAGATAACTCCCATTTCCCCACAGACCTGAATGTGCTTCCCAGTGTCCCTTCACGAAGACACCCATGATGCAGATTCAAAACTGCGTAATAGAAAAAAGTTTTATCTATCTGAGATGAATAGACATATGTATCCCAAAATAATTTCACAGAAAGCTTCTTTCCAGTTTTTGTCTGAGGGTATTTCCTTTTTCACCATAGCCATCCATATACTCCCGAACATCCCCTGGTAGCCTTTTCCACAAGTGGGATCCCACATTCCTTTATGAGAAAAAAAATTATAACTCTGTGAGTGGAATGCACACGTCACATAGCAGCTCTTCGGAAATCTTCTCTCCAGAATCTATCTGAAGATATTTCCGTCTTAACCGTATGCCTCGAAGCACTCCCGAGTATCCCTTAGCTGACTAACCAAAAACAGTGTTAGAATACTGCTCAATGAAAACAGAAGTTTAACTATGTGAGTGTAAGTCAAGAGAACTATAGCAGTTTCACAGAAAGTTTCCTTCTGGGTTTTACTGGAGGCTATTCCTTTTTCAGCATATTCTTCAGAACGTTCCCAAATGTCATTTCTCAGGTTCCACAGAAACAGTGATTTCAAACTCTTCAATCCAAAGACTGATTTAACTCTATGAGATGAATACACACATCACAAAGCAGTTGCTCTGAAACCTTCTGTCCAGTTTTCATTGGAAGACGTTTCCTCTCACCACCAGCCTTCGCACGACACTTAATGTCCCTTCACAGATTCCTCAAACACAGAGTTTCCAAACTGAGCAAAGTAGTGTAAGCTTTAACTCTCTGAAATGAATGCACACGTCCGAGAGCAATTTCTTGGAATGCTTCTTTCTGGGTTTTATTTCAGGACATTTCACTTTTCACCATAGTCTTCAATGTACTGCAAAATATCACTTATTCAGTTTTACAACAGTGTTCAAGCTCTGCCTCATGAAAAAAGAGATATAAATCCCTGAGTGGAATGCAAACATCAAAAAGCAGTCTCTCAGAGAGATTCTCTCCAGTTTTTATCTGAAGATATCTCCTTTTTCCCCACAGGCCTGAATGTGCTCCCGAATGTCCCTTTGCAAATCTGTCCATGACGCATTTTCAAAACTGCATAATAGAAAGAGAGCTTAATCTATGTGAGATGACTAGACACACCTATCTGAAAGCAGTTTAACAGAAATCTTCTTTCCAGTTTTTGTCTGAGGATATTTCCTTTTTCACCATAGCTGTCCATATACCCCCGAATGTTCCCTTGGCGCGTTTTCACCAAATGGGGTAAAAAATTATCAATGAGAAGAAAAGTATAACTCTGTGAGTGGAATGCACTCGTCATATAGCAGCTCCTTGGAAATCTTCTCTCACGTTGTTATCTGAAGATATTTCCGCTTTCAACGTAAGCTTCAAAGCGCTCTCGAGTATCCTTTAGCTGACTAACCTAAAACAGTTCTAGAATACTGCTTAATGAAAATAGAAGCTTAACCTTACGAGTGGAATTCCCATGACATACAGCAGTGTCACTGAATGTTTCCTTCCGGTTTTTATCAGAAGGTATTTGTTTTTTGACGTATTCTTAACAGCTTTTCCAAATGTCCTTTCTAAGGTTCCACTATAATATTGATTTCAAACTGCTCAATCCAAAGTATGATTTAACTCTATGAGATGAATACACACAACAGAAAGGAGTTGCCCCGAAATCTTCTCTCCAGTTTTCATCAGAAGATGTTTCCTTTCTCACCACAAGCCTCCAGGCGACACTTAATATCCCTTCACAGATTCCTCAAACACAACGTTTCCAAACTGGGCAACGTAGTGTAACACTTAATGCTCTGTAATTAATGCACTGGTAATTAATGCACAGGTCAGAGAGTAGTTTCCTGCAACGCTTCTTTCTGATTTTATTTCTGGGTTTTTCACTTTTCACCATAGTCTTCAATGCGCTGCAAAATATCACCTTTTCAGTTTTATAGGAACAGTATTCAAACAATGTCTTATGAGAAAAGTGGTATAACTCCCTGACTGGAATATACACATCAGAAAACACTTTCTCTGAAAGCTTCTCTCCAATCTTTTTCTGAGGATATCTTCTTTTTCCCCACATGCCTGAATGTGCTCCCAAATATCCCTTCACGAATCCATCCATGACACAGTTTCAAAGCTGTGTAATAGAAAGAAAGGTTTACCTATGTGAGATGACTAGACATACCCATCTCCAAGCAGGTTCACAAAAGCGTCTTTCCAGTTTTTGTCTCAGGATATTTCCTTTTTCACCACAGCTGTTCATATACTCCTGAATGTCCCCAGGTAGCGTTTACTCAAAACGCAATTCCCCAATCCTCTATGAGAAGAAAAGTATAACTCTGTGAGTGAAATGCACACGTCACATAGTAGCTCCTCGGAAATCTTCTCTCCAGTATATAGCTGAAGATATTTACGTTTTCACAGTAAGCCTCAAAGCGCTCCCAAGTATCCCTTAGCTGATTCACCAAAAACAGTGTTAGAATACTGCTCAGTGAATACAGAAGTTTAACTATACGAGTAGAAATTGCGTGACCTATAGCAGTTTCACACAAAGTTTCCTTCTGGGTTTTACCAGATGGAATTCAATTTTCAGCATATTCCTAAGAGCATTCCCAAATGTCCTTTTTCAGGTTCCACAGAAACAGTGATTTCAAACTGCTCAATCCAAAGAACAATTTAACTCTAGGAGATGAATACACATATCACAAAGCTGCTGCCCAGAAATATGCTCTCCACTTTTCTTCGGAAGACTTTTTTTTTCCTAAACAAGCCTCCGGGCGTCACTTAATATCCCTTCACAGATTCCTTTAACTCTCTGTAATGAATGCACACGTCACAGAGCAGTTTCTTGGAATGCTTCTCTCTGGGTTTTATTACCGGGTTTTTCACTTTTTGCCATAGTCTTCAATGCCCTACAAAATATCACATTTTCAGTTTTACAGGAACAGTGTTCAAACACTGACTTAGATGAAAAGAGGTATAACTCCTTGAGTGGCATGCACACATCACAAAACAGTTTCTCAGAAAGCTTCTCTCCAATTTTTTCTGAGGATATCTCCTATTTCCCCACAGGTCTGAATGTGCTTCTGAGACTCCCTTCATGAATTCGACCATAGTGCAGATTCAAAAGTGCGTAATAGAAAAAAGTTTTATCTATCTGAGATGCATAGACATATCTATCCCAAAGCAATTTCACAGAAAGCTTCTTTCCAGTTTTTGTCTGAGGATATTTCCTTTTTCACCATAGCCGTCCATATACTCCCGAATGTCCCCTGGTAGCTTTTTCCACAAGCGGGATCCCACAATCCTCTATGAGAAGGAAAGTATAACTCTGTGATTGGAATGCACACTTTACATAGCAGCACCTCGGAAATCTCTCCAGTATCTATCTGAAGTTATTTTCATTTTCACCATAAGCCTCGAAGCATTCCCAAGTATCCCTTAGCTGACTAACCAAAAACAGTGTTAGAAAACTGCTCAATGAAAATGGAAGGTTAACTATGCGAGTAGAATTCACGTGATCTACAGCAGTTTCATAGAAAGTTTCCTTCTGGGTTTTACTGGAAAGTATTCCTTTTTTAGCATATTATTAAGAGCGTTCCCAAATGTCCTTTCTCAGGTTCCACAGAAACAGTGATTTCAAACTGCTCCATCCAAAGACTGATATAACTCTATGAGATGAATACACACATCACAAAGCAGTTGCTTCGAAAACTTCTGTCCAGTTTTCATCGGAAGACGTTTCCTTTCTCACCCCCAGCCTCCGGGCGACACTTAATGTCCCTTCACAGATTTCTCAAACACAGAGTTTCCAAACTGGGTAACGTAGTGTAAGCTTTAACTCTGTGAAATGCATACACACGTCAGAGAGCAATTTTGGAACGCTTCTTTCTAGGTTTTATTTCAGGATATTTCACTTTTTGCCATAGTCTTCAATGCGCTGCAAAATATCACTTATTCCGTTTTAGAGGAACAGTGTTCAAACACTGCCTTATGAAAAAAGAGGTATAACTCCCAGATTGGAATGCAAACATCAAAAACCAGTCTCTCAGAAAGCTTCTTTCCAGTTTTTATCTGAACATATCTCCTTTTTCTTCACAGGACTGAATGTGCTCCCGAATGTCCCTTTGCGAATCCATCCATGGTGCAGTTTCAAAACTGTGTAATAGAAAGAAAGCTTTATCTATGTGAGATGACTAGACATATCTATCCCAAAGCAGTTTCACAGAAAGCTTCTTTCCAGTATTTGTCTGAGGATAATTCCTTTTTCACCACAGCCATCCATATACTGCTGATTGTCCCCCAGTAGGGTTTACTCCACACGTGATTCCCCAATCCTCTATGAGAGGAAAAGTATAACTCTGTGAGTGGAATGCACATTTCACAAATCTGCTTCTGGAAAAATCTTCTCTTCAGTTGTTATCTGAAGGTATTTCCTTTTTCACCGTATGTCTCAAAGCGCTATGGAATAGCACTTCTCAGACTAAAGAAAAACAGTGTTACAATACTGCTCAATGAAAACAGAAGTTTAACAGTGCAAGTGGACTTCATGCGGCCTAGAGCAGTTTCACAGAAAGATTCCTTCTGTTTTTTATTGGAGAGTATTTCTTTTTCAGCATATTCTTAAGATTGTTCCCAAATGTCCTTTCTCAGATCCCACAGAAACAGTGATTTCAAACTGGTCAGTCCAAAGAATGATTTAACCCTATGAGTTCAATACACGCATCACAAAGCAGTTGCTCCGAAAGCTTCCATCCAGTTTTCATCGGAAGACGTTTCCTTTCTCACCACAAGCCTCTGGGCGCCACGTGATATTCCTTCACAGAATCCTCAAAGGCAGAGTATCAAACTGCACAACGTATTGAAGGCCTTATGTCTCTGAAATGATTGCACACGTCAGAGAGTAGCTTCTTGGAACACTTCTTTCTGGGTTTTATTTCAGGATATTTCACTTTTTGCCATAGTTTTCAATGCACTGCAAAGTGTCAGTTTTTCAGTTTCACAGGAACAGTGTTCAGCCACTCTCTTATGAGAAAAGAGTATAATTCCCTGAGTGGAATGCGCACATCACAAGGCAGTTTCTCACACAGATTCTCTCCATTTTTTGTCTGAAGATATCTCCTGTTTCTCCAGAGGGCTGAATGTGCTCCCGAATGTCCCTTCGCGAATCTGTCCATGACGCACATTCAAAACTATGTAATAGAAAGAAATTTTTATCTATCTGAGATGACTAGACATATTTATCCTAAGGCAATTTCACAGAAAACTTCTTTCCAGTTTTTGTCTGAGGATATTTTCTTTTTCACCTTAGCCATCCATACACCCCTGAATGTCCCCTGGTAGCGTTTTCCACAAGCGGGGCCACAAAATCCTCTATGAGAAGAAAAGTATAACTCAGTGAGTGGAATGCACACGTCACATAGCACCTCCTCGGAAATCCTCTCTCCAGTATCTATCTGAAGATATTTCCGTTTTCACTGTAATCCTCAAAGCGCTCCCAAGTATCCCTTAGTTAACTCACTGAAAACAGTGTTAGAACACTGCTCAACAAGAACAAAACTTTAACTTTGCGAATGGAAATCACGTGAGCAATAGCAGTGTCACAGAAAGTTTCCGTCTGGGTTTTCCCGGGGGTATTCATTTTTCAGCATATTCTTAACAGCATTCCCAAATGTCCTTTCTCAGATTCCACAGAAACAGTAATTTCAAACTGATCAATCCAAAGAATGATTTAACTCTACGAGATGAATACACACAACACAAAGCCGTTGCTCTGAAAAATTCTACTCAGTTTTCGTCAGAAGACGTTTCCTTTCTCACCACAAGCCTCCGGGAGCCACTTTATATTCCTTCACAGATTCCTCAAACACAGAGTTACCAAACTGGGCAATGTAGAGTAAGTTTTAACTCTCTGAAACGAATGTACACGTCAGAAAGCAACTTCTTGGAACGCTTCTTTCTAGGTTTTATTTCAGGATATTTCACTTTTCGCCATACTCTGCAATGCTCTGCAAAATATCACTTATTCATTTTTAAAGGAACAGTGTTCAAACACTGCCTTATGAAAAAAGAGGTATAACTCCCTGAGTGGAATGCAAATATCAATAATCAGACTGTCAGAAAGTTTCTCTCCAGTTTTTATCTGAAGATATCTCCTTTTTCCCCACAGGCCTGAATGTGCTCCCGAATGTCCCTTCACGAATTCTTTCATGACACAGTTTCAAAACTGCATAATACAAAGGAAGCTTTCCCTATGTGGGATGACTAGACATACCTATCCCAAAGCAGTTTCACAAAAACTTCTTTCCAGTTTCGTATGAGGATATTTCCTTTTTCACCATAGCCGTTCATATACTGCTGAATGTCCCCTGGTAGCGTTTACTCTACTCTTGATTCCCCAATCCTCTATGAGAAGAAAAGTATAATTCTGTGAGTGGAATGCACACGTCACAAAGCAGCTTCTGGGAAATATTCTCTCCCGTTGTTTTCTGAAGGTATTTCCTTTTTCACCATAAGCCTCAAAGTGCTATGGAATATCACTTTGCAGACTAAACTTAAACAGTTTTACAATACTGCTCAATGAAAACAGAAGCTTAACTGTGCGAGTGGACTTCACGTGACCTAGAGCAGTTTCACAGAAAGTTTCCTTCTGGTTTTTATTGGAGAGTATTTCTTTTTCAGCATATTCTTTAGAGCGTTCCCAGATATCTTTTCTCAGATTCCACAGAAACAGTGATTTCAAACTGCTCAGTCCAAAGAATGATTTAACTCTATGAGTTGAATACACGCATCACAAAGCAGTTGCTCCGATAGCTTCGCTCCAGTTTTCATCGGAAGACGTTTCTGTTCTCACCACAAGCCTCCCGGCACCATGTAATAGCCCTTCACAGATCCCTCAAAGGCAGAGTTTCCAAACTGGACAACGTATTTTAAGCTTTAACTCTCTGAAATAATTGCACACGTCAGAGAGCATTTTCTTGGAACACTTCTTTCCGGGTTTTATTTCAGCATATTTCACTGTTTGCAGTAGTCTTCAATGCACTGCAAAGTATCATTTTTTCAGTTTTATAGGAACAGTGTTCAAACACTACGTTATGAGAAAAGAGGTATAACTCCCTGAGTGGAATGCACACATCACAAAACAGTTTCTCAGAAAGCTTCTTTAAAATTTTTTTCTGAAGATATCTCCTATTTCCCCAAAGGCCTGAATGTGCTCCTATGTATCCCTTCATGAAACCGTCCATGATACAAATTCAAAACTGCGTAATAGAAAAAAGTTTTACCTATCTGAAATGAATACACATGTCTATCCTAAGGCAAATTCACAGAAAGCTTCTTTCCAGTTTTTGTCTGAGGATATTTCCTTTTTAACCATAGCCGTCCATATACTCTCGAATTTCCTCTGGTAGCGTTTTCAACAAACGGGGCCTCAAAAACCTCTATGAGAAGAAAAGTGTAACTCTGTGTGTGGAATGCACTCATCACATAGCAGCTCCTTGGAAATCTTGTCTGAAGTATCTATCAGATTATTACCGTTTTCACGGTAAGCCTCAAAGTGCTCTCGAGTATGCCTTAGCTGACTCACCAAAAACAGCATTAGAATATTGCTCAATGAAAACAGAAGGTTAACTATAACCTGGAATTCACGTGACCTATAGCAGTTTCACAGAAAATTTCCTTCGGGTATTACCGGAGGGTATCCTTTTTCAGTATATTCTTAAGAGTGTTCCCAAAAGTCCTTTCTCAGGTTCCACAGAAACAGTGATTTCAAACTGCTCAATCCAAAGAACGATTGAACTCTACGAGATGAATACAGAAATCACAAAGCAGTTGCTCTGAAAGCTTCTGTCTAGTTTTCGTCCAAGACGTTTCCTTTCTCACCACAAGCCCCCAGGCCACACTTAATATCCCTTAACAGATTCCTCTAATAGAGAGTTTCCAAACTGGGCAACAGAGTGTAAGCTTTAACTCTCTGAAATGAATGCACACGTCAGAGAGCAATTTCTTGGAACGTTTCTTTCTAGGTTTTATTTCAGGATATTTCACTTTTCGCCAAATTCTTAAATGTGCTGCAAAATATCCCTTATTCAGTTTTACAGGAACAGTGTTCAAACACTGTCTTATGAAAAAGAGGTATAACTGCCTGAGTGGAATGCAAACATCAAAAAGCAGTCTCTCAGAAAGCTTCTCTCCACTTTTTATCTGAAGATATCTCTTTTTTCCCCACAGGCCTGAGCGTGCTCCTGAATGTCTCTTCGCGAATCCGTCCAAGATGCAGTTTCAAAGCTCCATAATAGAAAGAAAACTTTATCTATGTGAGAATACTACACATACCTATCACAAAGCAGTTTCACAGAAAGCTTCTTTCCAGTTTTTGTCTGAGGATATTTCTTTTTTCACCATAGCCGTCCATATATTCCCGAATGTCCCCTGGCAGCATTTTCACCAAACGGGGTCCCAAAATCCTCTGTGATAAGAAAAGTATAACTCTGTGAGTGGAATGCACAAATCACAAAGCAGCTTCTAGGAAATCTTCTCTCCAGTTGTTATCTGAAGGTATTTCCTTTTTCACCGTAAGCCTCAAAGTGCTACAGAATATCGCTTTGCAGACTGAACAAAAGCAGTGTTACAATACTGCTCAATGAAAACAGAAGCTTAACTGTGTGAGTGGACTTCACGTGACCTACAGCAGTTTCACAGAACGTTTCCATCTGGTTTTTATTGGAGAGTATTTCCTTTTTCAGCATATTCTTAAGAGCGTTCCCAAATGTCCTTTCTCAGATTCTACAGAAACAGTGATTTCAAATTACTCAGTACAAAGAATGATTTAACTCTATGAGTTGAATACACGCATCACAAATCAGTTCCTCGGATAGGTTCTCTCCAGTTTTCATCGAAAGATGGTTCCTTTATCACCACAGCACTCTCGGCACCACGTAATATACCTTCACAGATTCCTCAAAGACAGAGTTAGCAAACTGGTCAATGTATTGTAAGCTTCAACTCACTGAAATGATTGCAGACTTCAGAGAGCAGTTTCTTGGAATGCTTCTTTCTGCGTTTTATTTCAGGATATTTCACTGTTCGCCATAGTCCTCAATGCACTTCAAAGTATCAGTTTTTCAGTTTTACAGGAATAGTGTTCAAACACTGCCTTATGAGAAAAGAGGTATAATTCCCTGAGGGGAATGCGCACATCACAAAGCAGTTTCTCAGAAAGATTCTCTCCAGTTTTTATCTGAAGATAACTCCTATTTCTCCTGAGGCCTGAATGTGCTCCCTGTTGTCCTTTCACGAAACCGTCCATGACGCAAATACAAAACTGCATAATAGAAAGAAAGTTTTATCTATGTGAGATGAATAGACTTATCTATCCCAAAGCAGTTTCACAGAAACCTTCTTTCCAGTTTTTGTCTGAGGATATTTCCTTTTTCACTGTAGCCATCCATTGAATCCCTAGAGTCCCCTGGTAGCTTTTTATCCAAACGGGTTTCCCCAATGCTCTGTGAGAAGAAAAGTGTAACTCTGTGAGTGGAATGTGCAGGTCGAAAAGCAGCTCCTCGTTAATCTTCTCTCCAGTATCGATCTGAAGATATTACCGCTTTTAAGTTAAGTCTCAGAGCGCTCCCGAGTATCCCTTAGCTGAGTAACCTAAAACAGTTTTAGAATACTGCTTAATGAAAACAGAAGCTTAACTGTGTGAGTGGAATTCACATGTCTTAGAGCAGTTTCACAGAAGGTTTCCTTTTGTTTTTTAACGGCAGGTATTTCTTTTTCAACATATTTTTAATATCATTCCCAAATGTCCTTTCTAAGGTTCCACTAAATCAGTGATTTCAAACTGCTCAATCCAAAGAATGATTTATGTCTATGAGATGAACACACACGAGAGAAAAGACTTTCCCCAGAATCTTCTCACCAGTTTTCATCAGGAGACGTTTCCTTTCTCACCACAAGCCTCTGGGCGCTACTTCATATCCCTTCATGGATTCCTCAATCACAGAGTTTCCAATCTGGGCAACATAGTGTAACCTTTAACTCTCTATAATGAATGCAAACGGCAGAGAGCAGTTTCTTGTTAGGCTTCCTTCTGGGTTTACTTCCGGATTTTTCACTTTTCACCATAGTCTTCAATGCCCTGCAAAATATCACCTTTTCAGTTTTACATGAACAGTGTTCAAACACTGCCTCATGAGAAAACAGGTATAACTCCCTGAGTGAAATGCACACATCACAAAACAGTTTCTCAGAAAGCTTCTCTCCAATTTTTTTCTGAAGGTAACTCCTATTTCTCCTCAGGCCTGAATGTGCTTCCAAGTGTCCTTTCACGAATCCATCCATGATGCAGATTCAAAACTGCGTTATAAAACAAAGTTTTATCTATCTGAGATGAATAGACATATCTATCCCAAGGAAATTCCACAGAAAACTTCTTTCCAGTGTTTGTCTGAGGATATTTCCTTTTTCACCATAGCCGTCCATAGAATCCCAAAAGTCCCCTGGTAATTTTTTCTCTAGACGGGATTACCCAATCCTCTATGAGAAGAAAAGTGTAAGTCTGTGAGTGGAATGCACAGGTCAAAAAGCAGCTTCTCAGAAATCTCTCCAGTATCTATCTGAAGACATTTCCACTTTCACCATAAGCCCCAAAGCACTCCCGGGTATCCCTCAGCTGACTCACCAAAAACAGTGTTAGAATACTGCTCAATGAAAACAGAAGGCTAACTATGCAAGTGGAATTCACATGACCTATAGCAGTCTCCCAGAAAGTTTCCTTCTGGGTATTACCAGAGGGTATTCCTTTTTCAGCTTATTGTTAAGATCATTCCCAAATGTCCTTTCTCAGGGTCTACAGAAACAGTGATTTCTTTTTTATTATTATACTTTAAGTTCTATGGTACGTGTGCATAACGTGCAGGTTCGTTACATATGTATACTTGTGCCATGTGGGTGTGCTGCACCCATCAATTCGTCAGCATCTATCAACTCGTCATTTACATCAGGTACAACTTCCAATGCAATGCCTCCCCCCGCCCCCCTCCCCGTGATAGGCCCCAGTGTGTGATGTTCCCCTTCCCGAGTCCAAGTGATCTCATTGTTCAGTTCCCACC